>NC_133819.1:12099119-12406084 GCF_047830755.1 Zonotrichia albicollis | reverse complement strand
AGGAAAAAGCTGCATAGGCTTTGGAGGACAGCGCCAGAAGCAGGTGCTCCTGACACCCTGTTTCCCACAGGCTCAGGGTCTGAGGAGTTGCTCTGATGAAGGCTGGAGCATCCTTTGTTCTGCTGCAGATGGAAAGGCTCTGGAACCAGAACTGGCAGAGCTGCACCAGCACAAACCCCTGTGCTGGCCCAACTTTGGTTAAATTACATTGATTACTGCAGTAAATATTCTATCACAAGTCAATTTCTATGAGCAGCAAGTGGCTAAAGAACAGAGTGTCAGCCCTTAACATGTGTTAGGTCATGCTTTAGAGCAACATGAGAAAAAACCAATAAAACACATTTATATATCACCAGTAAGACATTATCACTGTGCACTTCCTAATGTTCCTGTATGCAGGATCTCCCCAGGATTGCTGTCTCCACCTGCTCCCCCCAGACAGTGATGCAGTGTGCTCTGTGGATGTTGCAGACAGTGTTGGTGCTCACTCCAATGTCCTAAGACACTTTGTCAGGCCTAGTCTTGTCCTCTTTGCTCCAGCTGTTCTCATTGTCTTCTTTCAAGTGTTGTAACACCCAGGACTAGATAAGACCATGATCAATGCTTTCTACTGACTAGAAAAATATTACATCACCACGTCATTGAACTTTCTAAATATCATATCTCAGGGAATTCTGAAATATATATATTTTTACATATGAAATAAAATTTTATCCACTTGAATGATAAATCCAACTAGAAGAATGATCTAAAGAATTGGATTTTTCAGTTAAAATCTGCTCAAAGGAATTATTTGATTCCCCTTTTCTTAATTGAATATGCTAATTGCCAACATATGGAGAAGTAAAATAGGTTTTACACTCTTCTATGTTGCTCTTGATGTAGGGAAAGCACTCCAACAAGATGATTTCCAGGCAAGATCAGTGAATGATGTGACTTATGAATTAAAAAGAAACCAAAGTATGCAGTGGTGCCTAGAAGAGGATAATTCCACACATAGACAAACAAATGCTCAGGAACTTCACTTGTGGAGGTTTAGTTCAGATCCAAAAAAGATTTGACAAAGCAGGTGGGAGTTACTTTACTAAACAATTTCATATATCTGGCTTCAGCTTCTCAGGTGACTGCAGACACAGACAGAACTGTTTAAGAACTATCTAATCTATTGGACTCTACCTAAAAGGACCTGGGTTCTTAGCCAAACTAAGTTTTTGGCATGCCATAGGTTTGAATTATTTCAGTTAAGTTACTAAAATTTTCAGGCCCACACCTTTTGTCTTACAGAAATATAAGATTGCTTTTCTTTGAGAAAAGTAAAAGGGAAAAAAAAGGAAAGTATTTTTTTTAATCTCTTCATTATTTTCTTCAATTGAAAAAATATTTTCCTTTGTAACTAAACACGTACAAAAAAATTCTGCTGATTGAGAAATTGTTTATGAAAGAATGCAATTACTTTCTTGGCTGCTCACTTGGATTCCTTTTCTCCTTGGCATTGGTATAGGCTTTCCAGGAATTTGAAGGTTTAGAGAATAAAATTTTGTTTATGGGGCATTTCATTCAGTATTTCTGTTCATCGGTAAATCTTCCCTTTCAGTTTCCTGTGCCTACCATTAATCTCCAATGTACAGCACAGCAGAGAGGGTAGTTAAGCAGCTTACATGAAGGCTAACTGGCTGCATGAACAGTCTGGTGCTTCTTTGACAGCCTGACAAGCTTGCCTTCCAATTGAATATACAGGATTGTGGCTCATTTCTTAGCAATGCAGAAATTCTTCCCTTTCACCCTCTGAATATCAGTTTTGTCTAAAACAGCTTATTAAAAAAAAGATTAAAGACATTGGTCTTCAAACTCATTCTTTTTTAAGCAACTCTCTGAAGCAACCTTCACCATGTGCCTGGAGATAAAATATAATCTGTTTTCAAATATTCCATATATTCACTTCATGCATTTTAAGCACTTGGACTATCCAAGTGCACTGCCCTCTGTGAGGAAGTGTGGTGTCAGCTGGATTCTGCATATGCTCCTCTATAATGTTTTCATGATAATGCTAATACACACTTCCTCCTTTTTGTCTCAAGCAAGCTTCCAAATTCCTACTCACAAATCTTGACAGACATTGTTTTCTTCAGAAGAACAGAAAGGAAAGAGATGTGAAAAATAAGCAGAGTAGGGATGACCTGTGACATTCCTGGAAAGGGTTGAAACTTCTCTTATGGAAGCATGAAGGATACATATATGAAACCTTATATGACTCTTTTCATCAACAACAAAAATTATGAAGATTTGTTTTCGCCTTTCTTTAACCCTCTTGGCAACACTTGCAGGACTTTTCCACATTCTCTTTGCTACCTTCTCTGCTCCTGTGCCTTCCACGTGCTTGGCTGGACAAGCAGCAGCATATGCTGCAGCAGATTTACAGCTGCACATGTGCTGACTGTCCAAACATACATGGGTGCTCACTAGCCAGATGGCTGCTCCCTCCTGAAACAAGCAAATTACTGCATTACAAAGCCTCTTCCTTCAAGGAAATGCTGATTAGAGCCATGGCTATCACCAGGAATTCATTCATATAAAATGAGAAGGAACTTCTAGTATTTGAGAAAATAAGTTTTTCAGACTTGGTGGACAAAAAAATGGACAAAAAACTCCAGGCATGGCAGTGACACGCAGACAGGTGGGGAGTTTTCCTTTCCATCTCCTTTGTGAAAGATATGCCCCGATTTTTCATTGAACCATGAGAAATGGGAAGGGTAGCTAAGTGGAGAGATGTCAGAAAACCTACCTGGATCTGAAGTAGCCTGAAGATTTTTCTATACAGTTGTGTAGTACAACTTCTTCTAAGAGCATTCATCACACAAAGCAAGTTCTGAAGGCAAATTTTGCCCAAAGGGACCAGAGGGAAGATACCTTCCCTGTTGATCAATCCACAGCAGAGGATTACAGTTACTATTCTGATTCAGACCATGTTGAGCTTGGTGGGCTTAACTCTAATGGCAGTGGAAGATTTAAGCAGCATTACTAACAATGGTACTGTGAATAAAAATGTTCTGTTAAAATGTCAGTTTATTGAAAACATTAATCCCCCTTATGTTGTTCTAAATGTGCATAAGAAAAATCAGAGAGCAAGAATTTCTTAGGTTGCTAAAGAGGGGACGAAATTCTGACTTTGCAGTGTTTGTTCTGATGAAGAGGAAAGGAATTTTTATGCCTGTCTTGACAGATGAGATGATCCCTTGCCTACCTTTAGACATCCATCATGCAAGCATTTAGATCTAAGTTGGTCACTATCAAGATCTTTACAGCTAATGGGAAGAAATAAGCATGTAAAGGGTTTGGCTGAACTGTCTTACTTCTTTCTTTTAAGATGGTGCAAACTGAGCCTTAGAATTTCATATTTATCTCCATTGATTAGAAAAGTCACAAAAAATATATTTCAGCCATAAATAATTTTACACTCTATATAAACATATTGCCAAAAATCAATGTTTTAATAAAAAAATATTAGCCAGGTTATAATGAAATTTGAATGCATTTTTCATTAGGTTTGTGTTGTTGTTTTTCTTGGTTGGATGTGTTTTTTTCCCCAGCAATTTCAATGGGTTTTTTATACACAGGCTGATTCTGAACATAATCAACATTAGCTAGAACATAGTATTTCCAAAGCAGGAAGAAGAAATTTATATCCTGGTGTTTTCTCTATACTATCTTTCCTTTACAGTATATTTACATCAAGAACAAAAGAAAGCAAATTTAAGTTCTACCTGGGCTTAGCCAAATCATCTATTCACCTCCTCACCCCCAGTACTCATCTGCTATTCTCTGTACGTCTCTGTGGTCCCCTGCCAAAAGGAATCCCATTTTGATTTTAGGATGCTTTAATACAGCAATCTTTTGTATAGCATCTGTTTTCATCAGCTCGTTTGGCTTTTCTGCCTTGAGCACTTGGGAAGTGTCTGATGAATGAGTTGCCCAGTGGTACAGTTTCATGGTCCCTCATCAGTGGGGATCTTATTGGTGATTTCAGTGAGCTCACAAATTTAGAGGGGCTTAAGTCTCTGGAGAGTTATTGCTACAGCTCTAATAAGAAGGTGTTGATGGGCTTTTGGCAGCGTTTTACAAGGCTGACTCAAGGTTATCCTCATTCTTTTCCACTGTACTTACAGCATATTATTTGTATTGCCACATTTTTGCTGCTGAAAAAATTATGGAGAATCTTTTTATACTCCAAAGGACAATGCATAATCCTCTTCTGTGTTTTCCCCATTTTAGACTTCCCAGTAATCTTTTCTTTTCGAGGATCATGACGCACCTTGCTTATGTTCAGAACATTCTCTATAACTGCCCTTCTTAGAAGAAGAAAATATACTTCTCTTCCTCCTTACCTAGTCTTATCTTGATTTTATTACTGTAAATTAATTATGGGAGAATGATGAGTCATCATGACAAGGTGGCTATA
Source organism: Zonotrichia albicollis (assembly GCF_047830755.1). Lineage (NCBI taxonomy): Eukaryota > Metazoa > Chordata > Aves > Passeriformes > Passerellidae > Zonotrichia > Zonotrichia albicollis. The sequence goes on along the minus strand of NC_133819.1, from coordinate 12,401,628 downwards.
GAAAATTACATTTATTCAAATTAATCTTACATGAAGTTAAGATTCTCTTACACCACAATTTTTCTATGTCCCTTGATGGTTTAATATTTCTTCCCACTTTATTACCTGCAAGTTAAAATGTATTTATTCCTGTAATGTTTAAGAAGTACGTGCACACATGAAATATGAATCATATGTATGCAAACATAGATCATCAACCATGCAAGCACAATAAATTCTTTCTTTTTATGAGTAGTTGAAAAGATACTCCAACTGTTGGGTATCTGGAGGGGTATTTTATTTAGCTAAAGACAACTGACAAAGCAACTGCACTCTGTTTTACTGTGATTGTAACTGTCTGCCCACTTGCAACTGTCAATCATTTCATAAAACATCTTTGATCAGCCAAAGATGGCTGTGCTCCTCTGGAACTTGTAGAATGTAGCAGGTCATGTAGATATATATGAAATGAAATAATTGAAAATGGAGCCATTCAACTAAGAACTCATACGTTGTATCACAAGAGTAACTTTTTTTTTTTTAAGCTACTGTGCAACAGCCTTAGGGGAAAAATAAATAGCTTTATATACTTTAAAGTAATTTGACTGTAATGAGGCAAGCTGATGGGGTGAGGGAGAGAGCTGTAGACTTTTTGTGCTGCAGTCTTTTTGGAGGCATAAGATGCCACAGAAGGCAGATGCTTTTGTTTGAATTGCAGCATGTCGTGCAGATGTACACTGGGCTTTACCAAGTGTAATATCTGAAAGAGCTGTCAAAAGTAATAATCCAATCACAAAGCCAACTCTGCAATTTTAAAAATGTTTGCATGTTGCCATTGCTGCCTCACATGATGGCAATAGAAGAGCATGGAATTTGAATTCACTAAAGGTGTTCACATCCCCACAAAGTAGGGATTGTTTCGTGTCGCAGTGGTAGGCTCCCAGAATGCCAAGTCATTTGCACTGCATGAACAGATTGCATAATTATCTGTTGACTTTCTTGAAAAGAGAGTTGGCAGTGCAGTGTGATTAGGTTTTCCAGTGCTGGCAAATGCGTAGATGAAGAGGCAGACACATGAGCACCATATCAGTGATTTTTTTAATAATGAGCAGAACCTCTTGGGACAATTTTTTTTTAAACATAGGGATGAAACACCTCAGATGTGAGATATTTGGTTGGTTGATTTGCCATGTGATGCTAAATTGAATGAATGTGCATGTGGGCTGGGACTACCATGTTGCTGAAAAAGGTTGGAAAGGTATCCTACAGGCAATCTTCTTGTCTTACAGAAAAAAATTATATTTTTTATAAATCTTTTGGAGTTGCCATCAGAAAAATACGACTGAAATATTTTTAACTAAGTCTTGACAAATTACAAAGAATCTGCAATCCTACTTTTTAAGCAATTTTTTTAAATCTCTTCAGCAAGCCCTGAAGCCCTTTGTAGATGCTTGTGCTATCTCTACATGCTCTACAGAGTGATATTATCAATATCTCAGTTGTGAGTTCACTTCTCATTCTTCTGCGGAGAGATTGCTGAAGATCTACCACAGCACCCTTGGCTGGATTCCCCACACCAAAATTCAGACTGAGACTTAGCTTGAGTCGGTAGCTGCAATACACTTGGAGTAGACTTTCACTGTACGTTTCTATAGATATAATGTGAAATAGGGTAGATTGAGGGAAATGATAAGTGAATGAACCTAATTCTACAACTTGATTTTAACCTTTCTCCTCAGTAATCTTCCAAAACCTAAACATTAGCAATAAATCTGGTCAGCAGAAGACCTTTCCAATCACCTCCTTGGTGAATGATCAGCCTGATTTGATGAGGATGGCCAATTAGAGATTGAAGGAAAAAAATGTTTTACAATACATGGATGACATATGAGGGACACTCTGTTATCTCTATTCTATGTCTTGGGCTGTTCACTTACATTTACACATCTCATATAAGTTCCTTAATGCATTCTGGGAATCACAAATCTATAGTTTATAAAAAAATTAAATCATTTGGATGGGAGGCTCCAAAAAATAGTGCAGAGATACCAAGCTCCAGATCTATCACTCAGGAAGTACAAAGGGATTCCAGAGGTTAGTGAAATAGTCACACTGGATGGAAATTTAAATCCAAAATGTGTTGACTTTTAATATTTTACATTAGTAGAAAAAATAGTAGAAAGTACAACTGTAGAGAAGTTTTGATCTAAAATTTTCAGCCATATTACAATATGTATGAATGTGTTCACACTAGGGAAATAGCCTATTTTGTTATGTTTAGGTTAGGTGGCTTTTCCTTGTATCTATCATGGGCATGGAGTGCCTTTCTTTAATTTAATGAAAAGTAGTAAATTAAAATTGTTAAAATATGACATCAGAAAAAACTGTCTGGTTTAGATGTCCAGTTTTCTGAGAGCAAATATAGATTACATAGGAAATAAATGTGCAAAAATTTTAAAATACCTTTAAATATTTTTCCATCCAGTAACTCTTCTATACACTTACTGGATAATGTGGAGATGACAGATATTCTCTAGATTAAAGATTGTGGAATTTTAAAGTTCTGGCAGTGTATTTCCATAGGTATGTTTGAAAAATCTTTGAATCCTTTCAACCATTTTTCACTTCTGGTTGGAGATCAAGTATTGCAAGGTGCATATGAAAGTAAGTAATTGATTCAGAAGGGAAATCAGAGGTTAAAACTGCAATTTTCTCCAAAGGAAACCTCCCATGTTTTGAATTTTTAGTAGCTGTCTGTGTGTTATTAACAACCGTACTTAGATTTGACAGGCAAGTAATAATGTGGTTATTCATCTCAAAGACAGTGGACCAGAATACATTTCTGGCTCTATAAATGCATTTTAAAAGCTGAAAGACAAATTTCATTACAATAAAGAATGGGGATTTGGTAAATGTAATCTTTGGGTTTTTATTGGTAGATAAATCTTTCTTTTCCTACAGTTGTTGTTTGGGTTTTAGAAAGTTTAATAAATAGAGTATGTAGTCTCCTATTTATTAGCAACACTAATATTTGAAAGCTGCAAGTGCTGCATCCATTTCAGCATACATCTGTCAACCCATCCTGCACACAGTGACACTGAACACAGCCCAGTTACACCAATTTGAACCTAGATCCACTGGAATGCATTTTCTTCCCTGGAAAAATATTGTCCAGACAAAGCTAAAGATAAGACAAATGATGAAACACTGTTCCCAGTAAAATCTACTGGAGTTTGTCCATGGGTTTATGGAGGTGCCCATGTAATGCCCCAGTGGGATATTTTAGAACATCAGACACACACTCAGGTGTATTGTCTGTAGCTGTTTCCTCTCATGGCATATTTTGTAGTGTGCATTTTCCTTACATCAATTTGATCCTTAGTTTTCAATAGCTAAGATTTTGAGTAATAAAACTTTAGCTTAATAAAAAGATATAAAAGGTATGTCAGTATATTTGTCTGCTTTTCCTAAAGTAACTCTGTCAGTCCTGTTATATGTAGAAATGGCAAATAGAAATGAAGTGCTAGTACTTATACACTGCCAGAAATAGTACTGTAAGATTTCAGCACTTCATTTATTACTACTAAAAATTTAAAGGCAGAATGTAAAACTTTTGGTCTCTTAAGCTCTTTGTTTTCTCAAGCATTATATTTCTAGATACCTTTTTTTGATGGTGCTGAACAGGAATCTATTTTTCACCAATTAGTTTTCCTGTAATTATTCTTGTTGCTTTTAATCAGAAAAAAGACTGTCACTTGTGACTTAAATATATGTTAAAAAATCCCATATAATCTCATTTCTTTCAAAGTACTACATTCTAGAAATCACTGAATGTACGAGTTAGGCTAACAATAACTGAAATTATCATAGTTTCACCTGACAAGATTGAAAAAGCCCAGACATAAAGCAAGTGTCCCATGCTCATATAGCTTATAAAATAAAGGCAATTCCTTAGGAATGTAATTTAATAATGATATAAATGGCAACATAAAGTTGTGATCCAGTGAAAGCTGTCTCCTGCATGGTTCATGGCAAAAGAATATTTCTTCTTTTACAGCTGTCATTTTAAAATTGGTATTCATAAAATATACACAGGAAAAAAAACCTTGGAATTTATTCTTTACTCTCCCCAGGGAGTGCTAAGTTCTGGTTCGTTGTCATAGTCTGCATGCTATCCTTTCAGCTGAGAAACTGTGTGATGGAGGCTTATGTTGTTTATGTGAAGTTCTGCCAGATTAAGTGCATTGTTCACCCCAGTCCATGAAGGAAGTGAAGTGGAAATTGTTCTCTGATTACAATAGGAACTGTGTGAAGTCCTAAAAGAGGTGAATACCTTCAAATTCTTTGGACTTTTATATTAAAAACCAGCAATACCATGGTCCATTTTTTGCCATAAAACATCGCTTCACTTTCCACAAGTGTACAGGCTCTTCAATAGTGAGGAGAAAACAAATGGAGATATGGGAGTGAGAATGCTAAATGGCAAGAGAAGCAAGAGCAAAGTCATTGCAGGCACCTGACTGTCAGGTGGGAGCCAGGCACTGCCAGAGCTGTGGCCCTGCAGAGGGTCATTAAAGAACTTCTTTTGTTTCTGTTCACCCCAAGCTGCCAGGCCATCTGTAAATGTGACATAGCTGAAGCTGTGAGCTTTGGGCCTTCTGGACTGACTTCTCTCATTCCCATGCTTGGTCCTTTTGTCTGAAAATTCTAAGTCCTTCTCCATTCAGGAAAAAAAATCTGCATCCCAGAGCTTCTATTGAGGACTTAATAAAATTTACAGAATCATTTAGCCTTGCCTTATAGAGAACATTTCTGTAAATTGTTTGAATTTTATCCTTTTTTAAACTCACAACCAAATTACAAACACAGAATAGTTTGTTATGTTGCTGCTTCAGATTTGCACTGGATTATACCATGATGAAAGATGTTGTCATGTGATAATGTTGCTCTGGTAAATCTGTTGGACTCAATCCACCTTTGAGGGGTCATATAACGGCATGAGCCAACAGTAATGTTAGTTTCTCTGTACTTGTCAACAAGAATGCCAGAGAATTAATGGAATTAATTATATTTTCACTTTTAGGTCTTCCTTCTGATAATGCTAGTCTGGGATATTTCCTTTGTTATTGCCTCTATTACACAGGAATAACTCGAACAAAAATTTTGGTTTATAAATCACAGTGCTTTCATGTAGTGTGAAATAACTTTTGATTCAAAGCACATTTCAAAACAGAAACAGAGTTATGGACAGCAAGAACCTTTCAGAAAATGTATCTCTTCTTTTTTTATGTCCTCACTGCAATTGGTCTCATCCTTTGTCTGAGCAATTGCTGGTTCAGGAGCTCCCCAAACAGTAAATGAAAAAGTTAAATACAGATTGTCTGGTTTTGTCTCATGAGCAGCAATGTTTGAAAGCCAAATAATAAAAATAAAAAGAAATTAGACGCTAATAATATTGGAGACAATTTTCTGAGCTTTGGTTATCCCTTCATCTACACATTATAAAAGTTTGACAAACACGTGACCATCCCCACATATCTGTCTTACAGTTAAATCAAGAATTTCAAATTGAACACCACCAATCTGCCATCTTTCACAAGTACTCAACCCTCACAGAAACTAAATTTGTATGACACAATCTCTCTTGAATCCCCCAAATCAGCTAATCTATAAGTAATACAGACAGAAGGCACAAAACACAGTTTATACCCTTTTATCCACCTGCTATCAAGTCAATGCACGTCTGTTATCTAACCTAAATTGTTGGCAGCAAAGTCAGAACGAGCTTTCTCACAGTGATTAGATGTCACTGCTGGCTCTGTCTCTAGCAGCATATGCTACTAGAATATATCTGTCCTATAAATTGGAAGACTTACTGTACCAGCTATCATTTTGTAGAATATCAGATGGATGGAGCTCTTTATTCACAAGGTCAGAATTACAAAGTGAAATACAAAAAGGATGAGAAGATTCCTAATATCTGCCTAGCCAGCAGCCCATCTCATTTTGTATTTTTCTTTAGAAGTTCCCCAACCTTAAGCTACTTAGAACAAGGTATAATAAACCCCACAAGGAGAACTGATCTGTCCATAAACTTTACACACTAAAATATAGTGATCTATATTATCTTGCATAGATTTATTCCATTTTTAAGTATATCTATGCCAAAAGTGTGAGTTCAGTGTATCTCTTAAAATTTTTGAACAGCAAGAACATCTTGAAATTATTACATTTACAAGCTACGTGGGTGTTTTCCAGAGTCACTTTTGCTGAGCAGTGCACAATGTGCTATTTCAAATTTTTATTGATTATTCCTCCTTCTTGTACTATGGGACAAATTGTAGTGGAACATCTGCTTTACTGTTTATAGCTCATTCATTATTTCCTCTAAGCTTTTCATCCATTAGTTACCCTTAATAATTTTAAATAGCCCCCAATTTTCAAATTCTTTTGATGTAAATTTTTCTCTATAGCTTTAATTTGTTTCTTGTCTTTGCTTCAATTTGGTTCTTGCTATATATATTGAGTTCAGGTGTCTAGAGACATGTACAAGCTGAAAATCTAAATTTATTTTATGTGGTGTCTTCTTAGCACATTCATATTTGTTTCTATTATGTTACATTACACAGGAATTAATTTCTGACCACTGTTGCATCTTCAAATATTTTATTTGGCTGTCCTAAGATTTATTTTCCCTCAAATGTTTATGTTTCTTTTTCATATCAAACTTAGATGTATAGTTTAAATTATTTCTTCCACTTGTAGTATAAAATATCTTATTTACTACTATAACAATCTCTGAGCCAGAAATCACTAAAAGTCTGTAAAAATGTAGGAATTGGCTGGTTCACTCATCTGCTCTTTAAAAAGGGCTGTGTTTCTCTCTATCTCATTTGCCACCATGTGCACCAAAGAATGCATAATTCCAGTTTTATAGGCATTCTTTGAAAAATGGTGGCTGGGTTCTGGACACGACCCAACCACTAAATCCTCAGTACAAACCAAAATTGAGATTCTGATACCTTTAATTAGGCTTGCAGTCAAGTCTTTAAAGGTTCTTTCCATTAAAAGAATAACACAGGTTTGGGAGTCTGGTGGCAATTTCTGAAGCATTACAGCTAATTATTGTTGGTGCAAGGCAAGTTCTTGATAGAAGACCAACTCACCACGAGTGCCAATTAATCTTTATCACTGTCCTAGACCAGGAGAGAAAGGCAATTCTGGTACCAGAGAAGCTAAATAGCCCTCTGTTGATGAATGTCTGTTTTCATCTACCTTATGAAAGTCCAGGATATACAAAGTCCTAATTTAAATCACTGCAGCAGAATGTATAAAGTTTGGTAGCATAAACCCAGTATTTGTTTTCCATTGTGCAGGGGCATTACTACAATGCAGTTGAGTGAAGACAAAAGGAAGGAGTTGGAGTGTGACATTAAAATTATTCATCCTACCGGCTGCAGGTATTTCTCCCAAAATAATAAAAAGACAAGTTAGAGTAATAGTAAATTCCAGCTATGCTATACCCAATCTGAAAATAGCATTGTTTCTCTTACTACAACTGCTTCATAGTCATTTTTAATATAAAATCACAAAGAAAAAAATAAAGGAAGAAAAAATGCAAGCACACACACACACAATGGCAATAGTTATAAACTTAATACCAGAATTGAAAATGCACTAATTATTGGGTAAGCAGTATTACCAAACACCTATCTATGTCCAAAGTGTCCAAATTCTATGTCCAAATCCTAGAGGTATTCCTTTTCTTATCTGAGAAACTCACCACTGGACACAGTCCAGCAGACTACTTTATAACATCACTCTTATGTTTCAATAACAACCAAGAGGAGAAGCTTCCCTTTCTTTTTCATGTAGTCATTTGTTAGACATTTCCTCTAGTGGTAGGGAATTTGGGATCATTTCTTTCCAAGAGAACATGCTACTCATAAAACTATAGATTTTTTTCCAGTGCATCTCTTACTGAGTGCCAAAAATTCCTGGACTGCTTGCAGAAACTATATCAGCATTTTTGTTGTGTTCAAAAATACCTTCAACATTTCTACATTTTAGGGACTGATGCAAAGATTTTTGAAATGCACTCATAACTCTTCCAATGATTTCTCTGACATTTTGACCACTTTCTTGGAATAGTTTGAGGGGACAATTAACCTGTGATCAAATAGATAAAATCCTAAAAGTTTCTGAAGCTACATACTGCTGTCTCAAACAAGAACGCATTCTTCACTGAATTCAGTGGAGAATCTAGAATAAAATCTGAGTTAATGAATGAAGACTGAGACCTGCACAGGGTGCTAGTACTGAATCTTTTGTTGTTACTTTATTTTACTTTATTTTCCCTTCTCTGGTTTTGAAGTATTGAAGTCACAAATTATAGCATCTGTTTTTATTCAGGAGTAATTTTTACTATTTCCCAGCTCCTGGCTACTTTAACTGTTGTCCTTGCATGAGAATAAGGATAAGAAAGAATAAAATTCTTAAGAACCACTGTAAATAATATGTTAAAACCATAGCCACTCATCTGAGAATTGCAAATCTCTTGATCTTCCTCTTCTCTTATTTGTATTAAACTCACACTCATAAGCTTTAAATTCCTTCATTAATCTTTCTTTCAAAAGGAATTTTTCAAATTTTCTTTGCCATGAACAAATAGTACCATCCTATTGCCCTGTCCTCTGCCATCTTCGCTCAACACCCAGAACCATCAATACACAAATCAATAGCTAATAGATTGAATTGTTGGGAAAAGCAGAAGCTTAGCAACATAAGCCATGACAAGGTCATTCTCTCCCTCTCAGGTATCAAACATACACAAACAGTGGCCAGCACTGAGGACAAGAAGCACCTTTGGAGGCTGCCAGGCTGCTGTGGTGCTTGGCCACAGTGTACAGTCAACACACAGAGCACAGTGTGCAGGACAAACACACACACGTGATGGTGCAGACACCCATCCCAAGCTGGGCTTTGCCACTGCACCCCTTCACTGCTTATGAGAGCTTGACTTTACAGATGATAAAATGCAAAGTGTTTTCTCTAGCAATATTTGACCTTAATGCTTCTTTTTAGATATGCCTTGAGCTGGAAAATGTGATTTTCTGGAAGCAGCACAATTACAGAGATATGCAGGTTTGGGTCCTCAAAACCACTTCTCAGCCTTTTGCTTGCTTTACAGGAACCTTTTTACTGGTATGATGAGACTCTTGGTTTTTCAAAGAATCTAGGATGGACTTTAGGTACCCTAGGCAAAAAGCAGTTCATCCCTTTACCAGGAGCAAATACTTCCAGCAGAAAAAGATTTGAAGCCACAGATGAACTTCTCGGTGAGCACTTCCAAAATTGTGTTTTTATTAATGTCTTTCATCTCAGCTGACAGGATTATTAATCATAATTATACAGATAACCTGAGTTTGTGAAGCTTGCTCTGAAATAGAGTAGTGAAATTAATTTCTGGATGGCCTTTGTATATGCAGCAGGGTTTTCAACACTTGTGGGAGAAAATGCCTCCATTGAACACAAACATTGAAATGACACACTCTTCTTTTCTCTGGCTAAAAAAAAGAAATTTGACCAAATAAACAAAATACAGGTCAGATTTTCAGCTGCATAATTTTGAGAATGCCAGCAGTAAATGACTGTGCTGAAGAGCTATATAAATATGCATATGTCATGGCAGCATGTACATCTTTCTAGAAATTTTATCAAATACTTGCTATACTATACAACAGATATAAGGAGTTTTTTATCAGAATAGGTTTTAGAGAGCAGAAATATCTCTGTGTGCATAGGATTCACTGGCTACTGTCTTTGTATCCAGGGCAGAATGTCATAAAAGCAGCTCATTAACACTGAGCTTTTTCAGGTCCCAGAACTGGGACTGCAGTCTTCACAGATGCTCTGCTCAAGGCAGGTTCTCTTTATGATAAATGCAGAGAAACATGCATTTTTAAGGTGTAATTCATCTGGCTTGTTTAAAGCAGTCACTTTAAGATGTGATGAATCATACCTTAGACTCCATTGGCAGTACTAATGAAAATTCCTTAGCTGTAAAGGATGTCTATGCTGACTGACTGAGACAAATTGAGCTCAAGATGCTTAATATGGTGTAATCATTATGGTTTCCATTACCAATTTTGCAAAGCCTTGCTGTATACATATGGGCAATTATATTTTTTGAGAATTAAGGCACCTAAAATTAATAGGCTTTCTCAAAATCTGGGAACCTTGACTTTTCAGTGAAGGATAGGCAGCCATCAGAATGAAAGCAAGTGTCTTTTGGTAATATTGGTTTTAATTTCTCTGTGTGTCAGCTGTTACATATATAAATTGTGAATTATAATATTAATCATATTATAACCTGGTTTGTCTTTATTCATTCAGATTTATAAAGTGCTTGCTAAATGCAAAGGGATGCAAATGCCAAGCATTATTAGCTGTGTTATTCCTCTTTATTGCTGTCACCTACTTATATGTATTTTCAACTCAGTTTAAATTTTCACCCCCAGGTCATACTCCCTTTCTAACTACATTAGATATTTAACTGTCCATCACTGTGCCTTGAGCCCTCTGAATTTTCACATGAGTACATTTGTGATTCAGAGCATATCCCACAATGCCCTTTTACACCCTATATTGAATGTGCTTTCCATATGCTATTAAAGATTCAGCATCACAAGCTATCATTTTATTAATTTTAAGACACTTTTTTTATCAACAGATGAACAATCATGATGATTAAAAATGCTTCTCCTCTCAAGGGGTTGTACAGTATTTTGCATTCTCTGGCATGTTGATTAGTTATGTTGATTGAAAATGAGTGAAAAACAGAGACAACTTATTAGCCAGTTTAGTTAGCTGCTACTTACATTAATGAAAACGTCTGGATGCATGCCCATTAAGGGTACTCGGGAGATCAGAGGTGGAGAAGTGATTCCTTTGCTTCTCTCTGCTGACAGCTTGGGAAGGATCATGCCCAGGGATGGCTGTTGGGGCATACACAGCCTGCAGAGGGAAATGCTGCTGCTCTGGAGCCCAGTCCAAGGCAGAGCAGGGCAGCCAGGCTGGTGGGTGTCTGCAGGCACCCTCTGAATGCTGGCACTGCAGGTGCTGCTTTGGCAGAGGAAATATTTATCAGCAGAAACAGAAGCAGCAGCTCCTCTCCTGCCACTGCTAACAATACAAGGCTTGCTTTCCTTGCCACAGAGGAAACGATGGAAATAAGGGAGGGCATGGAGCTGGCTTTCTGAAGGAGAGCTTTGGGCTTTTTCTTCCCAATTTATTTATTTATGGGGCCAACTCAGAGTGCCTTTAAGGAAGCAAAGTAATTCCTTACATACATGTATTCCATTTCAGCTGATGGCAGGGAGCTTTGGTCTGAGCACAAGCCCCACTCTCTCAGCTGTGCTCAGCTTGGAGGATGCACTGGTGGCCCATGGTGGGGGAGGCGGGGACAGGGCACAGGAAATGCTGCCAAGGTTCTTCAGCGTTTGGAATCGCAAGGATAAAAGCAGTAAAGTGATTTGCCCAAGGTGATGCAGTAAGTGCCAGGAACTGAATCCAGATCCTCTGAGTCACAGCCCAATGCCTTAATCAGCTGACCATGTTTCCAAGCATTTGGCTTTACAAAATCATTTGGCCTGATTTACTGGCAAAGTCATACGATAGTGAATTTTCCCACTACAAAAAGTCAATGACCTAAAAAAAAAAAAAGAAGAAGGCATAGCTTTTCTTTTTTTTCCCTATTAACTGGAAATGTATCATACCTGAGCAATACTGTAAAATAAATGCTGAAAAGAAAGGAAGACAGTAGAAACCAAGAAACCAGGCTTACTGGTAATTTGTTATAAGGAACTGTGCATTGAATAAAAATCAAGGTTCTTACCATCAAAAAAAACCACATTTGTTACTTGCCTGCTGCTGCTTGGATAATGAGAAAGGGTTAAGAAAGAGTTTGGAGGAGTTTGCCCAAAAAAATAACATTTGTTACCTGCCTGCTGCTGCTTGGATAATGAGAAAGGGTTAAGAAAGAGTTTGGAGGAGTTTGCCCATGATTCTTAAACCGTTGATTCTCCACTTTGTTTCTCCATTTTCCTTCATTCTTTTTAGCAAATAAACCAGATTTGATCATGACCTTGCCCTAAATCTGGAATCCACCAGAATTTCTGAGGTGTTTAATCATATGTACTCTGTAATGCCCATGTAGCATGTTATTTGATCTTTTTGGTATTCATTCACATTTTGATTTTTTTTAATACATGTGCATATTAAATATAAAATTCTTCCACTCTTGTGGACTTTGGCCAGGTACACAAATGTTACCCCTTTTTGATACTTAGAGTTAATGCTGGCTTACTGAACAAGTCAGTGCATATCTGTGGGTTTAAACACAGATCTGCTGAATTAGCACTGGAAAATTCAAATAGTTTCCATTTGTTTCTACTTGCTGTCCCAGTAGGAAAATGGATATTTTACTGCAACTGTGAAAAGCAGGATGAACTATGCTATTCAGTGGCTAAACTGAGGAGAGGTACTCAGTACGTAGTTTTCCTTCACAATCTAGTTCCAAGCCTTGTGTTTACAGCATAACAGCCCAAAAGTTGCATCAAAGAGATTCTTCTAGAGGGGCACTATATCAAAGACTTCTGCCCTGCAGGTTTTATCCCTTATGAATGGTGGTGGTGATCTCCAGAGAAGAGCTGCTGCCTGGAGAGGAATCTTTGGGGAGAATTTCAGGGATTTCTTGCTTTTTTTTAAAATATTTTTTCCTTTTTTCCCTCTTTTTAATTTTTTTTTCCTTTTTTGCTTTTTATATTTTTGCAATTTTTACCATTTCCCTTCAGATTTTTGGGGAGAATTTCAGGATTATTTTTTCCATTTATTTTTGTATTTTTTTTCCTTTTCCCCCCTTATTTGGATTTTTTTCTTTATTCCACCTTTCCCTGGGGATTTTGGTATGCACGTCACTGGTGTACAGCACAGATGCATTGCAGTTTTAATCATTGAACTTCATATTCTTTTCAGCAGGGGAGAGAATTTCTGTCATGACATTCATAGGCATCTTTTGGGATACTCGTGTCTGCCATTTTTAAGTTAGATTAATGAACAGGAACTAGCACATAGGAAAACTAAGGAAAAACAGACCCCTCTATTGTGGTATTCTGTTGAGAAGTCACCAGTATATAAACACAGCACATGCCCACCTGTTCATAACATGGATTATTTCATTGTCTCATCTGCTCATTGTATTTAGTGAAACATCCGCTGTGCAAAGTGTTTAAGTCTGTAAGTGTAGTGTCCTTGTGCTCAGACAGCATTCGCCTTCTGAGATCCTGCTGAAATCCCCATCCAGGGAGAGAAAACACAAACAGCAGCAACCCAGAATGTAGAAGTGGAGTGAGTAATTGTCTCCTTTGCAGTGGCTAAAGTGGTTGATACAGCTCCTGGAGAAGAAGATAGCTAAGCATCAACTAGACAAATTAAATTTTCTTTTTCTCTTTTCTTTTAAGAAGGAAGCTTTGCCAACAGGCAACTATCAGGCCAGGTGATTAACAATAAATAACCCTGCTTTTTCAAGTAAGCTTGCACATATTGAACCTCTTATGTACAGAGTACCCTAAAATCCTAATGGAAATACTTCATCTGTCTGTTGGTGGTTAAAGGAAAGTTCACAGGATTTACAGATTTAGAAAAAACCCAATGTGATGGGAGAGTTTTATGATTTAGATGTATACATAAATCCCTAAACTGAGCTAGAAAGAGTTTTGGATAATTTTGAACATACCTAATATGTTCAGGGGGAGGAGAATGACAAGACGCTCTATTTCAGATATGAGAATGACTTTTTTTTATTAGATTTTGAGTGATTAAAAGTCCAGTATAATAAAACACTATGAAATGAAGGATAAAGCAAGCTGGAGGTACTTTGAGTAAAAAGAGCTTCAGATCCACCTCTGATAGAAGAGAATGGAATAATAACCCTGTGTCATCTGCCTGTATCAAACCAGGATTTTCTGTAGGTTTAAAAAAAACTGAGAGAAAAAATATTCAGGAAGATCTTTATACTTTTATTGTCTTGCACTGCATGACAGCACACAAGAGAATACAAAGAGAAGTGGGCCAGAAGCCATGTTCATGTAATCCTGAGTTAGCAGGCAGTAGATCAAATTTATACCTAAAGAATATGCTTCTCTGATAACAATAAAAAAGTGTGTTGTAAATTAGCATGAATATTAAGCATGGTAAGATAAAAACACATCTCATTTCTGAGTACAAAAATATCATTGTCTAATTTCCGCTGAAATGTGTCATAGATGTGCCTTTTATTCAGCATTTTGAAATAAAAATGGACAATATTACACTTCTCAATAGTATAGTTATGCAATTCAATGGGGGATGAAATGTCATGATTTAATAAATAGGATAAAGATTAGTAAAATAATCTAATCACTGTTCTCTCTTTTTTCAGTCATCACTGGGGATGGAAAAGAGCAGGAGAGGAACATTAATTTGAGGCTTTATGCAGATATGGGTCAGTAGTCCACAGCTTTCCTGTTTTTTGTAAGTGCTAGCATGCTTCAGCACAGAGAAGTTCACTGAAAATGAGGCAATGATTGGAAATGAACCATTCCCTTCCCAGAGCAAGCAGCAGTGGAAGTGTTTGTCCACTTGCACCCAGACACGGCCAGGTCTGCTCTGCTCCCAAGGAGGGCAGAGGGTGCTTCTGCAGTGCCTCCAAACAGGTATTTTGAGTCAAATTTTGGTTCTGGATGCTCTGCCTGCATTTAGCCTTATTTAGAACTAGCTTTGAGATGATCTGTACAGTATTGTGCTGCATGGGCTCCTAGTAGGTCTGGATGGTCTGTCCTCCCTGTCCCATATTGCTCCACAGCCATTTCACACAGCCGCAGTCAGACAGAGAGGAAGAAGCCTGATCTTGGACTCATTTCAAGCTCTCAGACATTTCCTAAGTGTCTGCTTACATGCATTTAAGTCCTGCTTTGGAGCTACAGCCCTCCCATTGGCCCCCACCTTCTTGGAGGTCCATACTTTAGTCAGAACAAGCTGTGGTAAGTGGGCCTGTGCTAGGTTCTGTCTCACTGTGCATTTTCTCAGAGGAGCATGTTGTCTGAACGCCTACACCCCTATTCCAGGCACTAGGCATGTTGGATTAATTACAGGCATATGATGGCACCCAGATGAGTCAGTGATTTCAGCAGCCACATACAATCCCTTCTGCTTTCATGCAGTGGGGAGGCAGAGCCTGGATCTGATCTCTCAGCAGTTTTGGCCTGCCCTGTGCTGTACCTGACTCCCCCATTAGCTCCATGTGGAGAGTCAGATACACAAAGCACCAGAGTGCTCCCACATGAACTGTTGTTAACAGACAGCATTTTTCCTGCCTAAAAAATATGCCTGTAGCTGGTCTCTTCACACTTCTCCCCACACACACATTTTGAGGTTTTCATCAGTTATTCACTCTGCAGCCTCAGGTTGCCATCAAGTCTGAAAGTCACTGCACAGTCTAGGTGCTTGTGAATTTATCATGTTACCTTTTTAGCCTCTGGCCTAAAGATTAAAAGCTCCTTCTGGGTTCACTTCAGTCCTAACAATGTAGCTGCATGATACATTTCTGTTCCGTCTCTGTCAGCAGTGATGACAGGGACTTACGAGGGCAGGGTGCTGAGTCATAAAATACAGCTAGAGCAAATTCAGCTCTTAGGAGAAAATCTAGGCTGGGCATAGAAAAATTGTTCTGTTCAAAATTTGGGTAAAAAAGTAATTGTCATCATAAATTCCCTAAAGTTAGGGTAGAGATGGTTTTTTTAGAAAGTAATAGCTGCAACTGAGCTGCAGGCACTCCAGACCTCTCTGGGTACAATTTTGATCAGAGATCAAAAGAGCTGCATTATTTATTCCTAGTAAGTGTTTTTCCTTAACATTCATCACAACCAGACCCAGGTGTATGCAAAGCAAGCCACCTGTTTTCCCTGTCTAATATGCCATGCTTATAAATCACTTACTGAAAAAAAAAAATAATGGTGCTAATTGGTATAACAGCCTGGCCTGTGCTGCACTTCCTGGACAGAATCTGTGGCCCTGTGAGGTGACAACCAAGGAAGGAGAATGCTGTGACAGAAAAGCCAGAGGCAGCAAGTTATGAAGCAATTTGGAGAAAGAGCAGGAAAAAGGAAAGGTAAAAAGGCTATGGATCTGCTGGTGCCATTGCCTGCAGCAATGGGTTGGAAACCCAGGTCATCCCCTGCTGTCAGTGAAAAAGAAAGGAAAGTTTACACTAAGACACGAGGGAGGATAAAGCAGCAGTAACTGACCACAATTTTTGGGGTTTACCATCCCCATTCTCCACTCCCTCATCAATTTCCCTCTGACTGTCCAATCTTGGCCAGGAAGCCAGGCAATGCTCCTGCCCTCCACCTCCAAGGTGGCAAAATTCAGTTTAGCCCACACTGCTTGACAGCCTTCAGGCAGCTCTGACGTTCATTCATGTGATGTTTAAAAGCCTGAACAATCATCTGACACTGTCAGAGCAAGTGCAGATGAGTTGACTCCCTGAGGCAACCTGAACAATGTTTGCTGAGTCTCAAAAGCTGTTTACCATGAAAACATAGAACTGCTCCATGGAAATCTGGTGCTGTGCCTTACATCACATGAGAACTATGTCAACGTTGCTGCTTTTTGCCCTGTTTAATCTGTGGCACTTATAAATCATTTACTGAATAAAGGTTCCTAGATGGAACAACTGTGATGTTTGCAATATCAGCAAAGACCTCTACTGGACTGCCTGGGCAGAATCCATGGTCCAGTGAGGTATGCAGCAAAAGGAAGGTGCATGCTGCCATGGAAGTCAACAATATGTATGAATGATTTATCTGCCTTTCATATACTGGGGTTTAAAAAGCTTGAAACTAATTTATATAAAGCTCAGAAAACCTTTGTGCTAGTCAGGAACAATTGCTGGGAATGTTTGGATCGATGCTAGATGAGCTGTTGACTTTAGTAAAATTATTGATGAGATTTTCTCCATGTGAAGTTTGGGATTAAAATCAAACTGTGAAAGTTTTGCATTAAATATTGATGTTCTGGACCTCACGTGGCAAAGTTGGAAGAGAAGAATAAATTAAGGTCCTTGACTTTTCATCATCTTCACTCCAGCCTACCTCACAGATGCTACAGGCTTTATCTTTTGGGAACTTTACTCCTCTTTCTTCCTCAGTTTGTATAAGGGACCTGCATCTGGCCTTCATCCCACTCTGATAGTCTGTTTAGCCATTAGAAACCCCGGGAAGGGAAGGAATTATGTTCCTCCTCTGTGTAATCAGAGAATTTTGGGAGATGTGATGTTTCCTGCATTCCCTCCTGCAGAGCAGGCCCTTCAAACAGGAGTGAGCTGAGGCACAGCTGAGCTGTGCAATATCTGTTTAATGACAGCTCTGCAAGGGCATCTTTCTCTGGGGTTCACCCAAGGGGTGGTGTTCCCGAGGATGCCAACTGCATATGTCACTATTCTGCTGGTTTCAAGCATCTGGGTTTTCAGAGGAACCTCAAAGAATGCAAATCTTCCTTTTCAGATGAGTCATCCCAAAGGATTGCCCATGGTGGGCAGGGAGAAGCAGATCCTGCAAACATGTCAGGAAGGACTGCAAAAGCTCTCTCCACCTGGTGGGCAGTGACACCTCAGCATGTTTGAGGGGCTCATATCAGCTGTGACACAGACCTGGTTGCTTCAGAAGGGATGTGAGCCCAGCCCTTGGCTGAACTGTTGGCTGTGAAGTTCAGAAAAGACTGGATGTGATGCACTTCCCTGCACAGACTGGGGAATTCTTTAGTGATCCAGTCCTGTGTATTCCCCTTTTGTTTTCCTTGTGAGTTTTCAGCCTAAAACAATAAAGCAGTTTCCAACAATAAGGGGGTTTTCAGCTCTCTGGACTTAGTCATTTCCTATTACTCAAAAGAAGAAAATGTAAAAAAGTTCCAATTTAGAAAGTCTTTGGCTGGTGGTCCAGGCAGCACTTATGCATCTGTTTTCACAAAGTTCTAAACTTTAGAACAGCAGGGGTGTTGTCTCTCTGTGAAAATAACATGATATTTTAGAAAAATTGTTCGAACTGGATAGAAAATAACTTTAAACATCACATAATTTGCAGTGGACATTTGTGTTTCCATGGCAACAGAGAATGCTGTCCTCATTTTATTTTGTCTTGCAGGATATTATAGGAAAGCCTTTTGAATAGTTTCAGTCTTTGGATTTTTGTTACAAATTACCCAAATGTGTAAGAATCCTGTTTCAGAGGCTATATGGACCAAAATTTTGGGTACTAAGCGTGTGTTTAATGAAGAATTTCAATTAATACTGTGACTTATATTAACTTCAATTTATCTGTGTCTCAGTGTTGAAAACTTCAGCCAAAGAATAAAGTTTTAAAATTGAGAAATAGAAGCGATATTTATTATATGTAGGATACATATACTAAATATGTGTAGATCTTACTGACATATGAATTTTCTCAATTTTGCTGGAAAAGAGATTCTTGTTAATTGGACTTATGCATATGTGCAAAAGTTCTTATGGAAAATTCTTCAGGCTTTTTATCATGATGGATTTTTAGGGAACATCTTTTTCCCCATAGTTTCAATATACTGCTTCATGATCAGTTTTATTCAATGTTCTTCATGTTACTTTATAACATTATTTTATGAAATGCCTAGTAGTGCTGTGTTACAGTGTTTGGCTCAGGACGCTGTCTTGGCCTGATCTGAATACCCATTTCAAGTGAAACAAAACCATCTTTTGAGAATGTCATGTAATCATAAGATCATTTAGGCTGGAAAGGGTTTCAGGAGGCCATCTGGACCAACTGGCCTGTCTAAGCAGGAAAAATTTTACTTTTTCAAGTTCACAAGCTTTCTTGTGAACTGTTCCAGCTGAGTTTTGCACACCTCTATCCCTGAATACCATGCAGCATTTCCAACAATGAATATCATCTTACCGCTTGGAGAATAATTATTTTTCTTGCCTGTTTGCCTTTCCTTACACTAGCATCCAATGTGGTCGTGAATTTTTGAAGGCAATTGCAGAGATTGGTGAGAATTATGCATTTAAACGACCTCTGCATTACTGAAATCAGATGCCATTTTGAACACCTTTTGCATCTTTTACACTGAGTCCTTCAGATAACGTTCTCTTTCACTGCAAGAAATGGCAACATTGCACAACATTCCTACAAGTCCCTCTCTATCAACTTCTTTGTCTGGAATGAGACTAAGAAAAGGGAATTCTCTATATTCAGCAATATTTTTTGGACATCTTAGAACTTAATTCATGTCTCAGCTTATCCTGGTTCTACCTTGATTTCCTTTGGTTCACTTCTGTAAATCAGCATGCTCCTCCTTCCTACCAAAGTTATGAAGCAAAACTAAGCACTTTCTAGTTGAATGCTTTTAGATACATGCTCCTCCTTCCTACCAAAATTATGAAGCAAAACTAAGCACTTTCTAGTTGAATGCTTTTAGATACCTGCTATTCAGAAAATGTCTTTTTAGGGATATAAATTATTAATTAAAGGTTCTGGAAGAAAATAATACTCTTTAATTTGAGAGTTTTTTCCTATACTACTTTTAAAATCTTTCCCCAGATAGAGTTCTGTAAACTTCAGGCAACAGAAAATATTTCAAAACTCTCCTTCTGAAACTGCAAAAACAGAAGCAGTCGCCACAATTACAGAAATCAGAAGATGAAGCAGAATTAGCATATTACAACTTGCCTGATTGCTTTTTCCTACATATGCCAAAACAAGATTGGAACAGCTGATCCAAGGGTGTCCGAAAGAGAAACTTTTTCCATGTCATTTTCTTATCATATGATTCCTGCAAAACACGTGTCCTGAAACAATAACAAACATTCTTTCATGGTTCTAAGCAGTCCTTGTTCTTTAATCAGATGATAGTTTTTTAATCTACATGACCTGAACCAAAATAGTTCCTGTGTTTTCCTTTTTACAATTACAGCAAATTCCATAAGGAGCTGTGTGCTATTGTGGGCATGGACAGTAAGGAAATACAACAAATTAGGTGGATTGCTTAAGTTGAAAAGAAGTTGAGAGTTAATGTTTAAACTAATTTGCCTTTAACTTGTGCTGGGAGTGTAAGGAAAAGCACTAGAGCATGTGTTCTATATGCACTTTTAATTATCTCATTTATTTAATATTGTTTTGTCTCATATCCAGAGCAGAAAATTATTTCCAAGTTGATGAATAAACAGATGCAGAAACACAACAATCACTTTTTGTAACAAAACCAGATGCTTTAGGAATGGGAAAGCCAAATTATAATGTGAAAACATGACGGTCCGAGGAAAGGCTTCCTCCACTTTTAATTTAATTGAAAAAATGATTTTATTAATTATTAGAAAATGAGTAGTTTTCTTAAACCCATGAACAAAGTAAAGTTAAATTCAATTTTTGGTCTAACTGAGCTGACCACAGAAGTTCTCATCATTAGTGCAGTTACTATATGATTAAAAAAAAAGAAACTCATAAATAGAAAAAGAATTTGAATTTTCTAT
Organism: Zonotrichia albicollis; assembly: GCF_047830755.1. Classification (NCBI taxonomy): domain Eukaryota; kingdom Metazoa; phylum Chordata; class Aves; order Passeriformes; family Passerellidae; genus Zonotrichia; species Zonotrichia albicollis. The sequence continues at coordinate 12,381,056 of NC_133819.1, read as the reverse complement.
GTAAGTAGAAAAAGAAATAGAAACCTACATCCAAGAGAGAAAGCTTTTTCCAGAGTCGGAACTCCCTGTGGCATATTTCATTTTGTAATGCTATTTGTAATAAGAACTTGTTCCTAATTCCATGTTAGGTGCTATTATCCTAGAAATAATAAATATTATGCAATGCACACACTTCACATACAACATAAAAATGCACACACAAAGGAGGATAAGTATAGAAAAATAAAGAGAATTCAAATTTAAAAATTGCTATTTCACCCTGTTGAGCAGATTCTCTACATAATTTTCCTTTGGGCATAATCCATGAAAACACACATAGTCTCAAATATTTCAATTTTCTTTCATACACCAGGATTAATCATTTAAATACACCAGGGAAAAAATAAGAGTTAAAATATGTTACTTTTCAGAATTCTAAGTCACAGAACCAAGTATTTCCCACTGAAGACAAAGGAGATTCTTAACAGGAGATTAATTTAATCTGAAGAATTTTGTCAAAGTTGTTTTTTCTAAGTACAACATAAAATTAGGACAGAGGAAATCAACACTTTCTGAGAGCAACTTGAAGATGAGTAATGAAGTCTGGCAGAATTATTCACCTTCTAGAAGTATCTACCTTTCTCCATATTGGTTGTAGAGAGTGATAGAGGAAATTTAGGAGGGTGACTTGAGGAGAGATGACCCTCCAAGAGGTGCTAGATCCGGTTTAATCTGTGATTGTGACATATTTGTTCTCATGTCTTATGAGTCTGTACTTCTAAGCCAGAAAGCTGGTGAAAAGCAAAATGAAAAGTTAAAAATTAATGAAGTTTTTTAAAAGTTGTTTGTGGCATAAACAAAATACTGTACAGCAAGAGCAGTCAGTGTTTTACAGCTGCTTCTCAGAAAACCAGAATATCCTTGTACCCTTGTGTAATGGTCCTTTAAAGTTCTAACAATAAAACTTCTTAGTGCCATTCACTGTCACATAGCCTATACAGACTTTCATACAACATTAAGAAATGTTAAAACACCTTTTCCCTCCCACACCGTGCATGAATCCTCCCCCAGTCCATGCTTGTTTAGAGTACATTTTTATAGCAAAGATGCAAGCTCAATAACATGCAGTGATTTATCTTGGGAATACGAGCTCAAGCATAACTAAAATGAAAGCATTACGGCAGGAGAATAAGGGATCTGGACCATCTGGGTGAAAATATGTGGCTTTGAAAAATGTTTAGAGGAAAGAAAATTGACATATATCTGGAAGTGAAAAGCTCTGAATTCAACTGAGAGTTTTGTCACTCACTTACTGATTGACTTTATTCATGGCACTGATGATTACTTTTCAGAGTCACATGGTGCCCACTTCTTTACAGTCAAGAAACCAGGGAGATGGGCTAAAACTTGGTTTGCCCATCTTGACAGTGATGTGTTATCAACAATAATTTAATAGCTGTACAACAAGAGCTAATGAGTTCTTTGGTTATCTTTGCCTTACAAGAAGTCATTTAGAAATCTTTTTTCAATTAGAAATAATGTTACAGTACCACTTCCCTTGCTCAGCTATGCAATTTTGATCACGATATGAACATAATAATAAAAATAATAGCCCTCTGCCCAAAACTCAGGAGCATTATTCCCATTCAATATTCACTCAACGGTATAAAAAGGCTTTTTTTCCTTGTTTAGTGTTAACAATTTTCATATTCTCGCTCAGATAAACATGAAGTCGAAGATGAATTGCTAGTGTTTGCAAACAAGGTTAAAGGCTTTCCAGTGCTGAAACAAAAGACAGGCTTTTGTGTCTCGTTGGAAAGGCAAAGCGGAACAGATTTGTTGCTAAAACAATAAAAGTTTATTCTTCTCTCCGTTCTGGTTTTTATGGTTTGTTATTGCTCTGAAACTCATCCAGTACTTACCAGGTGATAAAAAGGACAAACAAAACTCTACTTTACTGGAAAACTGTGAAGCTTTGTTGTCATAGCTGACATCAAATAAACCTTCAAAGTGGGATATTGCTAGAGTCTCTCTGAAGCAAAGCAAAACCCAGAGCCCTCCTAACAAGTGAAAAATATTAGTTTGGCATTGTTCAAAATTCTAAGCTGAATTCTGATAGAATATATGCTGAACTTCTGAGAAACTCACATGAAAGTCAGTAAAATTGCAGCGCTCCTTGTCTATAAACAGGGACTGCCTAAAGGCACCTCAGAAGGTACTGAAACATGGGACCCCACCAAGGGCTGGAAACAGAGCTCTCTGCTTTTCAAAGCAGCCTCTTCATTTGCAAGTCAAGCAGTTATCATGTGGTAAAACACTTGGTGTCAGCAGCTAATGTATCAGGAGCGTCAGGTCACACAGTTTACCCACTCAGCAGTGCACAGTTAACATGTTTTCACTTCACCCCTGAGTCAACCACGTCTGTTTATGATATGTTTAAAATTATCAAATGTAGTCCAAGGGAGTTTATTTCTTTTGAAATATTAGAGAATCATTCACTTAATTCAAAATTATCTTCAAAATATCCAGGAGCTGCTCACCTCACCATGAGTGACAGCAGAGCCTCAATTAAATCCGTTCCAAACACACAGATGAGACAAAGATGAATAAAACCCAGAATTTTTGCCTCCCAATCCTATTCTCCAGCACCACCCTGAACAGCTGATCTTCCCAGGAGTAAAAATCATCTTGTGGGAAGATACATGGTAAATTTATCAAAGTCCATCCCAGATGTATGCAGTAACTCAAGCTAGAGTAAAAAAAAATAAATCCAACACTTAGATAAGGTGGATTTTAATCAGAAAGCCCTAAGACTTACTTTACCTCTCTAAAACACTATGTCTTAGCAGAAAATCTAAGGTAAGGAAAATTGCAGTAGAAGAAAGTAGAAACTGTTTTCAGAAGGCAGCCTAAGACAGGCTAATGAAAATTCATGTGGCCTTCTTCAAGTTTTTGATACCAGTGAAGGCTGAGCAGAATTTCACAGCCCAAATAAAAAGTCACAAAATGAGTATTGTGCTTGAGGGAATTCCCTGCTCCAAATACCAAAGACTCTCTGAAAATAATGAGTGTGAAGCTATACCCAGGTTTTACTGAAAATAAACAGTTACACACCACCACTTCCTCTCTCCTCTTCTGTTCCACAAAATCCCAAGTACTAGCTAAGCATATGTAGACTCACACTGCTCCCAAAATGCAAAAGAGGAGGAGGCATCCCACATAGCTGAGAATTCAGTAAAGGACTCAGAAATGTGGAGAAAGATGTAAAAGAAGAAGGAGAAAGAGAAGACAAGGAGAATAATAGAAGTGCTTATTAGTTTTCTGTTAGATGCCCAATATCATTCACAGAATCTGTGCTCAGGAAGAGAAAGAACACAAATTTGTGGCCACCACTATTCTGCAGAATTTGCTAACTCTTCTGGTTGCTTCTGCTATGGATTTAATAATTTTTAAGGAAGGTTTATGCATGCTGTTTCTTTTCTATATTCAAACAGCACATAATGATCAGATACACTTTTAATGCCTTTAGTCTAAGAGAAACCCACCTGGAGTTAGTCCTATTTAACAGCAGAAAATAAAAAGAATGCTTATGAATTTATTGTGCTAAAGAAATCTGGTTTAGTTCCTTAAGCAGAGCAGCCAGAAGAGCAACTCATGATCATGTGAATACTCTTCTTTACACATATACAGAACTCTTTTTTGTTAAATATTATACTGCAAATGAGACAGAATCCTTCCATGCCCTACAGGAAAGATATGAGAGCCAAGTATGGGAATTACCCATTACCAAGCTATGACAGAGTAAATACATCAAACAAATATCTGAGAGCAAGAGACACACCAAACTCTGAAGAACAGATACCTGACTGTAAGGATTATAAATCAGCTTACCCCATTTCTTTGGCTATGTAGCAGTACCCTTATGTGAGAGGAATTGTGAGAACTCATTTGTGCCTTGAGAAATCATGGAAGGGAGTTTGCAGTTCCTTATACAGCCAATCACTTTGAATGAGCAATATGCAAGGCCTGTATCTCCCTAAGCTTTCCCTGATATTCTAGGGAGATTATAGAGAAATTTTCTAACTCTCAGATATGCCTAAAAGATCATTCTTCCATCCACATGCATGCATTAATCTATATTCATAGATAGTGTGCCGTGCAGTCTCCACTCAGAGAACCTATGGACAGTTACATGTTCTCCTCAGTCTCCAGATGTGACAGCAGAATGTTTCTCTCAAATTATTCAATCTTGAATGCTGTAAAAAATACAATGTAAATACCTCTGGATTTATTATTTGTGCATAAGGAATATTAGAATTTGCAGCTTTACCCAGCCATACTTAAGTGGCTAGAAAAGCTAACATTTGCATACTTCTGTATCTGCTATTAAAATATGTCCCCTCTGATCTTCAGCAGTGGGACCATACTAGTGAAGAAAGGCAAGCAGCTCAGAAAATTTCTAAAGAGCAGCAATATTTTATGAACTGTAAGTACAAAAGCTCTTTTCACTAAAGAGAGAGACAAGAATATTCAGTGAAAGGAACTAAAACCTTGGGAAACAGTCACAAAAAGGCAGAAATGGAGATCAATAGTGAAAAACACACCCCTTCATGGATGTGGAATGAAAAATAAAAAAACAATAGAGGGATTTTTCGGGCTCAATGTAATCAAGTCCTACAGTTAAATCCAGCAATGTTACCTCTCTTCGTCAGTTACTTTTCTCATTTATTTACCTCATTAACCATTAGGAGACATTCAGTAAGTTTCATGGTCTCTAATAAACAGCCTCCAAAGAAGATTTGATTTAATTAGAAGACAACACTTTATGATTTTGCCATAATGGACTTCCTATTTGAGATAAAATCCTCTCATTGTATCCTACATATTGTGCGTACTGGTTTAAATTCCATAGAAATGCCTGATTTTCTAATATTTTGAAAATTATGATGTCTTTACAGTAAACTTAAAACTCTTTTCACAGTGTTAGAGGGCTCAAATGCAACCCGAGGAAGAAAGCACTATTCTAGAAGGCTAGTGTTTGCTATTCTGCAGAGAAATTATTTGATTAATCCCTAGGGGAACGACTGAACTAATTGGAAATTGTAAACATGAAGGAGATAACCGAGAAGTGCTAATCCAGGGTATAAACAAGTAAATTTGCCAAAAGAAGTCTGACTGAGAAACACCACTCCATGGCTGGCAACTGAGGTGATTCAATCCTCTGTGGCAGATATGGATTGTTCCCCCCTCGTGCAGCAGGTGTAAAGAGAGCTCTCTCTGGTAGTGGAGAGATTGAAAGCTGAACAGCCTTACAAAAAAAGACAACAGCATTTTCCAGCAACATAACTGGATTGTTGTTTGGAGGTAAACCACAAAGGAACCACTTTTGTCCAACTATTCACCTTTCAGTACACATCTTCACTGTTCTCTTTTCTTGTCCACAGCAGTTCTCTGTCACAATTTTTGATCTATCTGCTCTCCCCTCCATCCTACACACCTACAGGATATATCCTTTACCCAGGTCTTCCCTTTCCTGCTCCTAATTTGACCCATAATTGCCTTTCTGAGCCCACTCAAGGTCCCAGTAGCAAGCCAGGTGTAACAAGTTCTGTTAGGTGTTCTTCAAACACTCACAGAAAGTGTTCCGTGGGCTAAGTCAGTGACCAAGCAGGAGAAAATAAAAGCAGGAGGTGGAGGAGAGAAGTGAGGCCCAGGAAAGATGGTTGGTCAGCTAAACCAATCAATGATGTGCAGAGAAAACTGGATGATGCCAAGCTGCCTCTTTCAAGCAAGTCTACCCAGTTTCAACAAAATTCACACAAGAACGTTTAAAGAAATGGTCGACTGCCAGATGTCTCTGATGCACAATTGCTCAGATTTCTGACTAATCTCAAATCGGAGGAAATTTCAGCATTCCGAACATTTGTTTTCATTTGAAATTATAACTCTTAAAAAAATTATACATAATTAATATTTGGAGCAGCTACTATTTCTGATAATTTTTTTCCAAGGCTTTATCAGGAACTTATCTTTTTTTACCATACAAGACAATTTCAGAAATTCCTGGAGGAAAATACAGACTAAGAAGAGAACATTTCCCAAAAAAATATCATTTCGTCTTGATCCTGTGATTACTTCTCATGTGAATGGCAGCCTTGCAGTCAACATTTAGACACAATGAGACTGTTCTGCATGAGGTGAATTTGAAGATGTGTGATCATATGACTGTGTGTACTAATAAGGAAGGATTTTCAAGGCAGCCTGAAGCACTTATGTATCTAAACCAAATAAAAATTCATTACTTGATGCCTTCATCTCTTGGATGCCTTTTAAATAGATGCATATATATATTAAAACATTAACCTTTAATTAGATATCTTAATTATACCTAATAACAATTATTATAAGCATTAAATACTGCTGTGATACTTTTCCAGACTTTTATATTTTCATATGAAAACCTTACCTAAGTTGTAAATTTTTGTTTTCCTGTAAAAGATGTCTTACAAAGGAGAAAAGCCCATAGTATCATTATGGAAAATTATTCAGATAACAGATTAAAGCAATTTTAATATTCTTGAATTTCCATTCACTCATATTCTTGGCTATAACATGTGTGGGATTTAGCTGGATAGATTTTTCTTCTTTTTATCAGGCCAATGATTTTGTGTCAGTTCTTTGGCCATATCAGAATGAAATTCATCACATTTCAGAAGCCTAGAAGTCGGATATCCCAGTTCAAGCTATTCCCATTCCCCTAGCAGTCAGTAAAGAGACATAGGCTTCCCTGGAGGGCAGTTTATCTGATCTGCTCTAGACACCTATCTCAGGAAGAGATGAATTGCTGTCTGGAGATGGTAGTTCTCTCCATTGACTATTTAAAAGAGTGTGTAGTAACTGTCTTAGTCACTTTGTAACTTAGTTACCGTGTTGGATGCCTAAACCAAGGCAGATGGATCTCTTGTTAGGTGACATTTTTACTTTTACTACATGCCAGGTTCAAAAGAGCATTACAGGCAAATCAATGTGTTTGTCTGCTGTCCCACTTTCTATATATGTACAAGTGAACATCTGTTTTGGAAGCTAATGAAAGTAGTTCTTCAGATTCTTTCCTCAAAGTTGTTTTTAGCAATTTTTCCATATATAGTAAGTGCCAGATATCTGTTGAGATATTCTGTGCAAATGCATGCTTGCCAGTCCTTGTAAACCTGTTCTGTCATGAGTTCCCAGTCTTCACATTAAAGCAGCATAATGCCAAGGTGCATGTACATGCAGGCAAGGAATGTAATAAATTATAAAGTGCCAAATAAAAATTTTTAAAAAAACCTGCAAAACCTCAGGGGAAGAAAAGACAAATATATGATTTTTTTTTTCTACAAGAGAACACAGAGTGCTAGAGGCTGAAATCTTTCAAAAGCAAGTGCACTCCAGTAAAACGATCAGACATGGGAAAATGAATAACATGAGATTTTGATAGTTAAGAGACTGGAACGAAACATCGTGAACAGTGTTTGTGGAGTAACTCATTAACTTTTTCTGCCTGTTTTGAAAGGTTATATAGATTGCAGTACTGGCCTTTCACATCTGGTGTTTAAGGTTTAGAACTCCCCTGTTCAGCTTTCATGACTCTAAAATCTTGATTACAACAGTTTTGCTGCAATAGAGAGGGGAATAAAAAATGCCTGCTTCCAAGCAGCTGTAGGGGTTTATAAGCAATAGAGAAAGTAACCTGGGGAAAGATGGGGGGAGTAGGGGGGATTAAAGGGAAGGGAACTACAATATGAAATTCAGCCCTTGCCATGATTTTCAACATTTAATATTCAAATGTGAACGACGCTTGTTTCCTATTGGTCTTGTCTCAGCTTCATTTAGTTCTACATGTCTGAACCAGAACTGAAAATAGTAAATGACTACTGGCAAAACCAAAAAGCTTCTAAATCAGTAGCACTGTCATCTGCTCTGTAGCCACATACTTTCAGACCATGAAACACTGAAAGAAATTCAGGAAGTTTGAGGAGGAGCATAAAGTTCCTCAATCTGGGGTCCACAGAAATCAGAAAACAGCCTAGGTTCTAAAAAGAGGCTGAATGTTTACTTCCTTTTCTGATATATAGACTTTTATTAACACAGCCCAAATAAAATTGGCACTATTTGCAATAACATTACTATATTGATTCATGTTTGCTGGAAATGTATTATACTACACATCTTTTCCTGAAGTATTTATGTGGTGGTACTTCTCATATCTTCCCCAGTCTCTATTTGAAAAATTGTTTTTTAGATTAATCATCAATGCTAATCTTAAAATCCTTGAAATTTTAATACCAGTATTTCTGCTTTTTCCATTCTAAATTCATCTTAAATCTTTGCTTAGATAAAGGAGGGAACACTCGTGTCCTGTACCAGACTGCTGAATTTATGTAATTTGCTTCACAGCCATAGCAAATGCCCACAATGGACTATGGTGAGATGGTGTGGGAAAGAAATTGTGTTACTACATTCCTTGGCATTAAATCTCTAATTTGGACTAGCATTTACTTTCATTTAATTTCCAAACTATCAGGTTTTGAGGAGTGTTTTTAATTCTGGGATGGGCCCTGTGTGGCCACAACCAATCCCAGGCTGGTAAAAGCCTCCAGGGTCACAAGTGTACTGACTGCTCCATCAGAGCCATTAAGAAGCAAATTCCTCTGAACAGCTTTGGGACAGATCCCAGCAGAACCTGACTGAAATCTCCCCTCATCTGGCAGCAAAGGCCTGTGGTTTGCCAGCCTGTTACTCACCCTTCTTGTGGCAATGCACAGCCCTGCTGTTGTCATGTAGTCTTGTGACACATACTCATAGAGACAATAAGGCGACGTGACCTCTTAGGGCTCCTTCATCAATGCATCAGCAGATTTCTAATTTTAGCTCCATATACACTAAAAAAAGCAAAGAAAGAGGATGCCTGGCTTTCTTTATAAGCGAAATACAAATGAAGTTATGAAATAGAAGCCTAGTGCTTTTAAAGTGAAGGAAAAAAATCACATGTGAAGCCACTGAATCATTTCAAAGAGAAAGTCAGAGGGGATTTGCTCTTGTGACACGTGAATTTGGGTACTACATGAAGGAGGAGCTTCATGGAAAGGTTTACTCATAGCGTAATATTTTTTTATCTACTTTCTTCTTATTTCCATGAACACATTTCTTGGCATGGCGAGCTTCATTTGCACATGGTTGTTCTCACTGTATGCAAATATTTTTTTGCAACACAATTTATCTCTGCAGACTGATCTCTGTGATCTTTCTGACACATTTGGGAGCAGCTGACAAAGTAGTTTCTAAGTGTCTGTGTTCCCAAACACATTTAATTCATTTTAACAGCAATCCCTGAAATTTGTCTGCCTCGTGCTTTTATTCTCTTAGATTTTATGGGTTAATTGGGTTCATATGACCTCAGTGTTTTGATTGAGGTCTCCAAGAAAAGTATCAAGTGTTATAGGGAGAAATATCAATGAATCAGTAAGATGCTTCCTAACAGCCAGAGAGCCAATGTCAATGTCATGTACTTATGGTGCAATGTTCTTTTTTATAAGATGATAAAGGGCCTGGTCATGTTCTATCATTTAATGTCTCATAATAGATTTTTGTAAATAACAATATTACTTTTAGCATCCTTGCCAAGCTGTGGTGTTAATACTTGCATTGTAATAGCTCATACTTGGTTTGTATATTCATTTCAAAATCAAACATTATGTCATGCATCTGTATTTTTGTCTTGAACAAAATGGTTAATGCAAGTCTTTAACAAGCTACTAAATTGCAGTTTTAGAAGTCAGACAAGTAGACTGGCTCCATGTCACAAGGTACCACATTTCACAGATTATTCCTCCTATTGGATGTAACAGTCTGGATTTGGCTAAGCAATTAAGCATTAAATCGCATTTAATTTCAAAGGATTAGGCTAAACAAGCAATTTGGGTTGCATATGACAACCATTTTGTCCTTACATGGTTGACATTTATGTTGTTGACATATTTTGCCAATGGTAATTTGATGTTTGTTTCCAGTTCATTGATGAAAATATTGAATGCCATGTAAAATATCTATTATAAGTATCCACTCTAGGAGCATCCCAGGTGATGATTAATCCCCATGGATTGATGTATTTTTCAATGTGTTAGTTATTTCTTAAGTTCTTTAATATGTCCTGTGCTAATATTGTAGGGCCCAAATATCTTCAGCAGAATGTCAGCGTAGCTAACTAAATTGTCAATTATAATAATGCTTGCAGCAGCAAACATTTGGAACATTCTTATTGACTTTAGAGGCTGTGTCAGAGAAAGGTGAAAAAGAAAAAAGAAAAATTACAATTTTTTCTATAAAAATAAACTTGAATTGATTTTTTTCCCTATGAAATTATGATACGGGAAGAGGTAAGTGTAAGATTCAATTAAGAAAAAAATGTAGATTTTCAACTCCATCAGTCCCAAATTCTAAAGCTATTTGCAGCTCTATTGCTTCCCTTCAGGTTAACCAGAACCATGTCCTTTCATATAAAAAATAACCCTTTCTTAAAGGTTACAGCCCCTAACTTAATCCTTTCATAATGCCCTTTTAACAAGAATTTTGAAGCATAGGATAACTGCTAGATAATAAGATTAGATGTGAATCCATTAGGATGTGTAATGTCTAGACCAAACCAGAGAGACACAGAAGAGCCTGCTCAAAGGGACCTGACTCTGTTTGCCTCATAAGATATTTCATGGCATTTTAGATATCCCAGATATCCTCTCTGGTTTCCAGTTGTCACTTCAAAATAATTTGTGCATTCTGGATATGCTTTGTCACATTTACTGGCCTTGAGTCTTATAAATTGTGCATTAGCTCAGGAGTCATTAGATACCTATGTCTGGACAATTCAATTGAATTCCAATGCTATTACAAGATAAAAGATATATTGGAATTATAATTAGAAATTTAAGTTATAAAAATGTTTATTCTTCCCTCCAGAACTTGGATTTGAATCTAATATAGACACACATATTTTCATATGTGTCCATAGTCAACAATATCATGAGAAATATTCCTTTTATAGTTTTCATAACTAAATGGCACTTGAGCATTTTATGTGCCCCATTTTGTGTTCAAACCCAAATGAATGTGACTGTACATGAGCTCCTCAATTTCATGTGTGATCAACTTTGGAAGTCTTCATGTGGTTCTGGTTTTAGTCAACACTGCATTCAGTGTGCAAAATCAAAAATAAATTTAAAAAAAGAAAAATAAAAAAAATGAAATGAAATGAAATGAAATGAAATGAAATGAAATGAAATGAAATGAAATAAAATAAAATGAAATGAAATAATGAAATGAAATGAAATGAAATGAAATGAAATGAAATGAAATGAAATAAAATAAAATAAAATAAAGTAAAATAAAATAAAGCTGTGTTTTCTCATGACACAGGTGATTGTGGCCTAATGGATGAAATCCCCAGGGATCAGCTTCCCAAAGGGCATGCAGATTTCTCAGAAGTAGGCATGGTATAAAGAACCTCAGGATTCAAACCACCAACCAGGTAAGTCAGCATTCCTTAATGCAGAGAATATGACCAAGCTGCATCAGAATAAGTGGTGCACTGCTGGTTTCACATGCTTTCTTTATGCTGTCAAACATTTTCAATATGAGCTGGGCCAGGTAGAGTCCTGCTGTTCATATTGACCCAAAGAATTCAATGAGCTTCATTTAAAATTTAGTTGGTAAGAGAAGGGAAGGAGGTACCAAAATAGGACACATAAACTCAATTGCAATGCATTTGTGTACCAATCTCAATGGGTTTTGGATCAGGCAGTGAATTTCATGCACTGCTTTTGTTAAGAAAATCATGTTATCTGCCTACACAGAAATCATGGAATCATAGAATAATTCATTCTGGAAGGGCCCTCTGTGTGTCACATTATCCTATCCCCCCTCTCAAAGCAGCACTAATTAGATCAGGGACTCTTCTCCTCCGGGGCTCAGTGAGGGATTTTTTAGTGGCTTTCAGAGCACCAGGATAACTCCATGCACTTGTTAAAGAAGCTTCTACTCACTGGAAAGAAAAGTAAAAATAACCACTCCTGAAATTTTACCTTCTTAAAAATTGCCGAGACTAATTCATTAGTGGATTACACTAATCATTATACCAGGGAATTATATCCATGAAGTCTCTAACCTTATTGCATATTATCACATCTGCTGCCCTTTCAATGATACACTTGAATTAATCTCTGGATAACAGGTTCACATCTCCTTAATTGAAACTAATGACTAAATAAAAAAGATCAAAAATCTTTATATTCTTTAATTAAAAAAAAAAAAAAAACTTCACCAAGTGTCTAAAGAGGCATATAACTATCCTTGGAAGAACTCCAAGACATCATGTGTGAAGGGGAGGCAAGAATGTGAAGAGGAGGAAAGAAAAATACTTTTTTTCAGGGGAAAGTGCAGAATTTGGAAATGGCATTAGGCCAGGGTCTCCCACACCTACACGTGCTGGAGAATAATTTTACAATAACTCTGCTGAACTAGAGTATAAAGCCATTCCTCAAAGGAGATCCTAATCAAGACCTTATAAATTAAAGATTATACAGGATACAACCTGGGAGTGTTTGTTAGTTTGGTGCAGGAAGAGCACGCACATCACAAACATGTAAGTTGCATCCTTCGAATCCTTGACCTTTAGCTTCCTTCACCACTGAAAAACAATTTTTCTGCAGCAGTTTAAAATTCTCCACTTTCCAATAGGTCAGCAATGCCCTGAATTTTAATCTGTTACATATCAGCAGTCAACTCAGACTGCAGACTTTAAATTGTTGGTTATTCAAGCTTTTCTATTTAAACAAAATTCAATTTCTTTAATTAAAATGTCACTACTGGAATTATTGTATCATTAATACAATCAATTTGGTTACCCTATAGATTTTTTTTGATCAAGGACCTTCATATATATATATATTTATTTTTTTATATATATTTATATTTATTTATTTTTTTATATATCCATAGTTACCTCCTAAGAAAATAAACATGAAAAACTACTTAAACTCAGTTATAGGGGCCAGCATATGGAAAATGAACATTTATGTTCCCACTTGGAATTCTGCAGAATGATACATGTGATATTTATGATCCTTACAAGCAAGATTAGCTGACCTCAGCTAACATGGTAATGACACTCTTATGGAGTCCCCAGTGGTGTCCTTGAAAATATTGGTATGCTAACCAAAACACAAAGCTTTAACAAGAAAGACATAAAACAGCTTCCACTGCACCACCTCTCCTTTGGACAGATTTCCTGGGATGTGGAGTGGACTGCAGTGCTGCAAATTATTGTGTTTACCTTCTGGGGAAATCAGGAAGACTATTAATAACACTTCAGTAATGGAAGAGCCAGACAAAATCATTCATAAATTTGAAGTCAAATAAAACATCCTTAGCTCATGTTTGAAATGCTTGCTAATTTCTTGTATGTCTTCTATTTCCTGGATATTTTAGTGTATATTTTTATAAATATTACCAACTAGAACTGCAGCTGAATGTAATGCGTATATATATTGTGAAGAACAGATCCCAGGCTTTGTCTCAGGTTTAGCTTGCTTTTTCTCCATGAGTGTTGTTTAGAAAAAAATAGCTGATGAGTCAGACTCACTACTACTAAATCATGGCTAAGTCAGTAAAGTTATAATAATAAAAGTTGTCTATTAAAGGATTAAGGATTTTCCAGGATGCTGGATGTTAGGATTTCCTTTTGGTGTAGATTTTCATGACTTGCTTTTTTCCTAATCCTCAACATTGTTCTGTCCTGTTAAAAATCAAGAGATGTGAAGGAAATCAAGCCATTGTAATGAGTGAGATGGATGTTACCAGGAAAACTTTACAAAAACACAGAATTTTTTTCTGACATATCCAGTGTCTAGTTCACCATGTAATTGACATTGAGCTATGATGTATAAAGCAGCTCAAGGCTCAATTTTACATTTGTTTACAGAAGCCTCCTTTTCAGTGTGAAAACTCTGCAGACTGTGGATTTAGCAGAGTAAAAACTCCAGCCTGCACAGGTGAGGGCTAGGAAAATGTGCTCTGTGTGAATTTTGTGCAGCTATCACTCTATTAAGTGACCTCAGAATTTGCAGGGTCACAAAAATACTCATTCATATGATTGAAAACCTGAGGAGAGATTCAGGATTAGATGTGTAAAGACACAGGGACAAATTTCCACGCGATAAATTTGGGCTTCCCTCAGGTCTCACATGAAAACTATCTGACTGTCATTTTCTAGTAAAGCACGTGGCAGATAAACTCACATTTATGCTACAAGCACAAGCAATTACAGCAGAGTACCAAAGGGTTCTGAAACTTCTTACCTCACTCTCCCCTCCTACAACTCAGCTCTGTGCCTATGTTCAGAGGCATCCATGGAATCTGGGTTATTTCCACATTGCAGTGAAACAAGACATTTTAGGTTCCTAATTATTAAAGATGTACATGTTGGGCACATGGACATTTTTGCAGATCCAAAGCTTCTGCAATTCAGGAGGAATTTCTGCATTTCTGTGTGTGTGTGTGTGTGTGTGTGTGTTTTATGCGATTTTATTGGATGTGTATGTGTCCTCAGACTTGCTTACAGCTGAGGAGCTTATCTGGAATTGAATTGAGAGATTCAAGGTCTGGTGAACCAATCTCAGTTCCAAACTAACCAGTGTGTGACTTCTGAAACAGCTGCTGGTAGAACAGATGGATTTGACCTAAAATGTTTTTTGAGAATGTTTTTGGTCCTAAGAGTAGGAAATAAGGAAAAATTACAGGCAAACAAGCTATGTAACAAGGAGTGTGACAACATTTCCAAGGGTAAGTAACGATGGGAGACAAAACATTCCACATATTGCTTATATTATCAACAGACTATTCAGCTTCTCTCCTATCTAAATGATATTGATGGAGGTATTTGCAGTATTGCAAATATTGCATTTAGTTGGTTCTGTCAGGCATTAAATAACATCCTCATTCTCATTTTCAAGAACTATGTCTAATCTTTGTTTATACTAATGCTTCCTTTGTTGACTTTTAACAATTTTGTGCCATTGACAATTGTTTATTGTTGTTTAATTAGGAGGTGGATTATTCCCATGTTTTAATGATTACTGCTCAACAACTTGACAGAAATGTTATTCCCAAAACCACCAAGCACAAATTGGATTTGATTTATTTCACTTAATCTTGTTATGATTGTATTATAAGCTCTCCAAATTATAACGTTTTTTATTAATTGCAATATCTCACAGTTTCAGCTCAGCAATGTATACCATAGGAAGCAAAAATAAAGGTTTCTGGCTGCTGAATTCCCTCTTTAGGGAAAAAAAAAAAAAAAAAGAGACAACCCAAAATGTACAATAAAGTCATCAGCACTGACTCACTGACTGCAGAGATGATTTCCAGTTAGTAAATATGGAGTATCTATTTGTTGTACCTAAGAACATACAATCATCCAGGACAATAGAAGTGGCCATCTGTTAAGTGCATTCTCAGTATTTGATATAAAATTTGAAACTAGAAATTATTGATAATGGACAACTTATAAGTGCTGATTTTTATGTAGAGAAGAGCATGGCATCCACCCTCATTACCCAATACAAACACTTATTTTTTTTTCCATGAAATATTGATGATCTCTAAAATAATAATGAGGAAGAACTGCACAAGCTAAAATTTGCATGAGCTAGAGCAGTAGCCATTTTCAAGTGAAGTATTTCACATAACAAAAAATTTAGACAGATTAAAATACATATTGCATGCAGATCAGGTGAACAATGGGTTGCCTGTAAATTGGTTATCTCCTGTACATTACTGACAATACATATTTTTAATATAAACTTTCTGTGGAAAGGCTGTTTATGTCATGGTTATCCTTTAAACAGTAAAGCTAGTCAAAATAAAGAAATACAAAATAAAAAATTGAAAGAAATGTTAAAATACAGAGTTGATGAAAAAAATACCCGTTGAAAGGTCCAGTTTTTCAAAATTTCAGGCTTTGTTTCTTTGGGTTTGGAATTCATTGTCAGTTTAACTGGAAGATTTTGAGTATTGTGATCCTGGGGAGCCTATGATGAAAATATTGTCAGTATTGGTTTGAGGAACCCCAGAGCCCGATGCCCACCTGGCTGGGCTGAGCCAGCAGAGAACAGAGCAGGGCTATGGTAAAACATTGCCCATCCTTTGCTAGAAGACTTCTTGAGAGCAGCAAAATTTCCTTAAATATTTTACTTTGTTGACTCAGCCATTTCTGACAGATTGATGCTGAAACTGGAGATTTATAGCCCCATCCATGTATCACCACTTGATTCCATCTAAAGCATTTGAGGAATTTGCTTCGCTCCCCTGTGGTGCTTCCAGAGGTCATGCACGACAGCTTCTCTCACACCCAGCAGCTTCCTAGAGTTAAAAAAAGTAGTTTTAGGGAAGAAATAGAATTTCTAAAACATGAAAAAGGCTTTTAGGGACGTTCACATACCTGAGGGATGACACTGTGCATTAATACTTCAAGCTAACATAATGCAGTGTGCGCCAAAACATTATTTAAGACAAATCAGTGAGACAAGTGGAATCTCTCCTTGAGAAGATTTTGTGCCTTTCTAAAAAGAAAATTTATACACTATGGTTGTTCTAAGTTATCTTCTTAGTGTATAAAATCCAAAGGGTTTTATTTTTTGTGGGTTTGGTTTTGTTTTTTTTTTTCCCAAAAGAATTTCTGCAAGGTATTGAGGACCTTCTCAGGGTTTGAGATCCTAATTTACTTAGGCCATCTGGAAATTTCATCTCAGGAGATCAAAAACTGCTAAAAATTACCTAATATTATTTAATTTTTCTTTTGTGTTTCTCCATCCACCCTCACAGTTTTATCCAGATGATATTTTTTCTAGCAAAAATCTTCTATAGATAGTCTATTAACCCTTTTAGCCTGGAATTTCTTTCACATTTCTGGCCTAAAAATTCCACTCGTTAAATCTAACTTTAAAATCTTCCCCGCTTCCTACTGTAAAAAGGATACAGTTCTTTGTATGAATGATGGTTCTGTAGTTTTCAAAGAGATAGTGAGATATTTAGAAACCCAGAGTACTGCTAGTGAACAACAGCAATGACAGAGAAGCACTCTTGGCTTTTCATCTATATTCCTACTGCCTTTGAGAAAAATCACAAAACTCCCATTCACTTTGGAAGTAACTGGACTAGACTATTGATATGGAGCTATTTTTTCCAGGAATATGAAGGCAGAGCAACAGGGTTTAATCCTACATATGCTAGAAACTGGATGAAGAAATCTTGTTGAGAGAAGACTTATGTAATTTTAAGCCCATTCCTTCTCAGTAAAATAAAAAGAAGTAATAAAAATGAATGGCTCTTTTATTTATACATATAAAAACGTTGTGTGTAATATTGCTATGTAACAGGAATTAGAAAATGGAAGATAAAAATGAATTGTCAAGGACATGATTTAAGTTTGGAAGGATAGATTTGGATTCCTAAACCTTTCTTTTGAAATCTTCCAAATTACTTATGAAAATGTGCAAATGGACAGTAAATCAGAAGAACATTATATTCTTTTTCAAAATAATAAATTTTGCCATCACAAGTTTTATCCTCATCTTCTTTAACCTTACATATCCCTCTAACACCTTCTTTCCACATATAAACAGATATGTTTTAGTTAATCAAATTTATTGAAATAACATCTAACAATATTACACACATTCTATATATGTACGTGCTTTGTATGTCTATGTGATGTATATCCCTGTGAATCTACCTACATATGATGTCAATGATAATGGAAAAGTGGCTCATTAATCACATCACCCACTTTGTAACATTAATCCATACTCCAATTGCATATATTGCATCTGTCTACTCAACAGCTTCCGTCACCAAATATACTACAAAAAAATCCATATTCTTAATTCTTAAATTAAAATGAAAGTAAATAGGATTAAAAGATATTGATAAAGATGTCGGTGCCTGCAATTACATAACCAGATATTGCTGTGTCAGGAAAATATATAATATATTTAATTTTCTAGGATGTTGAATCCAGTTGAGCTTCTTGTTTTAAGGTGACTAAGATAGGCCTCAAGCTTCAGAAAATTAGGAACCTTTTGTTTCTTTGCCAGGGCCTGATTAAACTAATTTATTCTTGTCCAAGCACTTATTTTAAATGTGTCTTCTTTCAACTTAGTGTTTATAATTTCAGGGCATTTATGAAGACCAAATTGTTTACATTCTTCATTTTCTAAAGCTGAAAGAACCCATGCTCTTTCAATTTCCCTTTGTGAATCAAGTTTTCCCCTTTGTTCATCCACTGCTGCAACATCTTCCAGTGTGAATGTCTTTCTCTTGAAGAGTCAGCCAGAACTGGCACAGCGCTGCATAAAAGATCCCAGTAGGCTTTGTTGCATCTTCCTCTATTTCTTTGGTAGTTTCATTCCTGATAGATACTATGGACATAACTGTTTGTGAATGATCACCTCTCATTAATGGTTTATTGAAGCCTCTAGATCAAATATCATCAACAGTGGATAAGCTGGCCAGTTCTAATAATGCTTTATCCTATTTAATACTAGTTGCCAGATCTTCCATTTTTACTGGCATAGGGGTTTTTTTTTGCATAGTTAAATAGATCAAATAATTGTTCTTCTGAAGGAACAGATATGATTTAATTCCAAAAATTTGACAAAATCATTAAGAATATTTTTAATCTGGCTTTCATTTCCTTTTGCATTCAGACATTACCATTACCCTTAATCTAGATGAATGTAATCATCTGAATACATTTATTTTGCCAAGTAATTCATTCTCTGATTATCAACATATATGTGTTGGATCACTCCTGGAGTTTCTGTATGGATGAAAAAATATTTTTTTTTCTTAGGATGAGAGGCAGATGTATTTCTGTATATAGGTCAGTGGATGAGAATTGTAATAGACCATGGGGGCCATGCAATGCTTAAGTTCCTCAAAAAAGTTTTTTCTCACTGTCATTTACCCTTATTCTAAACTCCTTTAATCTTCATAAATCCCTTTCCTACATGTTCTATGTAATCTCATACCAGGGCCCAGTGCATCTATCACAGCCTCTTAACAGCATGCTATGAAAGTTCTATCATGGAACAACATTGACACTATTTATGCTTTTTTTTACCAAAAACCCATATGTTCTAGTGCTGCCAGATGTGCCCCAGAAGCAGTTTAGGTGAAGAATTACAAAACATGGGTACACACAGTCTGCTCTGGATTAAGTAGCTCTGAGCTATGTAAACATGAGCAGCTCCTCAGCACGTAGTCTGAGGGACAAGGATCATGCCAGAATTACATCTTTATCAGCATAGCTTTTACATTTTGACATTGTCCAGATAGCAGTAATTTCTGTCTTGATTTGCACATCTCTATCAGACATCTAACCTTCTGACCCATGATCCATATCCTTGTCTAAGATTCAAATTATTCATATGGTTCTGTGCCCTTTAAAGTTAACATTAGTTTTTGTCTAACTCATACTGCATTGCCAATTCCACTGTGGCCTTCTTTTGAACGCTGTGGGTAAAGATTCCTTCATCATTTGTGCTAATTTCTTTGCAAGGTCTAATAGAGTTATAAGTCATTATTATTTTATCCTAATTTTTCAAGACCTTTAATATGTAACTACCTACTCTGATTTTCCCTTGTATTTTCCAGCAGGCTTTTTAAGGTTTTCATTTTCATACAGTGTCTATTCTTTACTTCATATCAGTCAGCTATCCTTATTTTTTCAGTGTCTTCTCTTACTATTGAAAACCTCGTTTAAAGATGTATTTTGTGTTTAGTATTTCAAATAATTAAACACAGACAAGTCATGCTTTTGAGCACAAGTTATTTTATTCCTCCAATTGCTGTTCATCTATATGACCATTCTAGCTATTAGAACTATGCACAAAACACTACTTCTTTCATTTTCTAAAAGACTGTTGAAGAAATCCATCCACTATCATGACAAGAAACATGTCGGATCAGCTTTTAACAGTATAATTTGTGCTTTAGAAGGTCAGCTATGTTAATAGATAATTATTTTAAGTACTTAAGTTGCTTGTGGTAGTCTCATCATGCTACAAATATGTAAATATGTATTGTGTTAGTCATTTCATATTTCTTCAGCCTTGTTATTCATGCAATAAATCAGACAAGTCTCACATTTTTCCAAACCATCCTCTGCTATTTACTGTGTATCCTTCTCATTGATCCACAATGTCCTGATTAGGAGTCTCAGAACCTCTTAGCATGTTACAGAGTATGTTAATTATGTGTTGAGAAGAAGGGAAGATATCACAATCTACTGCCATCTGTCATCTTTGTCTCCCCCACTCTTTTTCTTCATTCACGATTTTGCCTGTGTGAGACTTTCAACATATTTTGGAACCCCCTCCATCTGCCAGTAAAGAGAGAATTTTATTTTTTTTTTAATTGACAGAGCTACTCCTTACCTTTTTTATTAGAACTATTATCTAGGAGAAAACAATTTAACAATACATTAATGTAGCTTGGACTCAAAGGTATGGCCCCTAGAGGTGTCAAGTACAGCATCAAACAGAAAAATTAAAAAGACATACAAAAATAAGATTTCTGACAATCAGGTCTTGCTGTCTTTGCAATCCATTAGGACCTGAAGCTCTTTCTCAACGGGAGAGATTCTGGCAGAAAGAGAAGGAGGGGGCATCAGTTATCATACTTTATTCTGAAGTAGTGCTGCTCATGGACACTACTCAGAGCCTTTAAGGCTGCCTCTAGGTATGGAGTTGGCCCAGCCACTTAATTCCAGTATCCCCCCTCCTCCATCCCTATGAAGCTACTGTAGTACTTCTGAAATATTCCAGACATCCACTCAAGGGCCACAGGTTTTCTGCTCAGGCCAGTTCAGGGAGAATAGTTTATTTCCCATGCAGAAGCTCACTCTGTCTTGCTCTGTATACTTCAAAGTGATGTGAGTAGCATTCTCTTTTCCTGACGTTGCAGCCAGGGGAAGGATTGGGGTACAGGAGTCAGAGGTGAAAGGGGTATTACATCTTGTCCTATCAACATCAAAAACAGATATCAAAGCCTACATCAGCCCTAACCTTGAATGCAGAACACCCAAGGAAAAGCAGTGAAACACCCTTCAGTGGCAGCCCTTGAGAGGACCTGCTTGACCATGGGTGTTAAATGTCTGATGTCAGAAAGCATCTATTAGAAAGACCTCCTATTCTGAGAAAAAGCATCTAATAGGCCATGTAGGCATGACTCAAGGGCATATAGTCACTCACTGGATTCAGGGTATGACTAACTGCTAATGGAAGCTTTTCAACACAGGGATGAATCATCTGCCCAGAACTGGGCATCTAAAATTTAGACATCTGAATCTAAAAAAATTACCCAAGACACCACCAAGATTCATGGGATTAAAAAAAAAATCTTTCCATAATGCAATCCATTTTAAGATAACATCTAACTGAAGCAGGCAACACCCATAGTTGTTTTTAGGACTATGAAAGGAGCTTACATTGGCAGAACTAGGTTCAGATATCTAGGTATCAGATACCTAAAGCTGGGTGTCTTAACCTAGAGGACAGGCATCCTTCTGTCCTATAGAGCTTGAGATATGAAACTGAGATGGCTGTGGTAGGGCCTCTGTCACCACTCAGTGGGAAGGTGCATATTTCTCACCACTGACAATGGGATAAATAGAAGGTGGTTATGCTTCTAGATCAGACACCAGATTTAAGCACTTCAGGTTAGGACTAAATATACCTGGAACACTAACACTGGCAGTACACAAACAGACATAAGGAAAAGGCTGTAATAGCAGAAGTGACAAATCTGAACTGGAACTCTCAGTTCCACATCCACTAATGAAAGAGGTTTTTTAGAGAGGACTTCTAAATATATAGCAATATAGGAATTAAATAATCTACGTATGATTTATCAAATTAGTTCTTTGTACAGAAATATGTCTCTCTAGCCAAGACCAATCCTAAGATCACCCTTATTCCCACAAGAATATCTTCTGCACTACAGACTAGTAAAACCATTTCCTTTCCAGCTTTATGAAATTACCCTTCCTTTTCCTTTCTTCTTATTCCAAACCTACTTGCATGTTAATATTGAGGGCATTTATCTGAGCTTTGTATTTGGGCTTGTTCAGGCTAACAAGAAAACTGCAATTTCCTTTCCAAATGGATGCAGAAGAGCTCCAACCCCTGTTGTTAATACAAATGGTGGACAGTGGATATGGGATGAGTATGGCCACTGAAGTCAGTCGTAAGGGTAGTCTGAAGGGCTAGTTGTGAAAATGGTGCAAGAATGGACAAGTGTTCAGAGCAACTAGAACATACAGGCCACAAAGATGTGAAGTTTTTCTGAATCAGTATCCAACTCCTAATGTCACAATAATGAGTTTCACTGAGAAGTGAGTTGGCTGCACTGGTATGGTCCACCTTGGCTCCCACAGTGTGAGTTGCTTCATCCCACGCTGCCACCACAAGAAAGTGAGTTGGAGCAGGCAGATATTAAAGTGCTACAAATGGGAAGGCCTTGAATAAAGCAGCTGCCATATGTGCTAAGCAAGCACTGGTAAAGAGCGCAACTCTTTCAAAACAGGACTCGGTGTTTCAGGTTTTTCCAGCTTCACATTGTTTTATGTGACAGAATGCCTTTAATTAGGTTAGCAAAGGCTGAGATAATGTCTCTGTTTGGCAAATGTGCTCTGCAATGGCCTGAGGGCCTCTCTGTGGTGCTGAGTAGCTTCAGTTCCTGTGAATGCTGGAGACTGCAGACTGAAACCTCTATCCTAGGCAAATGATGATTGCATCATTAGCAAGAAGCTAATGACTTTCTCTTTTATCTTAACTGGATCATGGCTTTTTTTAAGGTTTTATACTCTTTATTCTCTTCCACTTGTCAGTTCAAGTATAGAAAAACAGACTTCACTGTGTATTTGGGGGCTCTTGAGCACCTCCTCCCAAGGAAGCAAATACAGAAAGTCTAGTAAATGTGTTTTCCTTGGAGTACTCATAAATAAAATATCCAGCTGTGCTCCTGAGGAAGATGGCTTTCCTCATGCACAAAAAAATTTCCAGTTGTGGGGCTTTGCTCACTGTGTGTACTCACATTTCCTCCTGCAAACTGTGCAATGTATTCAGGAAGCAGATTACAGCAGCAAAAGAGAGAAATGAAAATTAGCATAGCTCAACATTCAGTTTGCTGGGATTTTTTGTTTTCTGATTTTTTTTTTTAGTTTATAAAGTCTTGCTTTCTCCTCTCTTGTTTTCATTTTGACTTTGAAAAATTAGCTGTGATTTGTGCAGTCTTCTTTTCCATGTTAGATCACATAAGAATCCCAGATCATCCATACCTCTTAAGGTATTTGAACTACAAATGTGAACTACATTTGACTTTAAATAGCAGTATTCAACCATCTAAAGTTAGGTACCTGCCAAAATGCTCTACTGAGTCAGACTAAGCTAGAAGAAGCATAAGCCTTAAATATACTTTTCAATTCAACACAAAAAAAATGTGTGCATAAAATAAACACACTCATGCCATTACCTTGGTATGATGGATTCAGTCTCTATTAAGAGCAGCAGAAAAAAAGTCTTTCACAAATCTTCTACATGCCAGGACTGGTTGGAAAGTTAAATTATGAAGCTTTGTCTATGATTGCTAAATCAATTAGACATTTTGACATTCATGTTAATGAGAATAGAAACTAGTTTTGGAGAATGATAAAATCCTTTACCTATGTGCTCACCACACAATGCATGGCAAGGAAAGCATTAAAAACCTTTAAATCAATATGAAATAATGAATTCTAAGCTGTTAAAGGATGCCTCTCTTACACAAGGCCTGTTAGTACTGTCTGTTTTCTTCTCACCCATATTCTATAAAGCCTGTTTATTAGGTTACAAGAAAAACTAGTGAATTAATTGAAAATGGCTTTCTCTAATTTTATGCCTTATAAGTATGTTATACAACTGAACACTTGTCTTTTGATTTCCTCTAGGGCTAAGTAGAACATCAGGTGATAAAAACCACTCATTCCAAAACTCAAGAGGCTATAGAAAATAAATATTTTAAGTCATACGGGGAAATCCTTGCACTGGACTGAGATCATTAAACTAGGAAGGAAAAAAAAAAATTTAGTCAAAAAAAGGAATCACAGGAAATTTTAATTTTATTGCATGGTTCTGCTGTTTAATATTTGCATTCCACTTTTTTCTATGCTGAGGTGGGGTATGAGAGAGTACTGATGTAACTTTAGGGTTAGGACTAAGCATTGTTAAGCTTTACTAGCTGATAAGAACAGTAATCCCTAAATTGTCTCAAACCTCCACACTTCCTAGTCCTCTCATTCCCAGTAATCCATTTCACAGAATCCATCTGTAATCCCTTGTCCCTCTTGTCTTACCTTTCCTACCATGCTACAGAACATTCCCTTCATTTCCCATCCGTGTACCAAGTGTTCCTTTGGGCTCTGAACAGCTCAGCTGGTGAGACAAGTTTAGCTGAAAGTCAAAGCAAAGTGCTAAAGATCAAATAGGCAGCTCTAGAAGCTGCTCCTGTCACACTGCCAAACCACAAAAATGA
Organism: Zonotrichia albicollis; assembly: GCF_047830755.1. Taxonomy (NCBI): domain Eukaryota; kingdom Metazoa; phylum Chordata; class Aves; order Passeriformes; family Passerellidae; genus Zonotrichia; species Zonotrichia albicollis. Next base: position 12,356,414 of record NC_133819.1, on the reverse strand, counting down.
CAATCAACAACCTGGCTTCTATCATACCACAAAACAGAGGGATTTTGAAATCCATGTGGAAAAGAGAAGTCTGTTTCTTGTGAGGTGCATATGGATAATGGCCATAGTTCAGGTGGTACATGGCAATTGTAGGAGAAGGAGATTTGGAAACACCAAGTTTTGAGGTTCAGACCTGGGATCCCACTTCCTTAAGGCAGAGAAGTTATTAATCTCTTACACTGATTGTTTCCAAACACGTGTAATGAATGCTTTTTCTTTTACATCCAAATCAGTGTCCTCTTAAACCTTTTCTTTCTTTATTAGAACTGTTATTTTATAAATTTTAAAAAAATTATTATATTGAAAGTGCCCTTAGGAGATATGGAGGAGTAAACAGGGCACAGGTGAGATCAAAAAGGTCATCTAACAAGGCCTGACTGAGGTTGAATGGCAAATATTTTACATGTATTCCTGAGTTTGCAATGAAGATAAGTGGGACTGCATGAAATATTCCCTCAAGATGAGAGTCAATATTACATTAACACCATTAACATTCAGATGATGCATACAGTTTAAGAGCATCTTGAAAACCATGTAACACAGTTAACCCTTATTGCTGCAGTATAATGTTGCCCTTTAACTTCCAAGAGTAATTTAGAAATAATTTGTTGTACAGAATTCAATTGTGTGGGTTTTTTTTTCCTTTCTTTAATCCATTTTTTTTTGTCATGCATGAGACATGAAGGATCTTAGGCTCTTATTTCTGAGATGGATTAGAGCAGCCCTTAATTTTACATTGTTTTACTCCTGTGTAGTATCAGAATTTCAAGAATAAAGATATCCATAGGAAATTAAATTTTGCTTAAATATAGTCAACCTTGCACTACAAATGAGAGATTTTTATCATAAGACAAAAGAATAGTAGTAGTAATAAAAAAAAAACCTTAGAAATTACTAAGAATGCTTTAAGGGTAATTAGAGCCTAATTAGAAATAGAGATGTTATCGGTATGATAATTGTTACCATTTTATTCATGCCAGTGCATAATTTCTCTCAGTGATACAATGTGGTTCTATCCTGAAAGCATGCACTCATAAATTACTCACAGCAGTTAGTGGATGAATTAGTAAAATAACTGTGTTTTGTTTTCCGTAACTAGTTGCCTTCTAAGTAGTGATCTGATAATTTAAATTAATCATGGAGAATATTAATGAAAATTAACATCAGTTGCTAGAAAATTCATTAAAAGAAATAATTTACATTTGAAATAAAATGTTAACTACATAAAACCACCTTGATGTGACAAAAATTATGGATGTTATGGAAGAAAATAGGAAAAATAATTACAGGAAAAAAAATTTGAAAATTCTTGGCATAACGAGGAAAGAGTAATAGATCCCTGTTTCAATCTTTTTGTTCAAAACTGATCTGCAGATATCATAACTGTATTTTTTTAACTGTCTTCAGCTAATAAAAATTTAGGAAAACAATGAATTTTTCAAATGAGATATTTAAATGATGTCTTGAATGTCAACATATTAGTACTTATTGTTCTTATCTATTAAACATAGGTGATTGACAATATTTGTTTGTAACATGAGGGATTGTGAAACTCAATTATGACTTTTTAAATAATCAAGAATTCAGGAACAATCATGAAATCACCAAAGAGAGAACACTAGTCAGTCTTCCAAGGTGCCACTTGCAAACAAGGTAAATAGATTCTTGATTGTATCCGGAAGGCATTTACTTCCTTTTTTTCATGTTTTCATAAAAATGTTAGAAACAAATTAACATTTTTTGGCCAATAAGTTTGGCTTCAAATATGATAAAAAATACTGGCAGTTAATTTTCTTATATTTTTTCTCTTTGATAATAAACACTAGGAAATCCGATTTGTTCACTTGTTAGTAAATGTTCAAATACCAACAAGAAAATATTCCCAGTAGTACAACAGATGTTGAAAGGACTAAACAACTGTTAACTGTTGCTCATTTTTCTAATTGTGATTACTCATTTTATAGTGTAATCTGTATGCATCTTTCTGAGAAAAATATCAACAAATCAATTAAAAAAAAACTCTTTGTGCCCTAAGTGTAAGTGTAAAGCCACCAGCTGAGCATTCTTCTAATTCTGAAAGTTTCAGATCCACATCATTCATATCAGGTTTTTCCTTCTAGCAGCAGACAGAGGGTTCCCCAAAAGTCATGCAGTTTTCAGACATTACGTGACTTTACACCACAGCCTTCAGTCTGGTTATTTTGCAAATGAGCATGTGGGTTTATTTTTCAAATAAAGAAACTACATTATATTACTTTAGTTGCTATTATCTAAATAATGTACTTCATACAGATTTAATTTAAAGTCTTGTTAAAGTTACAATCAAGTGAGCTCTCCTGAAGAAGAGCTTTGATTTACTTGAAATGGATAGTCATGTATAACTATTTATCCCATGACTGAGAAATAAAACAGGGGATTACAATCCAGGATTTTCTGTAAAAGAGATTGCACTGCTTCAAACTCAGCCTCCACCACAGTCACAGCTGGCTGCTTCCAATAACACAGTTCCATCTCCCAGTCACACCAGGCTGCAGGGCAGACTGAACCAAAGCAGAGACAGCTGTACTGTAAACATCTAGAACGGGACCAGATTCCTAAATTCCCTCTATATTCAGTGGAATGAAATACGACATTTTAAGGCATGATTCACATCTGTTTAAGAGAAATGTCTTCTGAGTTCAAGTATTCCTCAGTCTAGAACCCTGAAACTTCAGAAAATTCACTCATCTACCATTTCTAGTCTGCAGCTTCATGTTTCTCCCAGCCATTAACAAATGAAGAAAATTATTAAAACAGTATTATGAAACAGAAACTTATTAACAGAAACTTATTAAAACATTCTGCCATTTGCAAGACAATATTTTGAGTGTTATTTCTAGTGGTTTTTGTCTAGGATACTAGACTAAATTGCTCAAATCCTCTCTTTATTCAAACCTCTTACTAAATGTGAGATGGCAGATTGCATTGGCTGGCTGGCCTTGAAGATGATTTCCTGATCACAAGTTATGGACCTAAACAGTTGAAATGGGCAGAGTTGTATTTTGGGTGAAAGAATACATTTCCTAGAAAAAACATCAAGTCTGAATAATCAGCCGTAGGTTAAGGACTTTATTTTAAGGACCTTATTTTTAAGGACTTTATTTTATAAGGACTAATTTTAACAATTTGCACATGGATTTTTTCCTACCAAAGCAGCCAGGTAGCTATACACTGAATATATTGATTATAGTCACCACATCATTGAATCATGGAGTGTTAAGGGGTTGGAATGGACCTTAAAGATCAACTGGTCACACCTCCCCTGCTATGTGCAGGGACATGTCCCACCAGACCAGGTTGCTCAAGGCCTTATCCAAACATCCTCACACAGAGTCCCTCTTTGGGTTCCCAGTAGATCCCCTTCAGGTATGGGAAGGTTGCCATGTAAACTTCTCTTCTTCAGGATGAAAAGCCTCAACTTTTTCAGCCTGACCTCGCAGGGGATGTGGTTCAGTCCTCTTTCAATGTTGTGATCATAATGGGCTTTCTCCAACAGTTCCAAGTTCTTCTTATGTTGGGGGCATCAGAACTGCACTCCATACTATGGTGGGGTCCCACGAGAGCAGAGCAGAGGGGAAGAATCACCCCCTTTGACCTGCTGGCCACACTTCTTTTGACTCAGCCTGGGATTCCACTGGTTTTCTAGGCTGCAACTACATGCTGATGGCTCATGTTGAATTTTTCAGCAAAAAGATATAATTTTATTTACATATATATATATATGTATATGCATATATATATAAATGCAACCTTTATATATTTTGAATAAATGCTCCTCAAAATACCACTTAACAATCATACAGACATGGTCTGTTACACAGTCTCTTTTATTTATCCAGAAAAGACAGCACAAACATTTTTACCACAAGAGAGTCCTGGTCTCAGGTTAGTTTCTTGTGGAGCTCTTGCCTATTGTCATCCTCATCCATTAATAAGTATAAACCACAAGGAGTGCCAAGCCTTTTAGGTCTTCAGCCCAGAGATTTCTACACATCTACATCTGCAGCTGGCAAAGCTGACCAAACATTCTCATTATTTGTTCATCAGCGCTGACCATTTAGCTCCTCATCCAGAGTCATGTATGCTTTTGTGAGAGCATTTGTCCTTAAGTACCACTAACCTATTTTTAGGAATAGGCTTCTCAATGTAAGCTGAAAATTTATTCCTGGCTTTACAGTAATAACATTGAATATTTTAAAAGCCTCTAAGTAACTAGGAGAATGTATTTGAGAGTGTTTATGACCTTGAATGATGGAAATATTTCAACCAAAATTTTAGGATGAGCTTGGACAATCAATTTCCAGGAAAAGTGACCTTTTAACAATGCTTCCACTTAATCAAATGTAATTATTCTTCCAAGCACTTTATCAGATTATACTTCTGTGGCCATCTCCTACCTTTTGTTCAGAATGTGACTCCCTGAAAAAGATGGTTTGATGCCAAATTGACATCAGGAAGATACAGAGTGACTCTTCCAACCCACTACTCTCAATATAAAAGAACCAAATGAAATCCTGGAATTGCTGAAGCTGCAAATCTTGGCAAATTTCCTCAGGATATCTTAATTCAAATCTTCTTACCTGACTTTTATTAACAGTAAAAATATGAAAGATTAAAAAGGTCAGCTTACTAAATATTTGCTTTGGATTCAGCAGTTAATACTTGCAAAGTTCTTGCAATTTCTTTGGAAACCATCCAGTAGAATGTCTCTGTATCCTTTATCTAGGTATCAAAGCTGTAGACAATGAAGAAAATCTTCTAAGTAATAATCTTAAATAGCTACATAATCCATAACAACTGATTATTTAATTAAAGCTGTCAGTGCTAGTGCGCTCTATATATGCACCAAATGTACATTAATTTGTCAGATGTACTAATTAAGAGAAGAAACAGTAAGGAAATTCAATGCCATCTAACACGTTTTGTTCCTTGTGTACTAATGAAGTTACATGTAAGAGTAGAAGTTTCTCATGACCAAGATTGGACAATATTCATATCATTGCTGGGTTTTTTTAATCATCAGCATCAGTTTTTCCCCATTTTCAGTCTTCTTTGGCATATTTTCATTGTGAATTACGTTATTCCTTCCATAGCCACTCTCTGTGAGACTGTGCCAGGATCTGTCAGGAGCTGCCTCCTGAGAAACTGAGAGCTGTCTATAGGCACTATCCCTCATGCATTCCCCTCCTTTGTTCTCTTTTATTAGCCACTTCTATGTGGATATCTTCTCACCTTTTCCCTTTTGAAAGAATTCAGAATGGATCTTCCTGTTCCTTAAGTCTTTCTCCTTCTTATTCTTTGCTGCAGTGAATAACTCATACATTTTTATTAATTTATTTCTTTCTACTATCTGTTAGAAGAAAGGAAACCTGGTCTGAATATCCTTTCAGAAGCCTTTTAATTGCCAACAGATAATCTTTTCAATGAGATTTCTCCAGTTTAATATAAAATGTCACATTTATTTAAAGCCAGAATCATGCAGAACTCTCCTAGCTGCTTGGTCTGGAAAGTCTGAGTTTTCTGCATCTCAAGTGAGTGTATTTTCCTGGGGTTGAACTTGGATTCTTGACTTCTCAATTTGACCTTTTTAATTACAAGGATAATTACAGAAATTTTTAAAAGCTTCACAGAATAAGAAAAGTATATCCTGAGCTATTTCAATGTAAGTACACCTCCATCTTAGATTGCTGTACTCAATCCTCAAATCTTACTCACCCTTCCTTTGTCAGCTACATATTGCTCAATGCCCTGGTAAATTATTTTTATTCTTCAGATTTTATATGTTTCAGGCTTTCCTCTCCAGATTCATTTATCCAGTTCAGAAATAGAAAACTCAGGATTTCTTGGAAAGGCAAAAATATGTTCTATATTAAAGCAACCCTAGGAAAAACAGAACTAAGAGGGGTAAAACCTTCTTTAGTAGAAAAATGTATTTAAAACATTAAGGTAAGATTTTCTGCTCAGTGTCTGTTTGTCAACTCTCAAAGATTTTTTTTTTCCTGGCTTATCAGTTGGTGTAATAAAGGACATTACCTCTCTTTTCAAAACTCTGTCTGTTGGAACTATTAGACCAATACAGCAACTTGACTGAAACTCAGTTAAGGAGAAGTAATGCTCAGAACAGCACTTCGAGGGCAGCACAGATATTAATGTCTGAGACAATGTTTGTACCCTCAACCATCTTTCAAAATGAAGGGCCTTCCATAGCATCAGAGTTCAGATAATTCAGACATAAACATGGATTAATCGCTCATGAGACATTCTACTTAGAGTTGCAAAAGCTGATATACATCTTTTTCAGGGGTGCATACTGTTTATCTAATAAATTTACCAGTACTTTTCCTAATATCTCTTACAAAAAGAAAGCAATCCCATTGTCATTAGGCATAATGAAATAATTTATTGTGTATAAACAGAGATTTTTCTAGTCTCATTCATCTGAGTTCCTTTACAAATCTACTTTGGAGAGGTAAGAATTTGCTCTATTCACAATTACACCACAACAGTGGTACACCTATACTGTTAACTCAAAGCAGATGTCCAGAATTCAGTCAGTGACTCCATCCATAATGACAAATGTTTTCTCAGAATTACCTTTATGTCGCAGGCATGTTTTATGAAAAATCCTTTCTTTAAGATATTTTTATCCCAAGAAGCCTCAGGAAAAAAATGTAAATATTGATTATCTGCTGCTGTAGAATGCAACAGGTGGATCTGTGATTGGTCTCATGTGGTTGTTTCTAATTAATGGCCAATCACAGTCCAGCTAACTTGGACTCTCTGAGACAGAAGTTTTTGTTATCATTCTTTTTTTATTCTTAGCTAGCCTTCTGATGAAATCTTTTCTTCTATTCTTTTAGTATAGTTTTGATATAATATATATAATGAAATAATAAATCAAGCCTTCTGAAACATGGAGTCAACATTCTCATTCTCATCTCTTCCCTCATCCTAAGACCCCTGCAAACACCACCACATCTTTAGAATCAGATTTTCTTACTGTTTGCAAATAAAATGTTGAATGATGATTTTGAACAAGTTTTGGAAAAGCTTTTCAAACATTGAACTGTGTTAGTAATTAGAGTTCTATTTGTAAGATTTGTTACTCTGGTATTAAAATCCACTTCTTTCAAATAATGAGAGATAGGAAGAGTGGAGTTCATTCACAGAAAGTGCAGTGGTCACTGTCTACAGTTCTCTAATTTAAAAATACATAAGTGTAAGCTATAAGGATACCTCCAAAGGTGGTCTCCAAAGGAAATCACTTTGGGATGTTTCCCAATATTAGAACAAGAATTTGTGGGTTTGTCCTCAGTGTTTTCCAGGGCCCCCCATGCTCCATGGCGTGGTGCTGTTGGGAGCCACTTGGCTCCACTCCCATTCCTTAGGTAGGGAAGACAGAACTCCTTTGATCAACTGTGACTTTGGACTCAGTGAGGAATATAAGAGCTGGCAGATGTCTCCAGAGAGCTATTCCACCTCCTACATCTCTGTAGTGGATGTGTATTGTTTGGTCTCTGCTGGAGAAAATCTCTTTTGAAAAATAATAACAAGATACGTACCTGCCATAAAATGTATTTTCCTGTTATAAAAATATTCTTATATGAATTCTTGAAGTTTTGTTGTTATCTGGTTTTTATATAGCCTTGCTTTATAGAGAGGCTCTCAGTAACTACTAGGAAGAGTGCTCAGGTTCTGTGATGAAAAGTGTCAAAATAGACTACTCAGACAGAATGTCTAACAGACACAGTAAAAATTTCCTTTCATAACTTTTTAAAAAGTGCATTTTAAATGGCTCTAGACATTGCTGCAGTGAATGCCACATTCCTCTGTCCCTAGAAATCATTTTTATACAACTAAATCTCTGACTCATCCTTTTTTTTTTCCTCCTAGCTAATATAGAATTTACTTGCAACATGACATAAATATTTTGGAATAGATGTCTGAAACAGATGAGTCCTTTCAGCTTAAAACAAAGAATGACAGTTTGTGCCCAATATTCTTTCTGAAAGTTTCAGAATCCTTTTTATGATATAATCACAAATTATAATTGTGTCATTATGCATAATTACTCTACACCATTACATCACATAATTGGATCAGTTGAAGTTCTAATTGCACAGTTAGAGAAATTTGCTATAAGTATGTTTGGGATATAATTACACTAATTTCATAATTCTGGGACCCGCAGAGTCCAAATTTTGTAAGATGAGCATTTATTTTTGTGATTCTGTCTCACAGCAGGAAAATCTTAAGATGCTATTTCAGTTGTATAACAGTCCATATTTGTTTCTACCAGTATGGTATTAATCTTTATTTGTATTTCTAATGTTCTAAATCCTGCTTTTATGTGTAAATATTAGAAGATTACTTGGTCCACAGCAATGTTACACCTGCTTATACATGCCACCCTGGCCACTGATCTAGAAATGAAAAATATCAAGCGTAGTGGTCAGCACATGGCAAAAGCAGATGGGCAGAGACCAGCAGGACCAGAGCCAGCTGGTGTGTGAGGGACAGGGTCTGCTTCACAATCTCAGCTCAGAGAAGTTGATGTGGAATTACTGGGACACTATTAATATATCCTGCTTCTTTAATGAAACATCTGTGGATGGGCTGCAGCAGCTCAGGCACCACCTGGAGTATTGCCAGCTTTGGAAAAGCAGAAGTCATCAGTCAGGCAGCAAAAAGCCTGACAGTGACCTTATGATATTGGCACTAGAAGTAATCAGATTATGTTTTCTATTCTGTCTTTTGACTTTTAAATGACCACCTGCTCCCTTTCTAACAGTAATCAGTGTATGACGATTTCAGGTTGAAAAGTCAATAAGATGCAACTTTCCTATTTCTTCAATTTGTTGTTTTAAGCTAATGGAACTTCAGTAATTTAATTTTATTATCTTGAATATTGCAGGTTTTTCTTGTGTCTGTAGTAGGTATTAGAAAATGCTTACTAAATATCCACAAAAGCATAAAAGCAGTAAGAATTTTTGTATTTATGATTTTCACATCTGATACATAGAAAATACTGTTCAACCGAACTTTGGGGAAAGGAGTAACATCAGAAATACAGAAAATTTCCAGCAGTAATAAATTTCTGTGTTAAAAATCACCATCATCATCTTCAAAGCAAATTCCCAAACGATTGCAAGTCATCAAGGTGGACTCCTGTTGGAAGTCACACAAATTCACACACTTGCTGCATTCAGAAGGAGCTTCTGGAGGTTGTGCAGAAGTATCAATTTGCTTCTTCCTATACTGAAATGGAATGTACCTCACTTCATCCTGTAGGACTGAAACATTTTTTTCCTTGTACACAACTCAATATTCTTGTCCTAATTTTTTTTTTTTCTGGTGTATGTGAATACTACTTACATACAGTGTTCTCCAATTATATTTAATAATAATATTACTCATTCAAGTTTTGGTGTCTATTTTTATGTAATAGAAATATGCAATATTTGCTATGATTAACTGTCAGACTACAAAATAGTCATCATGTAAAAAAGAATGTATTCTTAATTCCTTCCTAGAAAGCCTGTCTGTAATTCCAGCAAAAATATTTCTCTTGCTCTTTACACCTACTACTCATGATCCTTGCCTTCAAGGATTTTGCCTTAGCCTGCCATCTCTGTTTCCTTTGTTATCATCTCTAGCAGTGGCTGGAATTCTTGCTTTGATGTTACCTTGGTGGGTCTGATTCATACCCGAAGCCCACATGGAGGAACAAGAACCCACCCAAGCCTCCAGGCCCCTCTCCAGCTCTCTGGGCTGTCACACCACAGGAATATCAACACTTTTTGCCTTTTCCTGCCAGCATGAAGGTCCTTTAGCCAACTGGTACATAAAAATTGCTCCTAAGAGGGTCGGGGACCCAGCACCAGTGACTGATCCTCCCCAGCAGCACAGAGCACACATGGAAAATCCCAGGGGCAGCACAGGAGGTCACCTGCACCTGCAGAGAAACGAGCTTACCCTGCTCCTGTGATACTTGTGCTGCCATGTCAGACAGCTCAGATTGGTGCTGCCTGTGAATAACTAAACCAGTGAGAAGCAATTTCTTCCTTTTATGAGGTTATAATAAACAATAGAGGCAGGCTTTGTTTTGGTGTAGACTATCACTGAAAATTCTTGATACTGTTCATTTTATATATATTAATATGCATCCATTTAAATATTTAGAAAACAGTAAGGATAAAAATGCCAGTGTTTCTGCAGGTGGATAAGAAATTTCTTTTTTTCTTCCAAATTAAATAGTTCTGAATAGAATTTTTTTCTTTATAATTACCATCTTATATAATGAACTACAAATACTAAAAGAAATAAAAATCTACATACATGAATCTTTATGTTTTCTGCCATAATAAAAGGATAACCTGTATAGAACCAGAGTGCACAAGATAATAAATAACATTCTCAGGTAATTAAACACCAGCTTATAGATAAAGGCTTTTCTTACCCAAAATGTCATTTAGTAAGACTATAAGGCTAGGAATTCTTCTTCTGCAAACATATTTTTAATAGCTAGTTATCCATAAAAACATTTGTTTCGCTTTTTAATGTTTCTCCTCTATCTTTAATGTATAAAGCAGAAGAAAAAAAATTGAGTTTTCTAATATAAACCTAATGAAAAAAAATACTATATGTGGAGGAGAGGAGAGGAGAGGAGAGGAGAGGAGAGGAGAGGAGAGGAGAGGAGAGGAGAGGAGAGGAGAGGAGAGGAGAGGAGAGGAGAGGAGAGGAGAGGAGAGGAGAGGAGAGGAGAGGAGGAAATTTTCCCAGCAAAGAGAGGCTGTAAATACTGGCATCAATAAGATACTGTGAAAGCATTTTTAGACAAAGTGAATTTATTTCTTACTGCTGTGAATTTTGCTGTGTTTGTAATGTACTGTATCAAATCACTTGAATAAGGAAAAATTTGCTTGCTTCTGGGAATGAAACCACTGCATATTTCAGCTGCCTGAGAAGATATCACTTAAGATGAAATAAGTACAGAACCATACAAAAGAAAAAATTGTTTCTGGTAAATACTGTATTGTCTCCATTTTCCCCTAGATTTCATCTGTAGCAGGGGTTTAAACAGACATTTAACATTGTAGCATAAACTTCCCATTTAGGGTTTCTACTGCTGCTAGATGCAGGGCTGATATTCAAACCACACAGGGGATTCTTCAACATATTCAATTTTGTCAGGTGAAAACTCCGAAGAATTCTATCTAAATTGGGCACCCAAATCACTTAAGCTGCTGCCTTCTAATTTATTTTGGTTACTTCACAACGCTCTTCTGACTTGAAACACAGGGAAAGGAAATGCCCTTTATAATGTCATCATTATGGATCAGGAGATAGAGATGGTCTTTCTTAGCAAACAAAAAGAAGACAGACAGTTTTGTTCCCTCTGTAACTGTATGATTCCCTGTATCTTTAACCTCTGATGTTTCTTTCTGAAGCTCACATTTTAATAGTGCTTAATCAGTAATTGATATCTTTTGTTGATGGGCTTAATGAGTAGCTAAACATTTTCTGTTAGGTTATAATGATTATTATTTGTTGCTTTTATTGATATTCTAACTTCCAAGAAATACTAAAGGCCCATTTATTAGATATTATACAAACTTATAGAATTAACTAATCATTATGGGGAGATTACACTTTAAATTTACACAGTAATGGATAAGAAAGGAAATGGAAGGCCTCTGTTCTAAAAAAAAATATTCACAGCAGTGACAAAAATAGAACTGTCATTGTCTTTTCCAGGCTTTTCTCTTTTGTGTTCTATACCCTGTCTGATCTGAAAGATCTGTTCCTTAGAATTATTGAATTCCAAATTTGCCAATAAAGTTAATCTTGTGAAGGAAGAGGGTATAAACTACAACAAAAATTTGAGGTTACTTTCCATTTTCATTTAAGGATATGCATCCATCATATAGTTTAAATGTAATTACAAGCAAAAAAAGAGTTCTCTTTAGACCTAAGCAGCCTTCTCAAGAGTGTTTACATGAAAGGCATAAGAATCTGAAAACGATAATCAATATCCAGACTGATAGCAAAAGAGAGACAATTTCTTCTGAAATGGTATTCAGAAAAAATTCTCTGATAGATGGAAGCAGAGCAGCAGGTTGATAATTTTTACCCTCAGCAAAGGTACAGCATATGGAAACCTAGATTAAAGCTTTCAGAAAGGATGTTGGCTTTACTGACTTTTTAAATAGGCTTATTTTTCAGCTTTTGCAGTTTTGTTGGGCTGCCAAATATGGTGGCAAGCTACCAACAATACTAATAGTCTAGCTGTCTACAAGATGCAATAGTGATCCTAATTAAGACCTGCAAGTGAAAGCACAAGCAGTTGAATGCAAATTGCAACATTCAGTTGATTATTTATACAAGAATGAAAATTCTCTTCTCTTGATTAAATTCATTTTTAGAGGTTGAATTTATAACTGACCAATTCACCAGTCTTTTGAGAAAAATAACTAGAAAGAGCAGCTTGAACTTCTCTTATTTGAGAGAAAATCATCATAACCAGCACAGTTACAAGACTCTCCATGACATGTAAATGGCACTTATAATATTCCTAAAGGTTTCAATTGATGTCTCCTTTTGAATGACATACAAATCCAACTTTGGTTTCCTTTTACACACTCCAGACGTGGAGAGTGGGAATGACTTCAAAGCACACTGGGATTGTGAGATTCAATGTCTGATTTCAGAAGGGGCCTTTATGCTCTCCACTAACTACCAGCTCTCAGTAGACCCTGCACCTGATGAGCAGATTTATAGCCTGCCAGCACGTTATAAAAAAGCCCTGTTTTGATCTTTGTATACTGAAATTTATTTCAGCTGGTAGTAATTACACCAGAACTTCCATGACAAACGATGGCATATCTTATCAAACACAGCTAAAACCAGAAATATCACAGTTCAGAGCTAAACATGCTGTGTAGCCATTGGCCTTCCACAGAGACCATCTCCAATCCTGGCTCCTGCTGCTGCTCGAGGCAGGTGTGAGAATGGACTTTGGCCCTGTAGCACTACCAAGAGCTGACATATGCTGGAGGATTGCTAAGACTTGTCAGCTTCTTTGATGGCATCACCCACATAAAACAGATGGAAATGTGGTTGTGAAATTCCTATACGTTGATTTCCTGTCTGTGGTATCATCTAACTAAACAAATGAGAACTTCTAAGCCATATGGTCCCTCAACTGGCTCTTCATTTCTTACTCTAGGGGAAGGAGAAAGGAGAGCTTTATTATAAAATATTGAACTGAAAATCCTTTTTGAGAAGGTACTGTAAAGATTATTTCCTCATAGAGATGAAAAAAACCCCTCCAAACCAACAGAACCAGAACAATACAGTGCATACTGGTTTAACAAAAACAGTGGGGGACTGTTTGTTTTTTCCCCTGTGATGTCTGTGTGTCATATTTCTGGAGACAGAGAAGTTTAGGGTCTGGCAAAGGATATTCAGAATATAATAAATTACCCTAAATTCAGAAATTGATAAGCTAGCAAAATTCTGTCCAACATATTGATTCTGATACATTTTATAGAATTATAAAATATATTGACTGAAAATATACTCAAGAAAAGTCCCTATTGCACAACAGCATACACAGTGAAATTATACCCACAGGCATTCCAGCCTCTTCCACAATGCTGCCTTCAGCTCTTCCTTATGGAGAGAATTGGTTGAACTGTAAGTCATAATCCTTTAGGTAAAAGGTGCTATCAGGAAATTAAAAAAATATTAATACAATAATTTAATTATTGTAGGAAAATAATAAATGGATACTTTTTCTCCTTTAAGGAAATGATGGGAAAAAGACTTCTAAAATCACTCTTTTAGATTAACATAGATGAAAGCATTTTTCTTTGCTTATTCTTTTCAAAACATTTTAGCTTAATCTGAACAAGAGAGAATTCTTTTGTTTTCTAAAGGCACAGATTGCTTTGCCCTCCTCTTTTAGCTTGCTTCTTTTCGAGTGAAAGGGATAAAAAAATACCCAAATCCCTGGTTTTGTTGTTGTAAGGAAGAGATAGCTCAAGAAAAGAATTAAGTAAGCTTAGAATTAAAATTTGCCTGTTGTCAGGTATTGAAACTCTTTTCTGTAAGGAGTATGACTGCATTTCTCAGTGGTCAGGAAAAGGTAGCCTTTCAAATTTTGGGCTGTGGCATGTTCCCTCTGTAAGACAACAGGCCAAGAGGTGAATTTGTTTTTGTTTAGACTGAGAAGCCAGCAGCTGTGACATGCTCTTCTGCTGTATGTCTGACCCCGTTACAACTTGACTGTTATTGAATAAAATCTCTTGTTTATCTTTAATGTGAATCCCTGGCCATGGTGAAGTCAAATCTGATAAAATGGCTCACTGGAATTCAGGAAAACATTCCCTCTCTCTCTCTCTCTCTCTCTCTCCATTTTCATGTTTTCTGGGATGAGCACTGCTGGTGAACTGCCTTTTCAGGATGTTTATTGTTTTTAACAATAGAGGCAGTGTTCACTTATCTTTTCCTGTAGTTCAAGAAAAGTTGCTTAGAGTGCACTCCAAGTTCTTTCACTGTGGTTACAGTTAAGTTAACTGTAATTTTTTTTTTTTTTTAATTCTGATTGTTATCACAGAAACACTGAAATGTCAATCAAGGATCTAGGATGCAGTGCTATGTTCTGATAAATCACCAGAAACCAGCAGATAGTCCCTCTTGAAAAGCCTGATGTGTAAAGATTTAAATCCAGATTATAAGAAAAGTGAGTGATAGAGGGCTAATGCTGTGTCAGGCCCAGGATTGCAAAAAGAACAGCTCTAGAGGTGAAGTAACCAAGGGATGTAGTGTTAAAAGGAGATAATGAAAAAACAAAACAAGGAAGTTAAAGGGGCACCAATGAAGACACAGAGAAGAAAAACTTTGAGCATGGAAGCTGTCAGGCAAAGCAAAGGTGGGAGGGTTTTCCAGTAGTAGTAAGAAAAGATTTTCAGAATAAAAATGAAATTAACTTTCTGGGACTGTTTCTTCATTCATTCCTTCATATGCTCCCTGAACATCAATGAGAACTATTTAATGGAATTTGGAGGCAAAAGGGCTTCAAAAGTCATTTTGGGGTATCAATAGAAGAGATGGCCTTGTACAGATCTAACTCCTCTGTAAGGCACTTGCCCCAGGGAAGGGATATGGAAATGTAAAATTTGGGCGATCTGGATCAGAAATAATTAAAACAGTCCCACATTGATAGAAGAAAAGTTTCTATTCACTTCTGGATAAATTTTAGGAGCTTTCCTTTCATCCTTCAGCTTTTTGTTCTTCTGTCCTCTCAGTACCTGGTTGATGAACTAATTATTTTAATGCCAGTTTGCTAATTTAGGATGTGAACAATTTGGGATAGACCAGTAAGGAAAATGTATTGAAAAGAAAAAAGTCATATTACCATTTGTGAAACAAGATACCTGTAACTGATTATTCAAACTCATACTTGAATCAGCCTTCTAATAGTGATAGGTGTGAACCTATATGGCCAACACAAGAGCAAACTTTGTGTCTCAGCTGTAGAATTCCTGAATTTTGTGTTATCTGAATATTTGACCAAAGATTTTGGTGACAAGGCTCAAAAAAAAAAAAAATACCCAAAAAAAAAGAAACTACTACAACAACAAAAAATTCATGGTCTACAACTTGGGAGAGAGTTTCTATTTGCTAAATGTACTTCATAAAGGAGCAGTTTATTGTCAAGGACAACACCAGCAGTTACCATCTGTCAGATGCTCCAACACATTAAGTGAGCTGGTTTTGCTTGTCAGCGATGTTTCATTGATTAGAATATTTCTTTATCAGGTGCAGTCCTACAAAGTGAAAGCACAAAGACAAGAGATGTGCACAGACCATGTTTACTTTGTCAACACCATGTGAGAAATGGTTTCATTTGGCCTGTGAACACAGCCATGGTTTCTCCTGTGTGGAAGCTACAGAGCAGAGGCAGGGCTGCATTTTCTGTGCCATATGCTCTTACCCAGCCCAGAGTTACTAAACTCTATGTCCCACATGGTAACTGGGAGGTAACCCCAAACACATAACACTGATAATCTAAGGAAACCCAAGGTTAGAAAACCTTACTTTTTTTTTTTTTTCAGTGAAAATCACATCCTTTTCATAAGCGCCCTTCAAAGAAGAAACAAGTAAGATTGGCCAAGCATGGTTTGTGTTTTATTCTTAATTGTTCTTTTTCCCAGATAAATCATTGGTTGTACCCTAAATTGATACCAGAAGGTTCAAAAACTTGGAAGCCCAAGGATATTCATGGTGATGCAGAATTTCGACAGGAAATGTTGTCTGTGCTTCCCAAAGGTCACTGTAACACAGAGCTTAACACGTATTTATCTGTCATCTCAGCTGTCATCTCAGACAAAGATTGACTCATTTGGCTCCTTGAGTCCAGTGTTGACCACCACTGACCTGTGCCATGGATGCCTTGACTTGTATCCAGCTACAGCAGCTGCTTGTTTCCTGCTTCAGAACCAGCTCAGCTGCATTACCTGAACGAAGCAATATTGACTAATAACAAAACAAAAAAAGTAAATTTGGCATTAGGAGTCAGGAGCTGGATTGACAACTGTGATAGACAAGTAAAGACTGCAGTTATTATTGTTTAATTGTCATGGCAACTAAACATGGCCTTTTTGCTGAAATAATATCATGGTAACACCTTGCTCATTGTAAAAAAATAATAATCAGTCAACTTAGATTGCTATCAGGACTGAACTCGAGTGAAAACTGTAGGCTTGGAAAAGAAAGGTTAATAAAAAACACAGAACAGAAAACAAGGTTAGAGGTGATGTTTTGCCTGTGAGGGGTTTTTTGGAATGCAGAAGAAAAAGATTAGTTCCAGAGACAAGATGGGCATTAGCTCCATGGTTTCTCCTTTCTACCAATAACCTTTTTAGAGTCATTCCAAAGCACACAAAAGTGCCGGCAGCTGTAATGCCACCTTCAACTTCTGTTATCTATCCCAGATTTCAATATATATTGCTATCAATACTTTTTCTTGCAATCTTTTGAGGCAGCTCCAAATTATAATTGTTTCACACCTCTACTAGAAATTTGTATCTCTTAAATAATCTGACAGTGTTTCATGTGCTTCTTTTTCACTTACTGAAAAAACAAAAAGTTTGTGAAATCCCAGCTGTGGCACTGGCATTTCTCTTATTTTTGGATTATGACTGTGTAAACTAAACATATCCATGAAGCAATTGCACTGGCTCATTTTGATGCATTTTCTTCTATTGTGACACTGTTATATTAAAATAAAGACTAAAAGAATGCACCATGAGAAAAATAAAACACTTGCTCATCTCAACTCAATTCTTCCTACTGTTTGCTATGCATCTCCTTATATTACTTTTTAATATTTTATAGGCATTAAAATAGCTGAATCTGAAGAGTTTCATTTATCCCTATCTTATAAACATTTTGCATGCTGAGAACTGCACAGGAACAAAGAATATTTGTAAAGCTCAAAGCCAGTGCACCTTAACTTACAAGGGTAATAAGAATTAAAAAACTTACTGAGGAAAAAACAGTGACTAATACTTTCAGTTGTTAGACAAAGTTTATCTGCTTGATCCCAGTTAAATTCTTTGAGAAAAGGTGTATACTTTGAAGATTTGGCAAGTAAATATTACATGAAATTGAGCACCTACTGTTTTATAAATGCATTAAAGAAGTTATATACTCCTTTTATTTTTTAATTTTATTTTTATCTTGACTATGGATTTTATTTTACAAAATAGTTTAAATAATATTTTCATTAGTTTTCTTGATGAAAAGCAAATGAGTGGCTATAATGCCAGTCATATTGACAGAAATGTTGCATGGATCCTTATGTCCATAGACAAGTTTCCATAACTTTTTAGAATAATATTGTATTTCTTATTTAGCAATGACTTCTTTCTTTTACAGTCCAATGAACACCTTCAGTCAAAAGATGATCTAAAGAAAATGAAGAGCTACATTAGTTCTAATTTGCTATGCAATTCTACAGAGTGGTTTGAAAGATGAAAATACTGAGTATGTATATTGAGTGTCTTTGTAAACAATTTATTAATACTCAGATATGAGTTGTTAATACCACTCACACACAAAAAAAAATCTGTTACATAATTTTATCTTCTGTCTTTAATAAGTTTACTGTGAAAATGCTACTTTCACATAAAGAAAAGGATTAGATTCAAAATGTTGGCACTTACATTTAAAATACCATTAAAATCATTGGCTTACATCACTGTGTTTTTTAAAATAGAGACATTAGCCTCACTAAGCATTGTCAGGAAAATTTATTTTAAAGCTCCAAATAGAACTTTAGTGAAGGCAATCACTCACACTGACCACATATTCTTTGCTTCTAAATTGCTTGGTGGCTTCCAGGGAAGTGATGCTCATCATCCTGCACCCTGGCATGGCTGTGGCAGCTTGGAAGAGCTCAGGAAAGTCCAAACAGTTCAATATTCATTGCTCTGCATTCAAATAAATGCTATTCATCTGTGTGTTCAGCTAGTTTAAGGACATGGAGCTAATATAGTTTCTGTCTCTTTAAGTGCTGTTCACAAATAATAACTTAGCTGTGGAATAGTTTAACTATAAAGAATACACTTTTTGTTACCAAAAGAATTTTATGGTACGTTTAACTTTACAAAAACACTATAGGAATAAAAACAAGAAATCATGGGCATATCCCTTTGAACTTCTTTCTCTGTTTTCATCCTCCTTTAACCACCCTACAACCTCACCTGACATCCAGGAACCCCAGTGAAAAAAAAATAAAAATATTGTTACCAGAGAAAAAATGTCTGTCCTGAGAAAACCCTGCCCTGGCATGCACAGGATATATCCTTTTGGAGAAGCATTTCTGAGAATTGTTTTTAGATCTGAAATATATTTCCATTTGATCATTAAAATGCAATTAAGTCTTCATCACACATAGAATACTATGCATCATGTCAACAAAATGCAAGTTCAGATCTGCCTCACTTTACAACTTGAAAGTTCCACCTCATACATCAGTCCTCATTCTACACTGATAAAAAAACATGGCATAAATTTGAACTGAAATGCCAGAGATAAAGTTAATTTTCAAACCTGTTCAATTCAATATCCACTGCTCAAACCAACAAGGTCTCTGATTCTGGGCACTTAATCAACACTTTCACACACAGAAATGGGTTCAGGGTTTGCTTAATTTGGATCATCTTTCTAGTCAAGTTAATAATGACAAAGAAAATAAAAAGGTACAAGAAGGTAATTTTTGCATTTCTGGATGGAGCAGGGTGCCATGTTGTCTCTAACCCATAATTTAAATCTATCTCATCTAGATCACATTACACTAAAAAAAGGCTGCAACATCTTTTCACTTATGGGGCCTACTTGAATGTATTTATGCATTTATTTATTTAAATGTCATTTTAAAGATTGACTACCATTATATGAGTAGCATTGTATGGGTGCCATATAATAAATGAAGTAGAGAGGATTTATTTAGCTTCACACAACTGACCATAGCCACTCTTGACAAACAAAGTTTTTAATCTGTCCTTTATAAAAAATCCTATTAAAACAATCAGCTGCAGGCATTGGTGAGAGTATTTAGGAAAACACCAATATATCAGAATGTTTCTGATCCTTGAGGGCTACTTTTTATTAAATGATTCTTCCCTGGACTGTCCATCTCTGACTGAGACGTGATTTTTATGAGAAGCTCTCCTAAGGAAAGAAGGGAAATCAAATAATCCTGTAATTTTTCTGCTGAGTCTGTATCTACTCTGGAACCATTCCTATTGCATATAACTTTCTCTAAAAGTTTCAGAGGAAGAAATCAATAGCCTCCTTCTTTAAAATCTTGATAATGTTATGATTACTAAAATACTACTGTTAGATGGAGTGAATATTTTCTGGTTTTCATTGTGGGGCCTAAACACTGATGAAAGATGAGCTATTTGGCTGCCTTGAAATGTTGCTTTCAAACCAAATTATTTCTCCATACCTAACTATTATGCAAGTGTCTCTTTAGATTACTTTGTCTAAAAAGAGAGGTAATTTTTTTTAAACTCTAGTATTGCTCTCCTTGAAAGAATACAGAATATCATTTTTCAATAGCTGTAAGCATATACAGATTAAAAAATTATCTATTACAAGTCTCTTCAAACCAGTAAAATTGAGAAGTTCATCTGTTTTTAGGCTTTTCAAAGGTAAATAATAAATTTTTGGGATTCAGATGAATCCCAAAAATCAGAGAAAGACCACTGTCATCAGGTGAGAACTATGCTCTGTTCTACTTTTTCTAGTGCTCCATCTGTTTATTTTCATACACTTGGTAAAACCTCATGATGGGGAATAGTTGTGAACTGCGCTGTGTAGTTGTGGTAAGGCATACTGGAAAAAGCTGTGTGGGATTTTTAAAGCTGAGGAAAGAGAAGGAAGAGTGCTCATCAGAACTAATGTTTTGGAGGAAGATTAGTAGCTCAGAAAAGCCATTGATTGTCTTTTAAAGCACACTCTATTGTTAATACAGTTAAAAATATTAATTATTTCCAATTATTAGGTAGGATTTTGAGACTTCAGTTATTTTTTTATCACTAATGAACTTGTAAAGTAATCCTTGTGCATCTGACAGGTTTTGAAGTGAAGAAATTGAATGAAGTTTACATGACAGAGTATAAAACAGTTTCTGCCTTTTGTAAGGCAGTGCAGATGGCCAAACATCAAAGGTGAGTAGGACGTACACAAATTCTGTCCATGACTGCAAATAGACTAAAGAGGCTGAAGTTCATTAAATCTCAAAAGTACTTCTTTATAAATTTTGACATTTCATGCAGAAGTTGTATAATTATTCTTAAATTTTTCTTATAGGTTTTTATATGGCTAAACCACTGCTAGTCCTACCAGATATTCTAGAATGGTCCCAATGTGGTCTTGTAAAACCTCATGTAACAAACATGAGAAACTTGGGGTCTTACCCTATACTCAGTTCTGATAGATAGATAGATAGATAGATAGATAGATAGATAGATAGATAGATCAAAGTACAATTATTTAAATTCATTGCTACAAGCAGCTTACACACTCCCTAAATATATGTATATATTTAGGTTCAAAATGGGATTCAGGAAATTCATGAAGACTAAATATATCAGGAGCTATTAAATTAAATTGTGTGGATGCAATCTGGTTCAGAAATGCCTCATACAGTAGATCGGAAATGCCTGCCAGGCACTATGAGTTTTAACAAGTCAAAGAGTTTTTGGCCTCTTTAATAAAAAATCACACAAAAAAAAATAATCCTCTTAAGAGTGAGGAATTAGTGAATCAAATCAAAATTCTCAAAAAATATAGTTTCTTACAATTAATTTTAAACCAAACCAACCAAAACTATACCAACAATGTCAGAGTAAGTACAAAGATATTGCCCATTTCCATGTTTGAATACTGACCATAATGGGAAATGCTCAGTGTAAAGCAAAGTATTTGTTTAAAGTGCTGTAAACAAACCCACCTCTTTTGAAGATGGCTCAAAAATGGGAAGCTATTGTATATAGCAAAGTAGGGACATCTGCAGAGAGTTGTTAACAATTTATTTTAATTTGTCTATGCTTAGCTATTGTGCTTGCTGGAATATGCTGCTGGATTTCATCGTGGCTACACTTCATTGCCCACAGGATGTTGGAAGCTTACATTAAGGACTGGAAAAAACCCTGTGCTCCTAATGCAGTGAGAATATCAGATCAGTGTTACATCAGGACCACAAGGACTGCTCCTCCAGGTATTTCTGTTTCCTGAAAACATCCCAATTTTGACTGTACCAGCTGCTTTGTATCTCCCACGAGCTATTGAGCAGATTCCTGGTGGGACAGAAAACTCTCTTCTCCAGACTGTGCAGTGCCTTCTCTGCTGCTCTTTCACAAAGGCTGGAAGCTGAGGCGCCTGCAAAAGCAAAGCTCAAGAGACTTTTCTGTACCAGGGCCTCAGATTCTTCCCAGTATCTTGGCAAATACGTTGAAATGTGAAGATCTGTGCCCAACTGCACTCCACACATTTCCTCCTGTTGTTTCTCCACATCTGAGGAAGGAGATCTTGAATTACATGAGAATTTCCATCTTCTGTCTAGCACCAGCAGCAGTCCTGCCACAGATAGAAGCAGGTTCCCCACTTGTGTCTGCAGCAGTACAAAAATGCACTGGTTAATGAACTTCTCATTTCCCTGAGAAGGGCACTCCCCAGCCACAAGCAGGTAGTTTCCTCCTGGGAACAGCACATGCAATTTCTAGAATGGATAGAAAATATCTGATAAAAAGATATTTTATTATTGCACTAATCACATCTAATTCTTAACCTATACTTAAGGTGCTTAAATGGCTTCTGCCCTATAATTTATGGTATTTTTTCAGAGGAAGTGGTTTTCTAGGTACTATGTTCATAAATACAGCCTTTTTTATTATCAGAATAATTTCCTGCTTTTGGAGAAAGCAAGAACTTCAGAGATGAGCATATAAGATAATAGCATTTCTATGAAAATATGAGCTTTGCAATTAAAAAAAGAAATACTTTTCTTTCTTATGAAGAGTCCATCTGAACCTCAGTGAACCTTTTAAATTCACAGTTAAATTATGAAGTGCTCTATATGTAAGCTAAAAATTTATGTCCTACATTACTACAAGAAGAAGTTCTGGCCTCCTCTGGATCAATAGCCATATGTTTCCATTGAGGATAAGATTTTACCTGCAGCTGGAAATAAGACCTGATTCAGAGAATCTGGTTTAACCATTATATTCCTTATCACATTGACCTGCTGATAGAGAGCTTGCATCACACACAGCCTTTTTTTTTTTTTTATGCATTATACATATTCAGAAGACACAAGAAACCCTTTCAAATCTTCTCATGGTTAAACAGCTGTAAAGCTGATTTGCTGAGCACCAGCCAGCTCTTCAGAGAACTGACAGGTAACTAGAGGGCCCTTTTCATATTCCAACTCCCCTCACTGGGTACAAGATCACACAAGTCTTGCTCAGGGGCAAGATGTTATCTGGCCTAGCATTTAAGGTTGAATACAAACCCAAAAATAGGCAAAAAGAAAAGGATCTAAGCACTTGCCTGGGGAAAGGCTGACATTTTGGTAACTACATCCAAAATGGATCTCCTGAAAGCCCCTTTTCAAATGCCACCTAAGTATAAAAGGTACCTAGTCATCACAGTTGTTGCATTTTTTGACCTTAAAGTTTCCAAAGAGCTGAACTTGTGCACAATTGCAGAAGAGCTCATGTTCTGGCCTGGTTGAACACTGCACTGTTGGTCACTGCACTGTAAGTTCTCACTGAAGACCCAGATGCATTCCTTCGCTGAATTCCCCTCAGGGTCTTCCTGACTTGCTAAGCATTATCATTGCAGAGCTGATGCACACAGACCAGATCAGATCCCCAGAAAACATGGAGTGCTGACACAGCTACTGCATTTGTGGAGAGGACACAGTGCAATTAAGCCATTGATTCAAAACATGGGGGCTTCCCCAGGAAGTGGGAGATGAAAGTTAATTCCTCCCCCTGCCAAAAGGATTTCTTTTTTCTTAGGTCAGTGGTCAGAGGTAATAGGCTATGCATAAAATAACTAAGGCCCTTTGGGCCAGAAAGAAACCAGAAAAGTCAGCATGACTCCTCTGAGAATGGCACATCCTCTTTGACTTGGCTATTTAGTAACTAACCAACTGTGCTTGCTGTTTGAAATTCCCTGAATCCTGCATTCTTTTCTGAAAAGTGACAAAACAAGTTTCAACAAGCATGTGGAATTTAGCTTTCCTCCCTTAGCTGCCAATGTTACCTGGAGCTCTGTGGTTATTGCATTTGCTTGAGGACAAGCTAGGAGGAATTGAACTATTCCTGGAAGCTGAAAAGAGACTCAAACTCAGGCTGTGCCCTTTCCAGAAGCCATTTACAAAGTGGCTGTGGCTGGTACCTGCTTCAGGTTGAACACGAATTTTCAAAGATTGTCAGCCATAACCTGATCTGTGAGATGAAAGCAAGCATTATACATGTCAGTGTCCCTTGTGGAAAACCAAAGATCTATTTTACATAGAAGGTATGAACACAAAAATTCAGTATTTCTTGTCACTTCTATCTTCTTGAATAACCCAGACTCTTTCAAACACGTTCCCATGTGGATCTCACAAATACAGCCTATGCTCAATTATTCAACATAGAGACAGGTGAGGTAACAGCTGATGCACCACTGTCAGACCTGGAGAAATCATTGCTGGTCTGAAGGACCATGGAATCACAGAATGAATTGGGTTGGAAGGGACCTCAAAGATCATCTGTTTCCAGCTGCCCTGCCATGGGTAGGGATGCCATCCACTAGATCTGATTGTTCAGAACTCCATCCAACCTGGCTTTGGACACTTCCAGGGATGGGACATCCCCCACCTCTCCAAGGGTGAGACATTTCAGCTTGGTCACCTTCCAGCTTTGATATCTGCACCCTGTCTGTCTGCCTCAGAAACACACAGGCTTGATGCTTCTTCTACTTTTTGGACAGAGATTATATGATTTAGTCTCATCCCTCTGGCTCTTGTGTGGTCTATTTATCCTTCCACAGAAGAAAATTGAAGGGATTAACCAACCTTCAATGTGAAAAGAGGTAAAGACTCAATAAAGATTTACATCATCTCTTAGTGGCATAACACACATTTTAATGTGTTTTTGCTTGACATGCAAGGCCAGTACGATATGAAAGATTGCTAATGAATACAATAAAGCCTAACATTAAGCTTTTGACTTCATCCAGGAACAGCATATAATGCAAAGATGAGGTCAAAAATCAACACCTAAATCTTTGTGCTATGGTATTTTTCACGTCAATATGATCCAAATTTGCTTTCTATTTATATTTCTTGGACTTTATCAATTTAGGACAGTAGTTTGAGATTTATTTAAGTATAGGATGTTAGATATAATTTGCATCTATTAGTGCAAGCTAGACCTTTTGCTGCCCTCATGGGTGCATGAATGTCAAAGAGACTCAGCATTCCAGGAATACCATAATGAACTAAATATGAAGTCAAACTCACGGGGAAAAACCCACATCAAAGGTGAAGTATGTTTCCAATCAATCTCTTCAGATGATTCAGCTAGGAACATCAAGATTGCATAATGGCCTGCAGACCTGATTCCCATGCACAGCTGTATGGAGCAAACCAACAGCAAATGAACTGTGAAAACCATTATTTTCACTGAGAGCCTAAGTAACATTTATTTGAACCTTTTTCTGTTTCAATGAGATTTTATTTGAAAGAGACACTAAAAGCATAATATAATTAGGCATTAGCCTTTCCTGGAACAGAAGGGAATCCAAAATTGACCTCTTTTGTACTTCTAATCAAAATTACCTTCACACCATAGCTTTAAAAAATAATTCAAAATCCCCTATATTCAAACTATGGCTGGACTGATTTCTTCTCTATGGATTTAAAGTTCTATAATGCATAAAAATGCCAAAAGTGTGCATGTTTGTAAATTTATGTATTTAGGTGCATAAAGATATGCATATATGTAGAAATGTGTATCTTTACATACATACATATATATATACATATGTATATATGCATCTGCTTGCATATAAACATATATGCACACTTGTACCTTTTTAATGCATTTAATATAAAATTATGCAGAAATTTCTTGGCACCACCTGCTCTTTTACAGGGAACATTACATTCTAACAAAGAATTCTTATAATTGCTTTTTAAAAACTACATGTGGCTCAACTCCATGCAGCTACACACGCTACAGAGCTGTGTGAAATCTCATTAGGAAACCTCAAATCACTTAAAGCTCACCTAGTCAGAGCTTTGTTAATAGCCTGACATTCACCTTTGGGTCATTACAATGACTGTATGATCTTTTAGAGTTTGAAGTAACTGTATATCTGCAGATTTTTTTGTTTTGAAAGAGATGCTACAGAAAGAAGTTTTAAGTAAATGACATTGAAACTAGAAAAGGCCATGAAAAAATGCTTGTTTATTCAGAACAAAACCAATAAATTCAGTTTGATAGTACTTGCTATTGCTTTTATCTTTCTGCCAATATTTGTTTGCTTAGCATGTCAATAAGGGTTGACTCATGGACAGTGTATGTACAAGTGTTTGTGCTGCACCAGCTCATGAGCTTGTCTTGGGATGGGAATTTATCCAACAAGGAAACAGAAATGTTGTCACATATGAAAGAGATGACCAAAGGCTTAGACATGTAGAACAAAACACATGTAGTGAAAAACTCAGAACAACAGTCAATATTTTTGTATTTGGAACTGCTGCTCATTACTGCAACAGGGCTGTGCTGAGCATGGCACACAGACAGGATGCCCACAGGCACATGGGAACAACTCACCAGCAACCTTTGACTGACATATGTTATTGGATGAGTAACTTCAAAGGCTGCACACACTAGAACATTCAGAGCATATTTGTATGTATTCCAAAAACAGCTGAATTTGTGGATAAACCATTTTCTGCTAAAACTGATCATTCAGTATGAGATGGCATTAGAAAAATCTGGGCAGCTTTGTCTAAGTTTTCATGCGTTTTCCCCTTCAACTTACCCTGAAGTCTAAAATCCACTGCCAAAAGGAAGTACAGGGAAAGGTTTAGCCCTGTATTAAGACAAAAGATGACACAGTTGCACAAATAGAACTCCAGGTGACATTATTTGTCAATTTGTGACTAATTTTCTGTGCTCACCAAGGTGCTTGGCTGAACTAGTTATGCATCACAGTGTGACTGACCTCACTTTAAGAGGGCATTTAACTAGGCGCAAATGGAAAATTAATAACAGGGATAATCTAATATCAGACTTGGGTAAATTTAGGACGAACATAAATTTAAAGGATTGTATACAGTATATTTACACCAAAATAGTTTTATAGCATATGAAGCAACTCTTTTAATGAAAAACAAATACTACCGCAACATTCTGCATTCCTTTCCCACTTTGCTCAGATGAATGTTCAAGTTAATGTTCAACATATTTAATATTTACATACCTCACTGGATTATTGTTTATTTTGCTAGTTTTACCATATGTTCAAAATGCTATGTAAACAGTGATGACCAAATGCTGGTCCAAAGAAGTTATATCACAGATTGAAAACACCACATCCTGTTTTAGAGCATGCATATGCACTAGATGAAGGTTCAAGATCTCTTTCAGCTCAGTGACTCAAAACTTCAGATCATGCTTGATGATCATAGTCTGATAACTATAAAGAACAGACACAAGAAGCTTCTTTCATCAACAACCTCTTTTACTTGTGCCTTGTAGTGGCTTATTCAAAGAAAACCTGCCACTGACCAGGAAATCATATCTGAAACCTCAAAAGCCAGAGTAATGATGAATATTTAGGTTGAGTCTGCTCTTTGATTTTCTTTTCAGCTAGAATGATTGATAAATATCCCTCTAGCGAGTAATAATTCTTGACTGATGGATTACTTCCTTCTGAGATATTTTGAATCAAACCAACACAGACATTTTTATCACAATTCATTCTTTTACATTAATGCAGCACAAAATCCTCCCACTGCTACATATATGTCAGATAGAAACATTATCTTGAATTCATAAATATTTATTGATAACAAATCTTATATGAAGTTTCCTGGATTGCTAACAAAAATGTAAATACAATAGATTTATCTTCTTCAAGAACTCTAAATACTGATTATGCTAATTTATATGGTACAGATAAGGGCCTTGAAAAGATGGACATCAGGCCTGCTGGCTTTTATTTTTACAGATCCCCAAAGAATGCTCTGCAGTTTAAAATGTAAACAGAAATAGGTTTGCCTCAAGCTAGTTTTTATCTAATATTAAATGCAACTTGTTGGTGCCAAGTATTACAAGGGAAAAGAGGATGAATGTTACAATAAGATCATGAGGAAGGTCATCATAATTGTGTGCCCCAGGCTCCTGCACAGGAGAGCTTTCAAGGGGTACAAGTTTTAAAGGCACTGGGGCAGATCCAAAGCTAACATAAAGAAGCCTGGTCCTTTTGAAGTCAGCAGAGGCAGCCTGATTTGCACTGCAGAGACTCCTGTCTCTGAACAGGTAACCCAGCACTTCCATGACGACTGGTTAACGAGCTGTCAAAGCCTAAACACCAGTTATCCACTCCTCTGCTTCCAGGAAAGTGACATGCAGCCAGAACTATATGTGCAGCATTTAAGCATCTGCCACAGATGGGGAATTTAGCACACTCGCTGAAATTATTCCAGGAATCCCTAAACCATATTTGAGCATCAGTAAGAGCATAGAGGAATGCACAGTTATCAAGAATGCCATCTAGTGTACCCTCCAGCAACACTCCACCATAACAAACTCTCTGCTCACTGAAATAAACTGAAATGATGATGAACTGTATATCACCCCAGATTGTGATAGATGGGGCCATTAATAGAAACCTGAGAAGAATCACATGGCTGGGTCTAATGGAAATCACATGGCTTTTCAAAGCATCTTGGAGTGTTTTGTTCTATAGGATGGCACAAGATTCTCTGTACATGATTACATAAAATTATTCTAGTCTCATCCAGCCTGTCTCACTAATCTTTCATTAGGATGCCTTGTGGCAAGCTTATAACCAGAGACTCCCCCTCTTTTCTGCCTCTGAATCACTCTGAATGCAGGGAAGAGGAAATTTTGTGAAGCAAGTCCCCTGGATAGCTCCCTGGATAGTTCTGAGATAAGCATTCAGATGTGCAACCCCAGTAAAGATGCTTGGTACGATGTTATCTGGCAAGTGGTTACTCTTAATCTCGCTATCTCACAGTTGCTCTGGTATGCAATAACAAATTGTAAATACCAAAATGTTTTCCACCATCCACATCACATCTCTTAGTTCTTCACAGACAAGACACAGTGACTACACTACTGTGGAGGCAGAAGGTGAATCAAGAGCAAAAGCTTTCCATTACCCGCTCATTTCAAATGTACTCACTTGGAGTGGGTTTGCTGCTCCATACCAAGCCAGTTTTCTGACACTTGTGGGCAATATTGCTGGGAATCATTTACACACAAATAATTTCAATTTTTATGCAGCCTACATGTATTTCCAAGAAAAAAATTATTCTGCTGAAAAATGATTACTATGATTCCTGCTGAATTCCAGCTTGCACTAGGCAATTGCTCAGATACATTTACTATGTTATGATTAGTAATGTAAAAGCATTAGAATTCATGTTCTACACTGCATTTCACAGTAAATTCATTTACATCTATAAAATCAAGAATTATTTAATGAGGAAGAAAGGTCTAAAAAACAGTGAACTAATCTAGCATTTAACTTCTCTATTCACAATATACTTCCTATATGACTTCAGGCAAGTTGTTTGGCTGTACTCTAACTTCCTCTAATGCAGACCAGAGATAAAGGCACAGCTGCCACTACAGAGCTTTTTGAGGGTAAATAATGTGAAAGTCCATGAAGTGTTTGAACAGAACAGTAGTAGAGGGAGGTAATGCAGTTAGAGATACCCAATTCTCTGCTCACTTCCCGCAGTACTAATGCCTGCTCTCATCTCTGGGACATATTTGCAATAAGCTTTGTCAACAGTGCTTCCAGTTTGTTTTAGACCCATTAATGAAAAGGGTAGATGCTCAATGTGTTTAGTGACATTGTCCTGAGCACAATCTGCAGCTGAGCTGTGAGCTCCAGCATACCAATGATGCTGCCCTGGGAGGAAGAAAGCTGAATTTTTGCACTCTCAGATGGCTGCACAAACACTGTGAAGGCTGACACAACCCATATTGCTAAAGAGCACAGAAATTATCATTCAATAAACTGACTTACCACAGGATTTCAAGCGTTTCTCTCTCCTCCACATTTTCATTGAACTGAAACCCACATATATTTTTAAAACCTCCAATTAAATTTGTTGTTAGAATGCATCTTCACTGTTGTCAATGGAACTGTTCAAGTCAATGAAAATAGACAAATTTGAGCCAGTAAAAAGTGGAATTTTATTACCATCAAATTTTAATTTAATAATGTCTTAGCAAAATGCTAAGACATCAACATCCTTATAATCTATATTTTCCACTATGGCAACACAAGAAAGTAGAATTAGAGTTCCCAAGCATCCTGCTTTAACCTGGAAGACCCTGGTGTGATCTGTAGTCTCCTAGCAGTTTCAACTCACTTTCTCACTCTGATTAGTACGTGGGAATTCAGCAGGGAAACAGAACTAGAATAAAAGAGATTGATATTGAACATTTAGGGAAACCAAGGGTACCTGTCTTTTTTATTCAAAGTTTGTGCCTGCTCACATTGCAGAGCTCTTGATGCCCATTCAAACTGCTGTTATATGACGAGCATCACTTTTCAGTCCCATTAGTCACAATGCCTTAGGAGCAGATGGACAGCATCTCAGCAGGAGGTGTGGCGGTCTCCATAGCTATTAAACACTGAAAGCAGTGAATGAAAATCCCCTATTACAGGTAGGTGAAGTGAAAGTCTGACAGAAGTCGCAATCTTCACTATTCTGGGAAAATGAACTGCATCCTCAAAGCAAATACACCAAGAAAACTCAAGGGTAAAGAAATACCATGGGTAGGAGTTAAAAAGAGAAGATTTTGGGGTTTTTTTAAATGTATTATTTAGTAAATAGAAATTCAAATATTCAGCATAAATCAGAGAAAGTGCATGGTAGTCAGGCAAAATCTGGTAGGTTGCATACTTCAGGATCTGCCCATAATCCTGTCTTTAAATACACGATGGTATTTAGTGATATTTAAAAAGACTTTAAAGTGCGCACACAGACATGCAGAATAACTCATAAATCAGTAGGCATGAGGGGAATGGAAAATAGATACTTGTCTTGGGAAAACTGATATAACTGCTTGGACTTTACAGTGTCAAATCTGGTCTCAACTGATGACAAATTTACTCCATTTTCTTTCTAAGGAACCGATTGACTCCAGCCAAGAAACCTCTCTGAGATCTTCACAGCCTTTAAATGACAAATCCAAATTTTCAGATACACAATGAAAATTCACCCAGATCTCCAGGTGGGCTCCAGTTTATCCTGCAGGCTCTGGTGCAACCACTGTCCCAAAACGCAGCAGGTTTGTGGTAACTGAGTGACAAACGGGTCTGTCTAAGGGATGGCTTTGGCAGGAATCCTGTCCCTCTGCACAAAATGAACCCTGTGAGCTCTCTGCAAGACACAATGCAAGAAAACTCCAAGAACAACCGAACACATGTAGTCCTCTGCTTGCACTAATAGGAGGAATGTCGCTCCTATTAAGTTACATTTGGTCCAATTTCAACAGTCACTGGTAGCTGAAGAAAATGTAATTTCTTGGTGTGTTAAATATCATCAATAGCAATGAAGTTTAAAGCTGCATGGAAAAAATTGTGTGTATGTATATATATATATATAGGTACATATAGATATGTATATATATCTATATATGAATGTAATATTAATAAATACCATGTTTTTCCCAAATATGCATTTCCCAATTACCACAGAAGTTTCCTCTTGAACTCATTTGTACCAAAGGGACAAAACCAGGACTTGAAAATACCTCCTAAACCATGTAAAACATGATCAAATGATCATTAGATAACCATCAAATACAAAGATCTTTTATCATGAAAAGATCTGTGTTTGGTAAGCACAGTAGGTTATCTCTAAGCTTTCATTTGGAAAAATGAAAATCAAACAGTATGAATAAATAAGATATCTCAAGGTACATAGCAATGGTTTCCAGTGATTTCAGAAGAATTCATAAATGAAAAATGTTATAATATTGTTTCTTTGCTTAAGCACTGCTATTTTTGGTGGCACACTTCACATTTTTCAGTAACCATTTTTTAGTGTGAGTGCAGAACCTGGATGCAGCTTGATTCCTGAAAAACATAAAGGTTTGTGTTGGATGCATATGACTGATAAAATCTCCAGTAATAGACAAAATATTTTTAAATTCAGGTATTACAGACCTCTACCAGATTGATAAATTAATCAGATAGAATATTTAAAGGTGACTTGAATGACATATTTTAATAGCGAAAAATATGGTCTCTGTCATTTAAGGAATAGCAAAAAAAAAATGGCTGGAAGGAAAGTCAACCATCTACAAAACAACAGAAAGCAGATTTTGAGAGTGAGAAGGATGCATTACCAGAACAAAATCCCAGGGGAAATGACATATTCTCTCCCTTTAGACTTCAAATAAAAATATGACATAAAAATGAGCACAAAACCTACATAAATTCTTATTTTCCACTCAGGAGTTACTAGGCAAAATGATATGCCTGTGGTCAAACAGGACATTCAGTGGTCCTGCCTGATTTCCAGCTTTATCCATTAAATTCTCAGAATCTGCAAAGCATATGAGCAGAATTATTGTGTGAAAATTATTCTTCAGCAATTTTATATACTATTAAGCATATTTTTTCTTCCTTTTAGCAGATGTAACTTTAACATATTTGGGCAGATTTATTCTGCAAAAAGCTGAACACCTGCATTGAGAATGATAAGGACATCATCATGGATACCATATCTTTGACTAGAGCAAAACAAATCAGTCTAGACTGGACAATTCATACTCAAGTCTAATTTGTACTGCAAACAATCCACTAATCACTTTATTAAGGTTAACATTAAAGAGCCTGTTTCCTAGAGGGAAGTGATTTTATAAACTATTATGATGAAAGCATGTTCCTATTTTGTAAAGAAAAGACTAATACATGAATTTACACAATATTCTGAAGAGAAAAGCTTCAGATTAGTGACTGGACCCT
Organism: Zonotrichia albicollis; assembly: GCF_047830755.1. Lineage (NCBI taxonomy): Eukaryota > Metazoa > Chordata > Aves > Passeriformes > Passerellidae > Zonotrichia > Zonotrichia albicollis. Next base: position 12,323,510 of record NC_133819.1, on the reverse strand, counting down.
GTTTATTTCCAAACATGTTGTGAAGCTGGTGAAAATGTTCACATACATGAAAGAAAAGACAGGTCTATTTTTGGACCATGCTAAAACTTTTGATAAGCATTCACCACTATTTATGAATTAATATTCTTTGCTTTTATTTACATTCATTCTGCTTTTCTTTTGTAAAAGAACATTCACATTTTGTAAAAGAACATTATCACATTCAGACAAATTGTAGCACCAGGGTATGGGTCACATCTTCACACCCCTAAGGGACATAGAACCTAAAACCCATCAACAGATCTCAGTTTTGGAGGCAGTCAAACAAGTTACACAAGCAGGTAGACAAGGCCATTCTTACAAGTTAGGATTTGAAATTATATATATCTGATAAGAGAAAACTAAATGTAAGGTCTTGGCCCAGGCAGTAAAACCACAACTCAATTGCTTAGGAACAATTAAAGCTTTCAGCTAAACCTGTGTGAAAAGGAGAAAAAGAAGGGTTTTTTTCCTGTGTCCTTCTTCTTGCCCCTACTTCCCCTTTGTGAAAGAGAAGACTGCAGAAATTTCCTCAGGCACTTCTCTTATTTTTAAATTATGGATGTCCAAACAAGAAATAAATGTGATTATCTTAAAATCAAACTAAGATACTCAACAGATCCTTTGTATATCATGCACCAAAAGCAAATACCACAACACCCTATATTAATCTGTGCAAAAATCAACACCCTTGGCAAGACTAATGGGCTGGGGGGTGCTGTGGGATTTTTAAACTTGTGAGTTTAAGAGAAAAGATTAAGTATTGGTCTTAACACTCCATACTGATAGAAAGCCATAGGTGCAGGGAGAAATTAAAAAAAAAAAAAAAAGAAAAGAAAAAAAAAAGGAAAAAAATTAAACTCCAGTGTATCAGGGTTGGAATTTTTGTTGTTAAATTTTGGCTAGAGGAGATACAGCTACATGCCTAATAAAATGAAAGTTGAAATACAAAACAAATCACTAGTATAGAATATCAAAACTTTTGCATGATCAAACCTTTTGCAATCTGAACTGCCATCTGAAAGAAAGATATTTAGAGTAGAAAACAAAATATGGTATGATACTGAGTATTGGCATTTTATTTATATGTTTCATATGACAAATAACTCAGAGGACTGGCAGAAAGTAACACAATTTGAATGCTCTGGCTACCAGAGATGCTGGGTGACATCTGCATGTCATGCAGCCCCATTACCTCTCATGGATGGACATATGAGACTTTTGAGAATTCAGGCCAGTATTGTTAATAATAATTACAATCTATAAGAATCTGGTATTCTATGGGAGAATGAGATTTTTGACACAGAAGTAATTGCATTTCTTTCTAAATGGAGGAAAGAGGAACAGATAATATCTTTGCTTATATCTAAGTTTTAAATCTAAGATTTCTATCCCATCCCCTGAGTGATATGAGTTTGTGAGGTGTACTAAGACTGAGGGCAAATCTGAACTGCATAAAACACTACAGCAGAGGTCTGTGTTTTGGCAAAGTCCATGAAATCCTCAAGGCACTTTGCAGTCAAGAGACAGCACAAATTCTGTGTGGCTGATTTTGAACTTCAGCTACCTACAGTGTTCCCTCACCCAGCTCCAGATCTGGGGTTAACCTGAGCAAATCCAGTTCAGATATCGTCAGATGTTCAGAAGAAAAGCCAGACTAACCATACTTTCTAGAGCACACTTATGTTTGCACTAATATTGAGGAAAACGTTTTTAAAGTTTTGTGCTGTCTTGAATTTCCCATTAAAAAATCTGTTTGGAGAAGCTTCCTAAATGACATGACACATTGGCAGGAGAAAAGAGAACATTTTTCTCCTCTTCATCAGAACCCCAAAATAATAACTTTCTGACATTAGAGATACTTCAGTCAGAGTCTGAGGTTTCTTTCAGTCAGCACTCATTTTGTCACTTTTATATGAGTGGGAACAATTGAGAAAACACAAAACAAAAGTTTGGTTTTGTGCTCAAAAAAGCCAAACACACGGAAACACATATTGAGCACCACTTCCCAGCAGGTTGGTGGGTTTTGTGTATTGTCACTGCCTTTTTTTGGAGCTCTGTTATGGAGAGAGGACTGAAAGATGAGTTCCAGAGCGCCTACTTGGTGCTTGAAATGGAAGCTGGATGAAATGTAGGCAGTGAAATCCAAGAACGATCCAGAAGAGATGTGCAGCAAGGGGTTGTCATACCCAACAGACACTAACATTCCAAAACCACCTTCTTTTTCAGCCTCAGGTGCTTCCCAGAGCCTTGTGCTTGTGCCCTTGAGCCTTGTGCCTTGACTCCTCAGTCTCTTAGGGACCATGTGTCCACCCTCCAGCTGAGCTCTGCCAGTGTCACGGTGCCAGCTCAGCACACTGAGTCCTTCCCAAGGAGCAGCCACTGGGGTGAAGTGCAGGAGCCAGCCGGTGGGATGAGCTGCAGTTCTGCCTCTGCCCACCTTCCAGGGCATTTGTCCTGAGGGTTTTGCTGTAGCTGCACACCCCCTACACAGCACCTGCTCAGTTTTCAGCTTTGCAGCAGTGCTGGTACCAAGGTTTCCCTCTGGAAAACAGTCAGGGCTGGAGGGACTGATGAGTGTCCCTGTCCCTGCCCAGCCCTGCAGGCTCGTCTTGCTACAGCCATGGCCCAAGACTCCCTTTTAGCCCTGACGGCTGTCAGTCCCTGTGCTGGAACCTCAGTCTTCCCTGTGCTCTCTGCCCACACATCCGACATCCTGTCCTGTCCCTGTCCCCAGTGCCCAGGACTGACCTGTCCTGCTCCTGCTGGGGCCCAGACAGACAGACAGACTGACTGCAGCCCCAGGGAGGCCCTGCAGCCCCAGTGACCTCCATGGCGAGCCACCATCCCGTGGGGTGTCTTGGCAGCTCCCCTTTCACCTGCCTGGGCTTGGGCTTCCTCAGTCTCTGCCCACTGTCCAGTCTCTGTCCATTTTCCAGCACAAAGGAAAATGGCATTGGCATTTCTGCCACTCTGCAAATCCCGAGCAACACGAAACCAGCATGGAGGGAAAGGAGACATCTGCTTCCATCAACCGCCTTTTTTCCTTCCCTTGCTTGAAAAATGCTCCACTGCACCCCTCAGAGAGAAAAACAGCATTACAAATGTATTGAAACAAGCTGTCATGGCCCTAAAATTTCCTTTTACGAGCAAAGGAAATTCCACTACTCCAGAATGACAACCACAGCACTTCTGAGAAACCTCTGTAAATCTTGACTGAGCGCAAGCGCGTTGCTTTAGCCAGGTCTATTACTAGGAAATACTGGGGAAAATGTGATGAGAAAGCCCATTCTTGGGAACTCCAAACGAAAAGCAAGATTGAAACTGCAGAAGTTTTCCCTTCAGTGAACCAAAGCCTTAAAACCTTCTAATGGTTTGCTCATCGTTACACAAATGCCTCCACAATAAATCAGTCAAGTATAATAAGGCAATAAAATTTAATTCATGCACAAATATCTGGCAATCAGCTACGCTGGAAATAAAATTCACAGCACTAAATAGGAGTTTTGGAGGGTTTCCTGAAGCATGATTTAGGCAATTTTTGGCAGAATTTTGACATGATCTCTAGAAATCCATTATGATTTTCATGCATATCATCCTGTTTTGCCACAATTGAGAACAATGGCAGTACTGGAACCAAGGTCTCCCTCTGGCAGACACTGTCAGGGGTAAAGGGACTGATGAACTTCTTCCCTGCAGAATCCTTTTGGTTCTACAGTTCAGTTTATGTTAATAATAAAATAGAAATAATATTTACTGAAGATTTAAAAATTACTTGTAAAAATATACTTGGCATCACAATTTGAAACTTGGCATATGAGAAACTGCCATAAGAACTGCCCAAAAAGCATTTTCCTTCCTTTCTCAAATTTTACATACAAATAAACAGAGGCTCTCAAAGTTATTTGTATGTACTAAAAGAGTCCACTTCATATTTTCAAGCATAGTTTTTTGCACTTGTGTAATTCTCAAATGGGATGATTCCAAGTAAAATATCAATGTACAGTTCATATCAATGTATTTTATTAAAGAGGTTAAAAGTAGTTAAAATTTGTTAAAAATAAACTATGTCAAGCCATTTCTTTTTCCAGATGGAGCAAGAAACCACATTTGAGATTCTTACCAGCTACATATTGCTTTAATGGTTTAAAGGAGGTATAACACCCCCAGTCTGTGGCATTTACCTATGGCACACACAGATTTACTCTCATTTATACCAAAGATAGAGGAACAGAAAGCAGTCAAAACATGGAAGATGAGCTTTAAGTTTGATTCAGCTTGTGTTGACTGAAGTCCTACCTAGGCTCATTTCAACCCTTCTTTTTAGTATTGAGCCACTGGCTCAGAAGGAAGAAGGTAAATTACTTGTTTCTTTAAGCAACAAAAACTTAGGAAGATGCACAATATATATTCTGTACAAGGTTACTCCTCTCTCTGGAGCCCCTCTATTTTATCCCACTGTTCAGCCAACTCGACATCACCTCTAAATGCCTTAAGTAGAGTGAGTGTCCTGCCATGACACACTCAATTAGAGAGCCGAGGATTGAGGTACAGACCTCAGGGATTCTCAACATTTTAAGGAACCAGCTACTTAAAATGCTCAACTTAAAGGTCACCATCCAGCCCTTTTTCCTCTCCCCACTCTTGCCTCACTTCCTCTGCACCTTGACACAAAGAATGATGTGAGGGAAACAGTGAAACTCCTTGAACTTTTCTACTCTTGGACTCTTAAGCAGATTTTTCCTTGGAAAGAGAAATCTGCCCCAATACCCAGAAACCAGAAGAAGGAAAAATAAAGTCAAGTGAAGTACATAGGGTTTTTTCCAAAAAAGCTCAGAGGGGATTCTGGCATGAGACAATAGTCTGGAAAGAATCAGAGAATATAGTAGAAAGAAAGTCTGAAGGACCGCCTGAGATGAAGCCAAGAAAGGCAATTTTTTGACTTCTGTCCAGAAACATTACCCTTTCAGGAACTGAGGTCTGGGGAATTTTTAAAACTGTTAACTATATCCTTTTAAGTAGCCACTGAGCCAAAGAATGGAGTAGATAGAAGAATTAATATGAATGACTCAGATTCCACATAAATCCAGATTAGCAGCAGTTTGGGCATCATGAGCTTTTGCCTATTTCCTCCTTTTTTCTCTCTGGTTTTTTTTTGGGGTTTTTTTTTTTTTTTTGTTTTGTTTGTTTTTTTTTTTTTTTCCTTGAGGCTTCAGCTGTGTAAGATATAGACAAATAATAAACTTTGGTCCCCCTACAGACCAAGCGGATGAAAATAGTTTATGGGAGTTCAAGTATGATAAGCTCATGATGCCTTGTGGATTTAAAAGCCTTCTGCCCCTGAGCTCTGTGACTCACTCATCCTCAGAAGCCAAGTAAGTTTTCCCAAGTAATTCAGGAGCTGACTGGCTCAGACCCATGGCACTGCTAGGGAAGCATGGAACTGCTATGAATGTTCAAAGTCTCTTCCTGGTTTTGAGATAATGCAGCATAAAATAGCTCTCTCTTGAACAGATTCAGACCTCCTGCCAGACACCACTCACAGTGTGCACACAGACAGTTCCTGATGGGTAGCAATTTGTTAAATTGCCATAATTCTGGATGGATTAAGGGCAAAGGTCTCACATATTACAGCTACATGAATAAGTCTCATCTTTTGATTGGAAATTCTATTGCTATTTCAGTAAAGCAAGGTTGGACATAACAGCTACAGCAACATGATCACTATTGCCATTCCATTCCTTTTACTTTGACATTGTTCTGCCTGAAATTTTTCTCCCTTACCCACCTGCAAAAAAACATGCAATGACATCTGAACAATATAATTCCTCACAATGGGATGCAGTGGGTAAATGCTGCTGCTGTCTTGTATTTCCCCCATCTCCACAGTTTCTATATCTTTTCTGTCTTTTGAGTTTCTTTAAAAACACCGTCACCCCATGAAATCCATGAAATTATAAATTTAATCACATATCTGTGGTTGTTTGGCAAGAATGTTGTACTAGTCTCCTGTATGTATAAAAATTCACTAAGACTCTTAGGTTTTGCAGCTCTCCTTCCATACTATTCTAATGTGTTTTTAAGAGTAGTATGATTAAATAGCTCACCAAAATACACATTCATCTATGCATTTACCACCAAAACAATTCTTTTAAGTATTTTAAGCAGGCTTTGGAATAGTATTTTTCATAGCTAGAAGGCTCCTTGAAAAATATGATTAATTTTTGAAGGGGCACACATTCAGGGTTTCTCTATTCAAAGGAGCAGAAGTTGTGGCACAGACTTCAGTGTTGACAGGGTCATATCTTGTATGTAGATCTCCCTAGTTAAAAATTATGTTGGATCATCATTCCCTGCTAATCCAGGCTGGATTTTTTACAAAGAAACAAAGTTTCCTTAGACCATGCTTCTGCTTTGATCTTTTATCTCTGCTTAATTAAGAACTCTGATTCATTTTTACCTTGCCAGAATATCTTGTATCCCAGATTCATTTTCCCTTGGCGAGATTAAAAAAGGTGACTCTTGGCTGCTTTCCTCTTTTACCTTTGCATAGCTGGTCTAACAAAAGTGGCTAATGTTTTCCTTCTTATTAATTTTTAGACTTTTGCATTGGTCCTTCTGCCCAAAGGCTGTAGCCTTTCTGTCTTCCTTGCTTCAACTCTTGTAAGGTTACCAATGAAAGACATTTGCTTCCTGTATGTAGCTAACTCTTATTAAAACACCTTAGATTTTTTTTATTCAATTTCCCCTGCAGCACAGAGTAGGACTATGCTTGGATAGGACTTTTTGCAATGGATACCTTTGGCTTCATTAAATAATTACAAAATAAACCAGAAGGAGTTGGTTCCAACAATTATAAGGGAGATAAACAGTTTTTAAAATGTGGCCTAATTAAATAATTACTCAATAGACCAAAACAACTCTGATCTGTCATGTAGCTAATGTGCAGTTTTTAAAAACTATCTAATTAAAGTAATTACCCAATAGAGCTGATGGTTCTAAATGAGCCACTACTTTTCTTTGGATACTTGGTGCCCAGATTAAAACAATTAAACAATGTAATCTGATTGCATCATATCTTTAAGAAGTTTTATATGTATCAATCAAAAATATATTAGGATCTTCCACTTCTACTACTTTTCAGCTTTTTTAAGATTCTTCAGTGATCACAGACTTCTGTGATCCCTGGGTGCCAAGTGAGGGGGTGCTTCATTTCCAGATTAGAATCTGGGATGCCTCTTCAGTAACAGTGTGTTCCTTCATTTTCTGTTAGCCACACTTTTACTTAGAAAAGAGGTATCAGAGATCCCTTTGTAAATGCAGGTTCTTTGTATGACATCTACTTATTCTATCCTGAAACCAATATAAAGATTTGGGGTGCCAGTGTGACATGTTACAAATGACTGGTCAATTCTGGTCACTGATGTATTTTAGCAGCAAAGCCCCCCTAATACAAAAGCATTTTAAACTAATAAAGTTGTGCTTTGCTTGGAATCATTTAACCTCATTGCTCTCCTTCTCCCTCCCCCTTCACTGCTCAGGATAAAAGGAAGCCTCAGCAAAAGCTCAGTTTTGCCAATATGACTGTGCTTACACCAGCGATTTCACCAGCACTGTTCTGTCAATCACACATCACACTTTACCACCCTCCTCATCAACAGAGCTGCTCCAGCAAAATTTTGTATTACAGACCTGACCTGAGCCTCATTAAAGTGGCCAAGGGTCATAGGCTATAAAGGCACACAGACATGTTTGGAAAACAGCAGCTTCCTATCTTCTCTTTAGTTTAATTGGTTTTGAACTTAAATTGAAGCTGACTTTGATTTCAAATTTTGACCAAAATAATTTCCATGGCTACTTTTAACTGGTTCATTTCTTGAGCCAGAGGAATCTGTTATCTTTTCAGCTGTACTTAGACAATTCAGGTATTTTAACTTCCTGATCATAAGGCTATGTCTGGAGACATTTGTAGGAGTATGCAAAAAGAAGAGGATCAAGAAAATGGGGCAAATTTTTGTAAAAACTGGAAGGAGACCAATACAAGGCTACGGAAAAGAGATGGAAGAGGAAAAAGTTCCCAAAAACCAAGTGACTTCACTAGACTAATTCTAAATTGCCAGAAGACCTTTTTGACTTGGTGGCAGGCATAGCAGCTTGCCAACTTTAAGAACAGTCTTTTATTAAGGAACTTACAGAAAGCTTTGGATATTTAATTTTAGTAACCCAAGCGAGAATATATTGTATTTATTTTTAGAAAAATTCTTAACCTTCTGTGGCTCTCTGCCACTGGTCTCTGCCATTAAATGATGTTTGTTATTTGCTGTTCTATCCCCAATACCATAGTGCAGCCTGTGACACGTTTGTTCTTGTGTTGGTCTAATTGACTCCAAAATTTTACAGACATCATGGGAACCAACTGAGGTCCTCTAGCAATGACAGTGAGAGCCCCAGCCCTCACTACAGTGTGACAGCTTTAGTGCTTGTAACAGTGAAAAACAACCAAAGAGCAGAAAACACACACGTGTGCAGAGGAGCTATGACTTGGAACAGGGTGAAGAGAGTGTTGAAGAGCCAGCAGAGAGATGAGAGCCCTGAACCTAAATAAAAACCAGGTCTATTAGAACAGCAAGACTATTTTCAGGATTTTCCCTTGTCTGAGATTAACCAAAGTGACAATAAGCCAAAAGAAACAGTTTTGTTTTAGTCTGGAAAAGAACACATCCGTTAATAATGCAAAGCTTATCCTTGTTTTTACAGTAACTGCAGCTGAGTAACTGAGATGATAAAATTCCAGAGAAGAGACTTTAAAATGTTTCTATTTCATAGATACAAAAGGATTATAAATAAGATCTCCATTTGCCTTAGAAAGACCTTTTATTTTCTTTTGTCAAATCTCTGCAGCAAATATAGCAACAATCTAGATTTTTCAATGAGAGTATTGAGCTTGAAATTTCTTGAAAAATTAACTTTTCCCTCTTTAGCCATATCAGTCATTCAAAAATTTTCATAAGAGGGGATCTTTGACATATGTTATGAGACAGACTTTGATTCTTGGGACAGCGTATTTGGTTATAGATCTCTTTGTCCTATGAATAAAGTCCTCCTATGTGTTCTTTGTGGATACAAGGAAGGGAGCTTATTAAATATAGGGTCAGGACATACTTTTGAGGTGTGCGAAGATGTAATAATTTTCTTCCGCTGCTAAAGGGCAAGCAGAGTGGCACAGTCTTCATATCTTCTGTCTGTAAAACTAAGAATGGAATGAACAGTCCCATTCTGCAATTTTCTTGTATTGTAGTTGAAAGCATAATACTCTTAACTCTTTTCAGCACTGAGAAAAATCCTGAAATAATTTCTTTGTTGCTATTCTTTAGTGATTATTGCTAGGGGGAAGAAAGGCAGGGGAAGGGGTGTTGGAACTGATAAATTTTAAAAAATTTAAAATACAGCACTACATGATAAAATGAGAGACTGAGGATTAAAGACAGTTTAAATAAGAAGTTATCAATTTTATTTCAAATATTTTTTTGTTTGTTTTTAGAACAGCTCAGTGACCAGATCTGGGGTTCAGTTCTGACTGCATTATGTGACTGGGCAAAGAAGAAAGGATTTACATCCTTTTCCCTATTCAAAGCAATGTACTTTGTTTAGGAACAGTTAGGCTGTAGAACGAACTGCTGTTTGATTCTGGGGATATCAGATGTACAAATAGATTGAAAGAGATATTAGGACAAGAGGTAAGGGCTTCAAAGGGAAAGACAATACATTTAGATTAGATATAATGAAGAAATCTTCCACTGTGAGGTTGGTGAGGCAATTGAACAGGTTACCCACAGAAGTTGTGGATGCCCCATCCCTGGAGATGGTCAAGGCCAGGTAAGAGAGGGCTTTGAACCACCTGGTCTAGTGAAAGATGTCCTTGCCTGTGGATCTATGTGACCTTTAAGGTCCCTTGCAGCCCAAGGCATTCTACAAATCTATGATTCTAATCAAATTCATAGAGGATGGTCTCATTACTGTCAATCAACCACACACTCCAACTCCAACCTTTGCCTCAGAGGATCTCTACATGGCTGATTAGCCAAAGATGAGCAGTGTGACTTTGAGAGACAGGCTGTACTTGCCCTCATTCTTAGAGTGCAGTTTCACAGCAGATGATGTAAGTGCTGCACTTCCTCCTGCCCTGGGCATGTAATTCCAGCCTCATTCCTTTATCCAGCTGGCCCAGGAAACAGTTTCAATTGAAAACTAAGAGATGTCAGCCAAGTCAGCTTCCTGATCTCATCATATTAGCATAGTTGTTTAATCATTTTTTCTTTTTTCTGTAATCTTCTGCCACTGACAGATTTACAGTGGTTTACAAAGCTGTACAAACCTCTGGTCAACCCCAGTACAGAGAATTTAATGCTATATTCCTCTGAGCCATCCTGTTCTTACCTGTGCTCTTCAGCAATGGGAATGTGGGCAGGGAGTTGTGCTGGCTGAACTGTTCATTTTGTGAGACCTACCTACAGTGAAAAAATTAATTTATACTTATGCAGGATGAATTAATTATTGCACTCCTCTGTCAAGGTAACAGGCAGCTTGAAAAGTAGTCTGCTCCTACTGAACTGCAGCAGTGTAGTCTGAGCTGGTGATCCCTGCATGGCAGTGGTGCTATCACTGCTCTTTAGAAATAAACCCCTGTATGGGCTCTGAAGATCTCCTGACCTTTTTCAGCATTTGGTTTGTCTTAAACTTCACTAGAGATGGCTTTTTTTTTCTACCAGCAACTGTTGTACATCATCTACACCACTTCTCTTCAAAGGTGCTGTTAAACTGAACCTTAATTTTCTACCCCAATCAGCTCAGTGTGTGGTAAGGTAACAAGAAGATAAGAGCTCTTGGCATGTGCCTGTGTGCAGCTGTGTAACCTTTCCCACCCTGCAACACTTATCTGACTTCAAGAGGAAGGCATCAAAAATACAGCATTGTGAATTATTCTCACAGTACACGGGTCTGGCTGTGCAGGGTTTTAAACCCCCCTCTGGTTCAAGTGCCACACATATTTTCTGTTGCATACATTCAGTGCTGAACTCCAGTGAGAATGGCAGCAGTGTCCTGAACCAACAAAAGCACTTATTCATATTACCTTTCAGATGGTCACTATTCCCACTGAAGTCAATAGGGACACAAGGGTTAACTGTTTAAATTTAAACAGATGCCTCAGAGCTTCTTGACTTGAGAACAAAAATTAAATCCTGGGGCTGTTAAGTAAAACTCCTTCACTCTGAATTTGGATTCTCTGATGAGAGAGAATTCTCAAAGGGTCTGTGGAGGAAAACAAGAATTAGCAGTGAAGCTACAATAATATTAAGCAAGTTATTACAGTCAGGGGAAGGAAGAAAGAAAAAACACACACTCTAAAACACACATACAAAATTTCATTTTCAAGATTTTTAAAAGTTTAAATTTATCTTGAAATATTGGAATTCTATTTAATGTTATTATTTTTGCCATAATCATAAGAAATGTTTTTCCTATTAAATCCTACAAATTTTAATGGAAGGAAATACAAAGAGGAGTATTTAGAAAACATTAAGTAATTCATAATTGAAAATCCTATTTCATCCTGGAATTTAAAAGGTTTTCCATTTGACCTGAAACGTAAAATTAAATCTTCATTTCTCTTGCAGAATTATATCATCTTGACCAGAAAGAAGTAGTAGCAGTACTACTATTTCTTTTTGGAATATTCTTTTTCAAATTACAATCCTTTTACTGAAACAAAAATGCAGTGCTCTAGATCCTCCTGCTGAGTGATGGAGAGGAGGAGAATAGCAAGGGAAAGTAGATTTTGGTGGATGAGATTCTGTCTTGCAAGGCTTTTTATTCTAGCAAGCATGGAGGAAGGTACATTTTCAGCCCTTTCAGCTCTTTTATTGGGTGACAGCTGCTTTTCCTACCTGAAGATATACTCTGCATTAGAGGAACAGATAAAGAGCCCGGTGATTGCCTGACTGTGTTTCTATTGTCATATTTGTTGATGTTATCTTGGTGTATGTGGGTCAGGAGGCAGCCACCCTTGGCTCTCTTGCTGCTGCTGTCACTTACAGCTCTGAGCAGTGGCCCCACCGTGTTACCAAGTTAGAACAAAGGCACTTTTCACCCATTTATCACACAGACAGCTGAATACACATGGTGTAAAACATTACAGAACCAACCTCCGAATCCTTCTGCTTAATAGCATTGTATTCCAGCACCAATTGTTCTCCAGACAAAGAGGTGCCATAGGGCACCAGAGGGAAACATATCATTTCAGAGTGTAACATATCATAGAGAGCAGTTGTGAAAGATGTCCTTGCCCATGGCAGTGGGGTTGAACTAGGTAATCTTTAAAAGTACTTGCCAACACAAAGCATTCTATAACATAATCCTCACAAATGTGGTTGTAGAAGAGTTTTGTTGTGTTTTACAGTTAAGTGACATTGTTTTGGAATAGCAAACAAAACAGACAAACAAAACAATCAGCTGTGTCAGAATTACACAGGCAAGGTTTTCTAATATGGGGGCTGAGACTTCAAGGTCACTGCTGATTTTGGAAAGCTGATATAAAGGCTGGGGCAATGAGTGGTCTCTGGGACAGGGAAATAGTACAAGGAAGGAAGTGATGAGTCTGTGAAGGGACCTTTAATGTTCCCCTATGAAAAGCTTTTTCGCCTTTGCCTTCATTCACCAAGAATGTGAGACAAAATGCTGGACATGCTGAACTCAACAGCAGAGCTGTTGCTGTCTTGTACAAGCCACGATTTCAAACAGAAGCAGCAGCATGAAATCCAACTTGGAGCTATTTAAAAGAATCTGAATCTCCTTTCAGAGAATCCTTCTCCTTTTACATTGAGTAATCAAAACTAGAAGCTTAGAGTGGTTTAATATAATTGTAAATACTATCATCATAAATATCCACATGGCAAATCTGTAAATGTGTAAAACACCACATTCTAAATAATAGTACCCTCTTTGTTCAATATTAACCCCCAGCCATCCTGGCTTTTTCTTAGAGCAAAATACTGCAGTACTGAACTCTAATGAAATATTTTTATGTGCCACTGTTTTAGATGCTGCTATTTTTGTTGCTGTTATTATTATAATTAACTATTATCGTTATTAACTATTATCATTATTTGATTTCTCTATTTAGTAACTATTTCTTAGCTCTGTAGCAGTGTGTGATTGTTCATATCAAATAGTGGTTTAGTGGTGTACATAATGAAAATTGATTCAAAAGTAATATTGTATGGAATCTGAACAATGAGTAATCTCTCACAGAAGATGATGGATGAATAGTTCAATACCTGGCATATGCTGCTATTTCAAGTTCTTCAAATTTTTTTTTTTAATCTCTAATCAAAAACTTTGTTTTAAATACATGTATTGAATTTATTTAATATACACTCAAATTTTATCTTGGGAAGGAGGAAAGGGGAGTGGTTCTCTGTAGTCCAGAGATTTCTAGAGTGACTTATCTAAAATGCTGTAATTTTTGTTTTCCAGCTCCAATAAGAACAACTAAAGAAAATACTTTTCAGAATGAAAATCTGTCTGGATGTTTCACTATTCCTTCAGGATACAGATTATTGAGTTTCAAGAAAATCATACGCTGAATAAGCAGTCAAATATGCAAAGCAGGATTTATTTGACAGGAAAGACACACCCTGCCAATCTGTGGTGACTTAAAGTCATTATTTGGGATTCCCAGCAGGAGATAAAGCTTTGTACTGAACAAGGCACAAACTCAGCCTAAGGTGCCTTTCCCATTTCTCACAAAGCAGCCAAGTCACCAGGTTCTCAGGGTGTGGGTGAGTCTTTTATCTGCTTTGCTCTTCCCTAACCTTCCCCAATCCCTTAATTTCTTCAAAACACAGTTGTGTTACTGTGGGAAGTTCCCATTACAATAAAGAGGAATTTCCCAAGGAGTGAAATTACATCATTAGAAAATTCCCAATTATTTCTGCTGTTATTTCTCATTAAATTAGCCCCCTAAGCACTGCTGGGTGAGGATTCCAAGTTCTCTATATCAATGAAAAACAGCTGTATCTCCTGGGAACTTAAAAAGGCATTTCTCAGGGGAAGAAAGAGCACTAAGGTGCTGCAAACATTAATTGCAGTTCTGGAACTGGTGATAACACACATACAATCACATGTTTTTAAGAGATTTTCAGATACATGTTTTTCATAGTACCTAAGTTATCCAATCAGAAGAACAAAGCAAGAGTGTTTTACTTAGGTCACCATTGAATCATGTTGTGGCATTTCAATAAGAATACAAAAATTAAGTAAGAGCTTACTGAGCATTTCTAAATAACAAACAAATCCATAAAAATCTGAAATTTAAATGGATTTTTAGATATTAGGCAAGCAGAAAAAGGAGTGAAATAAATCAGATACATTATTCAGCACAAAGTACTCTCCCAAGTCCTCTTTTTTTCCCCTTTTTTCTTTATCTAGCAAACTACAGAACCAGCCATTGCTTTCTGGGGATTTCATTACCATGTGGAAGACACATTGTAAGAAAGCTTGTCCACAAGGGAAGCATTACCTTTTACTGGCAATCTGTGAGTGCTACTGAAAAATGACCTTTTACTATCAAAATATTAATGTCTTTATCTCAAGAAAGAATTTAAAATCCAAACCTCACATGAAAATGGGATATCATTTTTCTTTGCACTCCAGGGATATGCTTGCTTCATAATGTCTGTATAATTCTCTGTTTTACATGCACCTGGAGCCATATTATATGATAACTAAAAGTTATTGTATTTCATAAGTCTATGGTAGTGTTCCTGTCATGGGGAATGAAAACTGTAGACTACACATATTTGTATCCTGTACAAAAAATGTTGGGGTTTCTCTGACAGACAGACATGGATAGTGGCTAGCAAGATCTAATATCTGTGTAAACCTGGATGTTAAACAATACAGGACCACTGAGTTTAAGGGTTTACTTACATTACTGTCATTCTCCTGGTTCTAAAAGAAAAGCAGAGTGAGCAGTGATGCTTCCTTTGTGTGCTGATGCCATCACAGCTCTTACATCACTCCACTCATGACTTTGCAGCAGCTACATCACTTCATTCCAAGGAAAGAAGTGCATAAGTCCCACATTTCCCTGCGAAGAATGTTCTACACTGCTGACCATCTGTGCCCCAGGGTCCTGGGGCATCATTCCACCCAGAGGAAAACAGATGATGGGGAAAGAAGGAGTGAGAAGGGCAGTCCCAAAGCACAGGTCCAAACCTAAAGACTAAATGTTTATATTGGTTCTTGATTCATAAATTTAAGCTAGATCTCCACTTTTTTAAAGCTAGCCACAAGGTGGAAAATAATTATATATGAAAGAAATGCTGAGATAATAGAAAATGGAAAGATTAAGTTACATTACATGCATGTGAGAACTAACACACAATCCTTTTATACAGATAAGAACTGAATTGGTTGGTCTATTTGGGACAGATTATTTGTTGCAGAATTTCTTTGAACCTACTCCTTGAACAACAAGTTAGTAGTGAGACTGTAACTTCCACCTTGTAGTCATAGTAATCCAGTGCTACTGAGTAGTCAGGAAAAGACAAATTCATTTAAAAATATTTACATGGATTACTAAGGATATCAATAAGCATTTAAAAATGTTCTAACTGAATCGCTTTCCTTAGGACACAGTAGGTAACCCTTAACTCATGAACGAAGGACAAGCTCTGAAATCCTTGCATAATGAAGATCATGGAATGGCTAGATAATATCAGAAGGGACAGTCCAAATCCTTTCCCCTTACCACCAACCTGAAACTGATGTTTCTGCCTTTGATTCAAATCTAGTACTCAGTGAACTGATTTAACTCACTAAACAAGGAGAAAAATTAATCCAAAACAAAACTGGTAACATTATTTTGATTTGACTTTGTCAGCTCCTGTAAGGAAAGCATATGTTATAATTATATCTTGCACTTCATTTCTACTGATATCCACAAGAATTCAAGAGCATGCACAACATTCAACAGAAGCTTTCTTTCATGAAACCAACAGTTCATCATAAGGAATAAGCAGAATTCAGAAATTGGAGCCTCTTCTCAGATGTGCTGACAACAGAGGGCTTAAAATGAGTCTACACTTCTTTTGCTCCCTCTCTCTGAAGATACCAGTTCACTTCTAGAGGGGAGCTACTCTTTTTAGTGGTGCTAAAATTTAGCTATGGTCCCATATCTAAAACAACACACAGGCCAAAATAAAACCTCGGGTAGAAACATCTAATTCTGCATGATGTAAAGTGACTGCTGTGACCAAAAATTCAGACAATAAAAGAAAGCATAATGTTTTTAAGAATTTGCAAATAGCCTTATTACCTAAACCCATCAGTGTGGGAGTTAAAAAAAAAACAGCATTAATATTAACATTCCTACAGCAACACTCTGCAGCATGGAGATTTTAGGTCAGCCTCATTTTAGAAGGATAAATAATGAATTGAAGTGCCAAATCATTTTGTGGACACATCCTGTAATGCAAATGCCTCTTAAATGCAAAAGAGAGACTCATGCTTAGAAATAACGTAGAAAAATCTGTCTCTGATGAGTCCTCAGTAACTTCATTGCATTTTATAATAGATTTCTTCTCTCATCTACTTCCATGAAAACTTGACTTTTTTGCTAGCACCTTCCAGTAAGGGGTCTGATTTAATGGTAGAAGTAAAGGTAATGATGTCTGTATTGTATTGCCAGTCTTTTTTTTTACCAAAAAGTAGAAAAATGGATTTTGGCCATTGAATTCAGTCACCAAAATTCATGGTCCAGGACTGTGGTATAAAATTCAGTGTTGAAGTGTGAGCTGAAAAGATTAGGTCTCAATAGATATATTACTTGTCTGTCCTATTTCTAGGGAAAAAACAAACAAACAAACAAACAAACCAAACAAAAAACAGGGAAATCACAGAGAGATTTAAAATCTTAAATTAACAAAAATGTTAGTACTTTGCTACCAGAGCTTCAAGTTATTTTGCCCCCAGATCCTAAGCCCCTCCATTAGGATTCACTGGGACTATTTAGAGAGTTGTGTTTGGTGCATAAACACATTTCTTGTTTCAGACCCCAGTTTAACTAATTAATCAAATGGCATTATTTCTAATAGGTTTTTGCAAGTTGGATTTAGGGTGAGGTTTATGTTCTATTTAACATGTTTTAAATGAAGTACTGTGAACTTTCACTATCTATGATTTAGTCTTACACATTATATCAGGAGACCAAAATGAGCTAAAATAATTGGTCATTAGCATCCTTTTATCTTTTTTCATAAATTTGCAGGAATAAATAGTTTGAGTTTCAAGGATATTAGACAATTCTTGTCACCTTCACTTCCCAGTGTTGGACATAACAAAACAGCAATCATAATGGAGGGAAATAGGACAAACCACAAGTGGGAATCCCTGATCCACTGCAAAATATAATTTCATGCAGAATAAAAATCTCTTCAAAAGAGAAGGCAGATGCATTTTTTTGGGGTTTTTTTCCTGTAAAATTTTACAAAAGGTTGGCGTTTTGCTTTGGTTTGATTTGCTCTTTCATAAAAACTCATTTCTCAGAGCTGAAAACAAAACTTCTGGCTTTTCCACTATCTGCTGAAAGATTTTTAGCTTAAGATAATGAGGGGTTAAATTTAACATCCTTGAACTGTCAGAGATCATGAGTAATGCTTCTGAAATTAATGCGTTTCCTCTACCTTCAGATGCTAGATGACAATCTTGGCAAATATCCTACAAAATATTCACTAAAGGGTAGCAAAATTCTCTCCACATAATATATGATTCTCTACTAAATTATAAAATGAAAGTGTCCTCAGAAACTCTGAGGATTTATTGGCCTATGAGCTGTGGTCAGCAAGGCCCATACATCTGATGATGCCTTATCCCATGACTCTCAAAGAGGTCTTATTCTGGAGTATGTGGGGAATGGATTTATCCCAATAAAATAACCAGTATGCATGTAGGAAGACTTACTCCACTGTAGGAAGACTGAACTGTGTGATTAAGTTAACTGCACAGGTGGAAAGGAAAAATAATTTTCAGTTAACTGTTCAGTAAAAATTAATAAAGACATAGATAATTTTTTTAATTAATCTCCTCATGTCAATAAGTGTTTTCATCTATACCAGAAAGCATTTCTTTACATAAAATCAGGAAGAGGAGAAATTTCTAAACTCTCCAATGTGAGGTGTCGTAGAGAATTCCCACCTGAGTAATACCATTGTCCGAATTGATACTTTAAGAGCATTTGGTAAAGTTTGAACACATGATCATTAATTTTCTCCAATAGTAAGCAAAAATATTAAGTACCTAGAATTTGCTGACTTCCTGAATGATCTGCTCAATTTCTTAAAAATCATGTCTAATTACTATACATCAGTTAATCTCACTGAGCCATTCCATTTCAGAGCCTTGCCTTGAATTTACAGGAGTTCAGGTACAATTAATGGAGGAAATTAACCCCTTCTAATACCAGGAAGAAAGATTTTTTTTCCTTAAAATCAAATCAAATTCTTGATTTAATTTACTTGAGGTTTTTGAGAGATGCAAAGTCACTGAAAGTCAACTAACTCAGAAGAACTGCTTGATAATTGCATTCAGTCACAAGAACACATATGCCCTGATCTGATGCTTGCACAAGGAGGGTCATGTGTCTTCTATGATTCAGTAAAACACGAGTAGCATCAGCTGGTGTCCAGAAGCCAGCTTCTTCACGTGATTGTAATTAGGAGCAATGAGTGCAGTGAATTCACAAGTAACTTCTCAGTTTCAGGAAAAGCAGAATAAGATGATAAATTTGATTAATAAATTGTGTCACTTACTGCATGGTTCCATTTCTCAGTCTCCAAAGACTATTTTATAATTGAGAGTCATCTGACAGCTACAATCTGCATCACAATGTTGTTTTCACACATGAGACAACACTGATTACTAGAACACATCCAACACATTGTAACAAGAACAAACAGTGTAGCTCCAGACTTTCAACCCCTTTATACCCCACACACTCCTGCCTTTGCCTCACACAAACATGATTCCTTCCCACAAATCTTAATAACTTCTTCCAAGATTTTTAAACATTGCATTTATTTAGCACTGCATCTTCACCAATATGTGAAGCTATTATATTGATGTGAGCAACTATATTCATTGGAATGAGAATCAGGGGCTTGTAAATCAATGGCATTAGGCAGCTGACATGACATGGACCTGGGGGCCGATTTCTCACTTTACATTGCTGATTGAGTAGATCATGGAATCATCACAGAACAGATCAATGTTTTCCCACCAGAGGACAGCTGCTGTCACTGAATTACCAAACTGGCACAGAATTGTAACATGTAAGTTATTTTGCAAATGGCCCAAACGTGTCCCTTCTACCACAACAGCAAAGTCACAGCTTTTCTTTATAAAATGCAGCTTGTTCAAAAGTTACCATTTCTTAAAGTTATAATTGCAATTATCAATTGTATGGTTAACTCAAAGCCACATAATTGAACCATGCAATCCAACCAGTGTTAGGAAACAAGAAGTGAAATCTCTTGTCCTGTACTGAGCAGACAGTTTAAAGAAAGGAGAGCAAAAGTCCTTTTCTTCCCCAAAGACAGAGAGAAGTGCACAGAGGACTGTCATTTTCCTGCTGATCAGCAAATACTGACAAGCACTTCCTTTGGTCATGTGAACAGCATACCAAAAAAAAAAAAAATCTTTGTTCATATTTTTCTAATAGTTCTTCTTTCTTTTTTTTTTTTTTTTTTTTTTTTTTTTGTTTTTGGAACAGTTTCTGAGTATGTGATAAAAAATATCAAATCCTCTTGATCTTATTGAAATACAGTTACCTCCTTAACCCATCACATGCTTATCCATGATGCCATTGCCACTGAGGGATGTAGGAACACGGCACACAGGAACCTGGCACACAGAGATGGATTGATCAGTCACCAGATTCCCTGCTATTGAAGGTTTGAAGGTAATCACATCAGACACGCTTTTAAGTAAATTTATAAAGCTCTACTGTACAAACAGAAAAAAAATATTGAAAATAATGTTTTAGCATCCTAGACTCCTTTAGGAAGGCCATTCTGCGACCTATCAACTGCTCTGATTTCTGAAGTAAACTGTGAGATTGTGAGATCACCTTTGGCACTGAAGCAAGCCAGAATATGGAATTTGTGTCCAGCAAGAAACCAATGCAATAAGTCCAAGTACCACAGACATAAAGTGAGGGAAGAAGATTCAAACATCTGTTTTGGAAATGTCAAAACGAAAAACAAAAGGCTGTTTCTCTTTATCAAAATGGAAGACTTCAGAGTTCTATAATGCAAAACTGGAACGATCAGCTAAAAATGGGATGTTTTCAAGCTGAAATGTGGCAGAAAACCAGAAAAGTAATGTTAAAGTCAATATTTCCCTGCAGTATATATCAGCATTAACAAAAATCTAATTAGTATTTTATTTGCTAAAGACTAGAAGGCATCTACTGTTTTCTTGAAGGTAGAGATACAGAAAAGGACATCTCTCCAATAACAGCAGGACTTGTTTGACAAGATGTGGATAACTGCATTGAAGATGCCTGGGAAGACCTCAAATTCCTACTTTGTTATGACAGTATATTCACTAAAGCCTTTCCAATATCTTCTTCTCTGCACTAATCACAAAGCAAGCTGAGCTGTAGATTTCTGTAGTAAAATAAAATTAACCCCATACTGATGCTTCAGTGATGCAATTATTAAATGTTGTGAGTGCATGTGCATAAATATTTCAAGTTGCTGCAATATTTAAGTTATTATTTAAATATTGAAATGGAAATATCATTACTATATTCACAGTATGATGCCTTATCTTTGACTGTTATTTCAGTTTTGTTGTTTCATATGCTCTTAAAGAATCCTTAAAATAGAGATGATTTTAACTCCCAAATAGTGAGATCTTCTGGCAGTGTATGGATAATTCCATTATTATGGAACTGCTGACGTTATCATGTCATGCATCTACAAGCACATCCACATATTTATTTGTATGAATTTGATTAATCCCATTCATTTTCTCATTTGTAGAGTACTTAGAACACATGTCAGGATTTGTGAGATCAGAGGCCACGGCTTCTGACAGCTGAATACTGAAGAATTTCACTGCACTGGTTTATTTTTCCTGGGCCCAGAAGCTTTCACTGGATTCTTTTGTAGATTCACCATTCCCCCTGGAGAGTTGGGGAAATGGGTTCCACCCATTTTGGGGAAAAGTACAGCTATTAAGTTAACAGCCACCTGAAGGCTGAGCTGAATGCCAACTTGCTGCTGTGGCTGAGAAAGAGGATTACTGCCACTTACTGAGGTCAAGCAGAAACACAGAACAAAGAGCTGTGGTTAAATAACATCTTAAACTTCTGCAGTTGAGTAAACTAAAATCAATGCCTTAGACATCAGAGAATTTTTATTTTGTAGCATGACTTTGATGCTTTGTCCTTACACAAGGAGTACTGCACAAGAGATTGTGTGCATTAATAAAAGTAAGCAATTTTTAACACACAAATGAGGGATTAATTTAAAAATAAGCAAAGGTAACAGCAAAACAAAAACATTTTATATTGAAATGGTTAAAAATATGTTGAGAAAGTATTTAAAAACTGCTCTGTACCCTGATGGCTTGGAAAAGGTAAACAAGACATTAAAAATGCAAATGAAGGAAAAAGATGTTCTTTATCCAAGCAGAACTAGTCTTGGAGGAGAAAAAGAGACAGTGGAGGGACTGGGTTACAATTATACCTTTCTAACACCTCTTTTTTTTTATACAGATGTGTCATTTCACTGTCTTATGGGAGACTGCACTGGGGCACTATTGTGTATTCAGAGGAAAGGAGAAGATGTGATTGAGGGAAGCAAAGGAATTCCCTTTTTGGCAAGCTTCCCTTCTGAGCACAGCACTGCCTTCAGAGACCTGTGCCTCCAAACCTATGCTTACATCTAAAGATTGCTGCAAATGGAGAAGAAAAAGACACCACCCCCTCAAAGCAAATGAACAACAACAAAAAAACCTCCTTGAAAATCCTGTGCCTGACTGAAACTAGAGGAGCTATTTCATGCTGTATTACCACAATGATTAATTTTATTTTGAGACTTATAAAAGGACTAATTGCTCTAATAAAAATTAAAAGGCCTTTCCCTACTAAAAAGATCATCTTACAAGCTGATATTTAGTGTTTTCAAGTGACTAATTTAATGGCAGTAACCTTAAAAGGGCCTGATTTGTCAAGCTGTCTCCTCACTGCTGCAGCTTGGGCTACAGCTGCTCCGATGAGAATTGCTCCTTCCTGTGAAACCAAAAGATCTTGTCTGCCAGATTCAAGAGGGACAGTTTATTTGAAAACTATGTCTGGCAGTTACAGCATTAGCTTGAATGAACAGTTCCTCTTTCCTCGAGCTGTTTTACTGCCATGTTTCCAATGTTTGTTTTGCCCTGCCATTTGCACTGCTGTTTAAAAGCATAGGTGACCTCAATTAATGTTGATTTGCTGTTTTCTCTCCTGCTCAGTCTGACCCAGCACCCATTGAAGTCAGAACTCCAATGTGCTTCAGCTGCAGGAGCTGGATATCACTCCACACACTGAAATACAAACAATGACTAAGCCCAAGTGCACGTAAACAGCTGTACACTAATTCTTTCTAGTCCTCTCCTCCTCTTAAAACAAGGGTTTTTCTCATGCTAAAGAGCAGCCCAAACTGAAGAATGAGTTGCCAGTCCAGTGCTCCTCATGACAAAAGCACTGAACTATTCCCTCCCGTGTATATGTATTTTTAAAACACCTGGACACCTTCAGTTAAACTTTTCCAGTCAGCTATTCTGTAGAGAAGCAGTCTCCCTCTTTTAGAAGGTCTTTACCCTTAGCTGCTTAGAAGTGTGTGAGTCATGCAAGAAACATTCAGGATCCTTGAGCAAAGGAACCTTGATCCCCCTATGCAGATTAGGACAACCAGATCCTGGCTGGGGCAATTCACATGCTTTCAGCAGCAGAGGAAAACAAGCACATTCAGTCAGATGACAGGATTACATCAGATTCCATCTGCTGTACAAAGGTGTTTTATCCAAATAAGTAGAAGATCCCAAGATACAGAATACACTAAAGCCTGACATCCCAGCCTTGTATTCTTATCTCTTTAAAATGCCTTATGGCTAATATCATCTTTTATTCAGCACTATCACCTCTTCAATTTTTTATTTCAATCTCAAAGCTAACATCTTGACTGAGGTTCCTTTTACTGATTAAAATACAACAGTAAAATCCATTTTAGGGGCAACTGACACTGCTTTGGGGATTGTACATGACAGTAAAATCATGTCAGTGCCTGTTCTGAAGCTATGACTTCAGCCCCTGCGTATTCCAGCTGGCAAACAGGGAGACAAGCACTGGCTGGGATCACAATGCCCCCGAGGGCACCATCCCCTGTGCCTGCCCTCCCGCTGGCTGTGGGGTCACACCCAGCTGGCCTCCACCAGCCTGTGCTGGGACATGATGGGAAAGGGTTTGGCATTCTAGGCTTGGCAATGAGCTCATAATGCCCCTGTGAGCTTGGGACACAGTTGGCTGCAAGTGTCAGGTGAAAGTCCCACATCTCTTTTGAAGCTCGTTTTTTATGTCAGATACACCTGGGCAGTGGAAAGGGACAATTTTACCACAGTTCTGAGGAATCAGAGCCAAGCTGTGGGGAAGAAAGGAAAGAGTGAGGTGGGGAGGTACCCAAATGTGTCACTTGAGTACCTAATGTTTTATGAGTAAGATGTGACAGGGATGCTGAGGGTTAACTGTTGTCTCCCAGCTCCCTTCTGTAGCTGGCAGGAGAGAGGGCTGAGACCTGACCCCTGCCTCAGCCATCTGTGACTGGGCTACTGTCCTCTGGGGCTGATCTCATCAAAGGGAGCTGCTCTTCATGGCATTCTAATATAAAGCCTATCATGGTGCTACCAAGCCATGGTATGAGTTACACATTTATCTAGTGCATTTTCAGAGCTTTTAAAGAAAGATAAACCTTTGTATTTTCTTCTAGACTTTTAATGCAAATGCATATGGCTTTTCTTTTTTCTTTTAAATGGATTAGGAAAATCCATTTGCAGCACTTCCATTTTTTACAAGGCTATCTTATGAGGTGCAATACAGAAGGAAAACCTGAAGGTTGCTTTACTGCTCAGTACTCAGGTAAGCCAAGAATCCTCACACTGACTCATGAGATTTAAAGTAAACTTTGAGAACTTTGGGGATTTCTTTCTGCTTTCTCAGCATTTTAGCTTCACAGCACTCACTTCCCTGAAATTTCCAGTAACAAAAACTACACAAATTTTACTCTTTAATATTTAACAAAGTTTAGGGTAATGTAATACATTGTATACAGGTGATTTCAAATCCAGACACCAGCTATTGTTATACAACTGTTTTGGGAAATGTGGCTCAGCTGTGACAAAAGAAGTTTGAAATGTCATAGCAGTGCAGGAATTGAAAGTGGAACATGGGTTGAATCAATCTACTGTCCTATTCTTCTCTTCTTCTTTCTTGCAATGCACAAATAAAATAGAAGCAAAACAGGCACCCAGCCACCCCAGATATTAAGACTTCTAAAGCATTAGTGTGGACAAAGCAGAATAATAAGTTATAGTCACTACAGGCTCGATGCAATTGCCAAACAAGCTGCAGTGGCCACCAGGATTACCTTTCTCCAGGCAAGAGCAGTACAACATGCATGACACAGCTCTGCTCCATAGCTTTGAGTATCTTTATCCCCACAGATACCACACCAAATCAGAAAAAAAAAATCAGAAACTTATTCAATTGAGTCAGCTAAGTAAAGGAGTGACATAAGAGACTCTGCTTTTGTGTGTTTGCCACTGAGCAATCTTTATAAGTGGCATTTCCTGGATTGCTGACTTGGCTTCTGGCTGTATCACCCGGAGGTGACAACACAACCTCCAGGAAATGGGGTGAAAATGCACTCTCCTCTGATGAGCTGTAGCCACACACTTCTGTAGCTTTCACTTAAGCAGTGAACAAAATTGCTGTGCCACACATAGTAACTCTGAGAGAAACAGGTGCCTGAAGTTTTAGAAAGGGAACCACACTGGAAAAGGGAAGTGTCTTGGGCAGCGTTCTCTGGAAGAGCTGTCTCTAGAGGTTGCTTGGGAGACAGCTTCTGGCTAATATCCTGTCCCAAAACCAGAGCAATATCTCTGTCAGGTTTAGGGAAATGGACAGGACTGAAGTTCTTGAGCCTGCCTTCCCCCATCTCTCAGAGAGAATATCAGGTCTCCATCCTTTTGTCCATGGCAATAGAGAGAATCATCTGATGCTGCACTAGCAAAATCATAGAGAAGTTGAATGAAAAGATGTGTCATTCTCTCAATAGCCAAGACTGGCTCACATATGTAAATTTTACACATCCCCTGCTAGAACCCAACATTCTTGCTCAGCAGTTCCTGTCTGATTCAAACAGAGAGCATCTGCTGGGGAGGGTGATTTTTCTGCTGGTTGATAGGAGATCTCAGATGTTCCCAATGTTGGACTTCCAAGATGACATGAGTTTTTCACACTCAACTGTCTGGTGATGGCTTCATGGATGTCAGTAGAGCTAAAATAACACTTTTTTTTTTATTTACCTAGATGGGGTTTAATCTGTATATTTTTACTAGCACTGAAAGATAAATGCTCTTGTGACCCTACTTCTGTTTCCAATCTGTAAAGGCACTCTTTAAAAGTAAATTCTCAGATGTTACTCACGTGAGTGACATTTATGCAATCTCAGTAACCACAAAGGTTTGCACCTTATTTTTTAGGATGCTATGTCAAGTCAGACACAGAAAATAAACCTGACTTTCTAAGCCTATGTGCATGTAAGTCTAAGTCCATATAAATCCATTGGACATAAGTCCAATACTTAGACGGCCTTAAAAATAGGTTTTTCTACTTTGAAATTCAAAGATATAAATAATTTTAAATTACATTAAATGGACTGGTGTAGGAATCAGGTCCAGTTTGCACTTGAGTAGCTGACACAAAAAAAAAAAAAAAAAGTTGCTCTCTTTTGCAATTATTATTGCAATTTTTCAATATTTTAATAATTTAAAATGTTGAGGTTGATATTTTATGGATCTCAGAAACTCAGGGTCATAAATTACTCGTTTTTTAAGCCAAAGTTTCAGGTGGGTTTTAGGCCAAGGTTTCAGGTGGTTTCAGGTGAGACTGTTATTTTTTCAATTCACAGATCTTCTGTTATGAGAAATATATTCTGGATTATGTCTTGTCATTCAAATAATTAGTTTCAATATTAGAATAAAACAACAATAGCAATATTAATAATAATAAACAGCAATTACTTTAAATAATTTTTGAACTAGACTGAATCTGACTTCCAGAAGCAAGTAAATATTGTTATTCTTTTTTCATACAGGTGAAATCTGAGACCAACCAAGAGGTAAAGCTACACAATACAAGAAAAAGAAGAGTTAGAACTGGGATTTTAAGCTTCTTAAACTATTATCTCCTATTTCTGTAAAGACTTGATGGCTATGCTTTGCTAGATTTTCATTAAAATATGTATTTAAATAACAACTTGAATACATCATAAAAAATGCTAAATGTTTTTCAGATCATTTTTTAATTCATATTTACATTTAGCTAAGCGTAGCATAGCATAATGACTGTGAACTGAAGTTCCAGCTCTGTAGTTTGTTTGTTTATGGCACACCACGTGTTCCCATGGAAACAACCCACTGTGTCTATGGTAACACGCACACTGGAATAAACTGTGAAATCAAAAAGAGGAAGTTAGTAAGCCCAAGTTCTAAGAAGAACTTGTCAAAATGGAATACTTCCTGTAATGAAAATCTGTTATAATCCACTGGGCGATTGTCACAAATCCTTGTTTCAATCTTGGATCTGCTGGAGGATCCCAGATACTCAAATATGCAGCTCTGCTGAGGTGAGCACGTTCTCTTACCTTGGGGACTGCATTTATTTCAAGCCATCAACAGAGCTAATGCTCATCTGCCCACAAAAATATCCTGCAAAGGGTTGGGGTCTTCCTACATTGTACAAAAAACTATAAAATTACTAGGTTTTTTTCCCCTGCATTTAACTTGTTCACGAGAATTCTTTATGCCATTTAAAAAACAAACAAAGCTTTGCCACAGTAGAAGATATCCACATAATCCTATGCTAACATTTTTCGAAGTTGTTTGGAGTCACCATCTGGAGATATTGATCTCTCTCCATTAACGACAGCGAGGACTTAAGTTTGTAGGCTTTGGTAAACTGAATTTCACAATAGTGAAATGCTCAAAATAGCCTTTATAAATACCATCCCTCAAACATTCAAAGCAAGTACACCATTTGAACACAAACTGTGTGTATTTGTTCTTAAATTAAAAACCAGAACAGTCCTTCATTAAAACTACTTCACAAATTGTTGGAGTTCAAAAATTCAAGGCCTTTTTATATTTTGAATTTCACTATAGATGCACCCTGATTATGAGCTCTTACTGGAAAATTGACCACAGAAGGAAGTTAAATGGGTCAAAATTTTATATGTAAATAAATACACATATAGATTTCGAAATATATTTGGTCACAACTGACAAAAATAAATGTATTGGGGAAAAAATAATGCATTTGGTGTTTGCCACTCAGAGATCATTATTCAAAGTTTGTAACATTTCCTGTAGCATTGGCTCTGGTCCAGGAGGTGAAAATGCCCTACATGAGCTTTGGTCCATCAAGGATTTGATCTTGTGTTTTCAGATTTCCTGCCTAAATCTTTCTTCAACAAGCATTTTTCCCAGTCTTAATCGCTCTAGCAATGAATCTGGAACAATTTGCAGGACAAAAGTTAGTAGGTGCAAAAGCTCTGTCTCTGAATTCACCTTTGTTAAATGCAGAATCCTTCCAAAGCAGCAGAAGGTTTTTAACAGGAAACTCCAAGGAAAAGCTTGTATATATTTATGTGGCCCCATAAAGTTTATGGACTCTTGCACGTTCTTACCAAATGAGATTGTGCCTCAGTGCACATTTGACCCATCCACACCTGGTGTGAGAACAAACTTGGATTTTAACTGGGTGGAGCACACATCCATAAAGCAATTACTCAGAAGTCTTACACAGCAGTTGCATAATTCCTTTTCTGTATCATAAAGCAAGTGATGTGCAAGAGAAAGCAAAATTGTGCTTAACTTAAACTTTGTGGTCAGGAGGCAGCAGATTATACCACAATTTTCTGTTCTACTGTGCCATTATACTGTTGTGAAATTATGGAATTCAAAATCCCCATGCTGGCAGAAACCTGGGGAAACAAAGTAAACATTCATGACCAGATGTTAATGTTTCTGTTAATGATTTTCAAAATGCATTGCAAAATCTGAAATCCTTAGAAATACCATCTCTTTTTTTTTCCATCAAAGCAAGGATTCCCAAGAAACCCAGTGGCAAAATGTTTTAATCAAAATAGTTAAGATTTCAGTGAAAAAATATATTGTCTTTCAATTTTGCAATTAAAAATTGAACTTTTCAATGATATGCAGAAATTTACTTTTGATTATGTTCTGGTTTTTAGCTAAAAAGATTGTGGCAGCCGTGCTACTCTGACCAATTCAGATTAGATCTTAAATTACCACTAAAAAGCATTTTTACAGCATTTAAGCACTGCTATCAGAATAGCAATATAAGTTACTGTAACCTCTTGGAAGTTTCCTACAAACACAATGGAGCCATATTCCATTTTCACAGTATCTTTATTAATGATCTAAAGGAACATATCAGTTAAGGTTGAAGGTCATATTACACTGAGGCATATTTCCAAAATTCCAGAAGAAGTGTAAAAGGAAAAAATGTTCCAAAACACAATTTCCAATAAGAGGCATACATCCAGATAATAGCAAGGCCAGAATTACTTGGGATTGGTAAAGGAAAAATAAATCATAAAAGGCTTTTCACTTTAAGGTGCCAGCTCTAAAACCTCACTGGATTTTGTACTGCATTATGAGAGACTGTCCCCTTCTACATCAATTTGGATCCATGAGAGTTGGATGATTTCATCCTATGGATATTTGGGCTGATTGCTACATCAGTGGCTGAAAGCCCCCAGGGAAAGCACATCTTGTCTCTGGGTATTTCTGGGTATCACACTAAATCTGGCTTACCATCTCTACCCCATCTCCTTGACTCATCCCACATGTCACATCTAATCAGACTGCTCATGAAGCAACTGCTACTTTCTTACTCTATAAATATTTGGTGAATAGTTTGGACAAGTGATACTCAGCTGATGATTTGTTTGCAAACTAATCATTCCAGCTATTCATCACTCAGTCTTTGTTATTCACAGTTGTTCACCCAGGTCACAGTCTTAAAGACATCTGAAAAATTGTGATAATTGTTTTTGGAGGAAGAGGACAGTTTGGATATTTTTATTTATCTATTTTAATTACCCACATAATGGAATAATCAGAATAGTGAATATTTATTTTTAAAAAATAGTAATTGCATTTCTATATTTTCTGACCTCTGACCAAATAAACAAAAAGATTAAGAGGAAACTAATGAATGGAATTGGCATTTTATACACTCAGATGTCATTGGAACAAGATCTACTAATAAATCTTGAAGGGGAAGAATTTTGTACCACTGTATGAATCATGAAGCAAGTGCTTTTGATCATATTACAGGAAAATCATAATTGGAAAGCCAAAAGAAAAAAAAGGAAATAAAAACCCACAAAAAATATAACAAAAAATATAACCAAAAAATAATAAAAATGCCAAGGCATTTTAATGAACCATCACTTATTTATGTGTAGGTTTGTGGAAGAAAAAAGTGGGAGAGGGGATGTTTCTGATGACTTCTGACACTAAATCCCAGAACACACGTTTTTAAAGTGCATGGTCACATCTGTGATTTTAAAGATGACTCATTTTTCACTGGACCATGCCTATTTTCATCTATTCACTCCCAATGGACGTGGCCAAACGAGGCAGCTTAAGGAGCTTCCCTTCCCTGCTGAGCCTGGGGACTGAGTGTGAGTTTGTGCTGCGGCCCCAACACAGCTCTGCTCCAAGCACTATTTTAGTCATTGATTGCAAGAGGTTTGGAGCACTTCACACAACCAGCTGGCATGTTTGAGCTTCTAAATAGCAACTCTTTGAGGGGCCACAGCCTGCTCACTTGCAACTGTTATAAATAATCATACGTATAGAAGTCAGAACAAAATTATTCTTGCCTGCATTCATTTGTCCTTAACAGTTAAATGGGGCCAGATTAGAAGAATAATTTTCCAATGTATATCTAAATAACTGATACAGGAGACATGGAGACAAAAAAAATTTAAATATTTGTATTTCTTATACTCCTAAAGTCCTAACAACAGTAAAAACAATTGTTACTTTTCTGTGCAAAAATACCTGTTTATTTTTTATATTTTAAAACATATTTTTTACATTTTTATATTTTATAAATATTTTATATTTTTTATATTTTAAAACATACTCCTTCACTTCCTGTTTGGTGACAAAGGCTCCTTGCTGTGGTCTGTGTTGTCTATGGCAGCCCTGAACATGTTTGTTTGACTCTATTTTGAATTAAAATGCAACATATTACAAAATCATAGTAGAATTATCAAGAAGGCAATTCAGCATTAAGCCTTTAAGATGTTTTTGAATAATTAACCTAATAATAAACCTACCAAATGTGTTTCTCAGGAGGAAAACAGGCATGAGTAGTAGCAAATTATTTACATAAAAGAGAAAGAAAAGATTACACTCCAGATGAGGAAGCTGAAATTCCTTGTTGTATTTTATTGTGAAAAAGTGTAAATTCTAAATCTGTTTAGAAGACTTATGTTTCTACTGGGTTCTGCTGAGAGATTGAGTAACTAAAGACAACTGTAATTTCCTGAATTCAGCTGAAGACGTTCACCTTGGAGGTCTTTAATAATTTTGCATAACATCACAGCCCAAAACCACACCACTCAAACAGGTGGTAATATGTGATTACAAAAACCACCTCACTCTTCTGTGTTCTTGCAGTTAAAGAAAGAGGTTTAAAATAGAATAATTGAGGCAATCAGGTAAGAAGTTTCTAGCAATCAAGGACTGTGCGGAAGTCATGGAAACTTGCCCTTTACTGAGTAAAAACTGTAATAATCAAAATTGCCTCATACTTTTTACAAAGTCAAATATAAGAATACCAATCAGTCTTGGCACTGCAGTATAGATAGAAATGTATATTGTCAGGATAAGTAGTAATATAAAATGAAGATAGAAGACAGCTACTACACAACAGCAAATGACTAGGAAATAACATAGTCTGGAAATTAAATTTTCAAACAGTCACTTCATTCAAGCCCAGAAACAACCTTCCATTAGGAGAAGTGGTAGGGAAAAAAAATCAGTTGCAGGGAAATCTGACATGTTTACAGAAGTGATATTTTGTCGTAAGCGTATGGTGAGAGGCAGTGAATTTGCTGATCAGGAGGCTCCTACGGCAAGTGTTAACTCTCCTTAGGGGAGACATGAAGAGAAAATGAGAGAAATATCAATTAATGAACATTAAAACTTGTCAACAATTTCAAGCTAATTTAATATAAAGAAAATGAAAAAAAAAATCAAAGTTGTTGGCTTTATATAAACAGCAAGAATTTGCTAGAACAGGTGCCAGCCTATTTATCCCAGAAAACCATTCAGACAGAAGTCAGTCTAGAATGCCAACATCCAATTTGCTCATATTACTAATACCAGTTGGTACAGTGGGAAAAAGACTTCACTTTTTAAGTTCATTTACTCTTTGACTTTTGTAGGTCTTGTAAATTCCTCCTTATTACAGGCCTGGGGGCAAATCTACAGCTGGTGTCTACACTGTTTTACACAGTCCCTCTGAACAAATATAAGGTTTTTATTTATTTTTTTTAATGCCAAACATATATTCTGGTTATTTTCATGGTCCTGGAAAGTTTAAGTTCAATTTATAGCACATTTTTTCACTAGACACTCAAGTTTGCTGTAGTTTGCTGTGGTTTTTTTTTGTTTGTTTGTTTTGGTTTTTGTTGTTTTTGATAACAAAACACAAGAATTGGATGTGTTCTGAGGCTTTGAGCTCAAAGCAAATACTTAATATTGCTAGATTTGCAACAAAATCATTAAAACTGCTGACAATGAAATTTAACTCAGTTTACAACCTGTCCTGCTTTTTTTCTCTTGAAATCTAATGCAAATTCAAATCATGAGATGAACATCTGCAGCCCTTTCTGATCCTTTATTTTCTGTTTGAACTCTGAATCCCTTCTAGTTTTTGTTAATTCTTTCTTGTTTTTCCTTTGCAAACCTTTTGCAAGACTTTATAATGAATTACAGTAAACAAGCAAGCCACCATTTGGTTAATTTTGAAAAACAGGTGCCATGTAGGGAGAGAGCTGGTGCAGGACATGCTCAGGAAACAATGCACTATTGTCTTTGAGGTAAATTGCTACATTGGAGGTTAATTAAACAGAAAATGCCAACACTTTTGGACTGTTGCTGTGTTCATCAAGACAGTGTAGATTCATGGTGTAGAATAGCTGATTTATGGGAAGATGGAATTTTCTGCATCATCAAAATCAGCCCAGAGTTATCTGTAATTCAATTCCCCATCTAGCAGGTGGGGGTATTGGTTCTTACTTCCAAGAAAAACTAAAAGATCACCAAATTATAAAAAACATTACTTTTTCTAGTTTAAACATTTTAAAGCTTTAAACAGAAACCCCCAGAGGTGTGGACTTTCCACAGTGAATGTTCTTAATGACAGATTTGAATAACATCTGTGAGTAACAGCTTCACATAGCTTGGGTGTCTAGAGGGGGGTCAGAACCAGATCATTTCCTGAGGTCTTTTCAGATCCTGAGGCTTTAGGAGTTTTTTTTATAGGTGAGCTCTTCTTAGGGATGCAATCTGGCTTCCAATCACCATTTCCAGACCTGGGTAGGACTTCTAGGACAGAGACACCGCTGTCTCTCCTCTCTAGTGCCTGGTGAGTTCCTGCTGAGAACCAGAGGGGACTTAATTAATGCCTCACTATTAGCACATAAAAAGACATTTCTCATCCTTCCACTCCCACTTTGACCAAAATTTCAGCAAGGATATGAGAAAGGCAATAAAACCACAAAAAAGAAAAGAAAAATGTATCAAAACTAGTCAATTCCCAGAAGCTTCTTTTGTTCCAAGTTGTCATTTTCCAGACAAAGGAAAAAAACCCCTTAACTAAGTAATGTGAACTAAATGGAGAGACCAAAGAAATATTAATCTGGAATCACATCTAATTGTGATAGTCTGAACACATATTTATGCATTCATAAGAGTGAAATGAAAAGACAGATGTCATCATTACTTTTTTTTACTCAAAGCTCCCACTTCTTACAGTCATAACTACACTGAGTGTTAGGGGAATAAAGAAAAATAAAAATGAGAGTGGTATGTGTGATTTGGGGATACACAATAATAATTGTCATTGTATTTTACAATTGTTGTGTCAACCAGGCAACAACAACAACCAATTAACTAACCAACCAACCAAAACAAAACAAAACAAAAAAAAACCCAGAAAAAAAATGGTAAGAAAAGAAACCACACAAAGCCTGGAAACTACTCTGACTCCCCTGGAGCCCAGGACAAGTAATAACTACAGCAACTTTGACATTTCAGAAAGGTTTCCACTGTGGTTTTACACTAGAACCAGATCTAATTAGTTTCTGATGATCCTATTCTCATTTTAGAAAGAAATACAATCTGATGTAAGTTTTAAGGAACATAAAAATACTAAGAAATAGGAAGGGAGAATTGTAGGTATTTTTTTCTTGAAGTGATAAGGAGACATTCAGGTTGGTTTGTGCAATTTTAACACTTTTGGCAGAATAAGTCCTACCCTCCTCTTCTACACAAAAAAAAAAAAAAAGTCTTCTGTGGCATGGGGGACACAGTACAGAGTTTGTAAAGCAGCCAACCCTACCTACTTTCAGGTAGCTGTCACCAGCAGTGATGAGAGTCAGGCATCTGCAGAAGCTGGTTCTGGTAACCTGAAGTCTTTTCACTGATTCTGGATGGGAATTGCAGGACTGTCCTCATAATGGGAGCACCTTACCTCTGTAGGACTAACCCAGCTGAGAGATGCACAATGGTTCATATGAATGAATGGTTGCTATGAATGAAGCCTGAACCTGGGCTGGTATATTCTAAAATGTCAGTTTTCAAAAGTATGAGTAAGTATGGTAATATGTACTTATTTACCACAGGACTTTTGACAGCTGCTTGAAGAGTAGCTACAATGATGAGAGGCCCAAACTATTCCCAGCTGTAACAGAAAATGTAGCAGCCACAAACTGCATCTTAGAAAGTTTCTTTTGGTGAAAGAGAGAATTTTTTTCCACTGGAAGGATGAAGAAATGCTAGAAAAGTCAGTCCAGGGGGCTGTGGAGCCTCCATCCAAGGACATTTTAACAATTTAGGGTAGACAAAGCCATTGTTGACGTGATTTAGAGCTGGTGACAGATCTGCCTCAAGCAGGAGACTGGAGTGATTCAGAGATCCCCTCCCACCCACGTTTCTGTTCCGTGATTCTGCGGCTCAATGAGGATTTCTTCCTCCACTATCATAGCAGATGCTAAACAAATCAGCATGTCAGTTGGGTCATCCCATTCAGAAAAATGCAATAAATATTCCAGCTCTAAGTGAAATGCTTCAACAGATGTGTGTTTTGCATTCTTCTATAAATGCCTCTCCATGAAAAACAAATTTTGTTGGTGTGAGACTGGAACTTCTCCTTTGGTTATTCATCCTTACAGAGTGATGTTTGTAGCAACACTGCTATGCCCCTGTGCCTACTGGTACAAAGGCAATTTGTAGCCAAAAAGGGAAAGTAATAGATCACCCAGCACTTATAATCTGCATGCATCTTAAATTTCAATTTCAATCTGAAGATCTAATACATACTTCTGAAACTAGTTATGTGTAAATGGTCCTTTTAGCACCTAAATCAATGTTGCATTGTTCTGACCTTTTGTACAGGTGTTTTACATTGAAAAAAACAGACCTCTTTATATTACAAGGATGTCAGTGCAGTATAAAGTCAGTTAAAGGAATTGAATAAGAAAATCTTACCTGGTAAAGCTACACTTTCTATGTATGGACTCACCAAACATGAATGATATGTGATATTTGAACAAAGCATAAAACTAAATGTTATTTTATAGCACGGGTTTAAAACCAGAAATAAAACAGGAAGGGATACTCTTCTTACCATGATGCCTTTTACTGTCAGTTCTACTATAAAGGGAATATATCAGTTCCTGGTACCTAGGGGGGAAAAAACCAACAACCCAACCCTGACTGAATTAAGCTTGTTTCAATAAATTAAAAATCCTCTACAAGTCAGTGATTTGAAGAGCTGGTAGGAGTCACCACTTGACTTCCAAAGAAAGTGCAGCATCTGTGGGGGTGAAAAGTCAGATCCTCTGGGCTCTGACTCTCTGAGAGAAAGGTTTTTCCAGAACAGCCGGTCAACCTTCAGCCCAGCCACCACTGCCACTTCTCCCTCCTCGTCTCCTTCAGGAGATCCCTTCTTCTAGGACTTGGAGAGGATTTCTAAAACATTGCACAGGACCTGCCCTGAGCCATGACTGTCCCCCACCCCACTAGCTCTCTGTTAGTAAGGGACTCTCACTTCTCATAATTTGGGTTCAGATGAATGACAGAAGAATTTTGTGAATGGACTGGAAAGCCCCAGGAGAATCCCAGTCCCTGTTTCTGAAACAAGCACAAGAAGTTTTCTTGGGGTTAATCCTTACCTAAAGACCAAGGTATATGAAAGATGTCTCTAGACTGTATTTCAGAATGCGCCTTCAAATTGTTCTGCTCTCATAATTTCTCTATTGTAGCATTCAAGTGATAATCACTTTTCAAAAGAAAACAAATTTTTTTTCTTATGTTGAAGGCAATTTTTGATTAAAGACTGTTTTTATTTTACAATCCAAAACAATTAATTTGATTAATGATCACATTTTCTCTTGAAAATAATCTCAGCAATTTTTTTTGCCTTAGGCTTAATTTTAAGAACTTGGTGTCTAAATATCCACCAAGGTTTTACTATGCCTGGCTGTGAAGCATGATTCAAATATTTCACACGCTGCTGTTTTCCTGACGTTGGAGGGGAAGAGCTGTTTTCTAATATGAGCAATGGATTTGCAATCTATTCATTTGGGCTGAGGTGTTTAATTTTAGGCAGCCAAGTTTCTTGTCTCAAGTCCTTTGTGCCTCAGATTACCTACTTCTAAAAAGGATATAATGTTCTGTGTTTATCTCCAAGCACTGACAGGAGGTTTACTTAATTTACATCAGCAAAGTACTTTGCAATCCAAGTAAAACGTGCCCATTTAAATGCAATGCTTTATTACAAGACAGGAGTAAATGCTACTGTCATTTATCCCGGTGTCAAATGGGACTAATCCCACAGAAAAGCAAGGAATTGCTCATGAGAAAAGGCAGTGGAGAATCAAACACGTGATCCCCTTGGGTATCAAAGTGAAGCTCAGAAAAAAATTATAGGTTAGAAAGGATCTTTAAGATCTTTTAGTCTAAACGTCAGTGACAAGCCCACCACTAAACCCTGCCCCTGAGAGACTCATCTACAGGTCTTTTAAATACCTCCAGGCATGGTGAATACACCACTTCCCTGGGTAACATGTCTCAGAGCTCCTCAATCCTTTTGGGGAACAAATTTTTCCTAATTTCCAATCTAAACCTCCCTGGCTGCAACTTGAGGCCATTTCCTCCTGTCCAGTCGGTAACAGCCTGAGATGAGGGGATGAGAGGGGGATAAGAGGGGGATGAGAGGCCAATCCTCCCGTCTATAACCTCCATTTTCAGGTGGTGATCCAGAGCAATGAAGTCTTCCCTGAACCTCCTTTTCTCCAGGCTGAGCCCCTCTCATCCTCATATGAGGCTGGTGTGGCCCAAACTCTTCCCCAGCGTCGCTGTCCTTCTCTGGGCACACTCTAGTGCCTCAGTGGAATCACAGAGTTCTATTTGCACTCCTTGGCTCCTCGTTTCCCTCCCGAGAGCCCTGGGCCATGGCTCGGGCCGTGAGGGAGCGGGTGCTCAGCGGGGCCATGAGGGAGCGGCTGCCCAGAGGGCAGGGGGTGCTGGCGGTGCCCAGTGGGCCGTGAGGGAGCCTGGTGCCCGGCGGGCAGGGGGTGCTGGCGGTGCCCAGTGGGGCCGTGAGGGAGCGGGTGCCTGGCGGGCAGGGGGTGCTGGCGGTGGCCGGCGGGCTGTGAGGGAGCGGGTGCCCGGCGGGCAGGGGGTGCTGGCGGTGCCCGCTGCCCCGCCAGGCCCTGGCAGCGGCCGCACGGTGCCGTCACTGCTGCCAGCTGAGGCTGAGCAGCTCAGGCAGCAGCAGAAATCCCCTGGCCTTACAGTAAGTCCTGTGACACGCTATCGTTTGACTGCATTAGCTCAAATGACGGGGATATAATTGACCAAGCGCTGCCCGGAGCGGTGACTCAGCCCGTGCCAGCCGGGCCCAGCGGCTCCCCAGGGAAAGCTGGTGGCTGTGCTGGGGGGGATGCTCCACACAGGGCCAAAACTAGGGGAGGGAAGCATTTATGAAACTGATTTCAAAACCAAAAGTGAGTGAGGGTCAGAAACGAGAGGCCAAAGTGAAGAAATACGGGAGGTCAACAGAAATAACAGGGTCAGAAGTTATTTCTGGCATCATATCTGGGGACTGTGTTTGAGCATTGGTGATTAACGTATCAGTTATGCCTGAGTGTGATGCAAGAGGCTCGGTGAGTGCTCTGCCTGTGTGTTCAGCTCTCCAGCCTGTCCACTTTGTCCAGACAAAATCCCAACATAAAAGGCTTATCTTGCAAATTAGCCAGCACAGTCATCCCAGGGATTTATTTATTTTAAGCTGTGGGCCCCAGGGACAGACACACCCATTTTTTAAAAAACCAAAAAACTACTGCCCTCTGCAATAGGAGTTTCTGATTTTTTTCCCCTTAATTAACTTTTTTTCCCAAAAGTGGCCAAAAACTTCAGTACATGATACAGTGGCAAGACCAACAATGAAGGAAACCCAAATCTGTCTCTATTGCATCTTGGTTTAATGTCATAGTAGGACCCAGGTCTGTTATCTCTGTGCACAGTGGTTGTGATGAATGGGGAAGTGTGAAGTGAAATGAAATAAGAATAAGGGTTGGTGAGAAGTTCAGGAGGAAAGAGAGTCAGTAACACTCTGAAACACTGTCAGGGAAGTGAAAGCACAAACTGGTAAGTAGCAGTAAAAAATCAGACTATAAAGTAGAAAAATAGAAAATAAAATGAATTAAGAATTAGAGCATTTTGAAAGAATGAATGGGTCAAAAGAGATTGTTGCAGAATATAGCTCAGGACCTAACCCTATACAAATGCATGCCTGTATTCGTAGTGGGGTGGGTGGCAGGGATGAGATACCTGACATGTTTGCAGAGCAGTTGGGCCCTTGCAGGATGTGCTGATTTTTTCGAGAGCTTTGCCTTCTCAGAACTGCTTAATAACTATAATTTGAAATAGCCAAGAACACATGATAGTGTGAATCATGGCTCCTGTGGCAAACCTGTGGTAAGAAGTTGTGCCAGCAGCAGTGTAACAGTTTATTAGAAGGTGAACATATGCTTTTCATCCAAAAAGGGACATTGCAAAGGAATTTTGAAGACTGAGAGTCCATTAATCAAAAGAATATGTTTCTGTTTGAAAAATAAAAATTCCTTCATGTACCCAAACACAAATTATCCACCTACTGCTTTGGGTCATTTCTACTAAACAAAGCTTTTTCTTCTTTGAAAAGACAGAACTAGCAATACTCAACTGTACACCACACTAAAAATATGTTAAATCTTTAATTGCACAAATGTTCCAATAAGTTAAAGAAGGTGGCCTAAAGCACTGAAATTTGCTATTCAACAGCTTGTCAAAGGCTTTGAAAGACTTTATAAAGAAGAATACTTTCTAACTGAAGATTTCTGCAGATAAATGTAGAGGGTCACATTCTTAACTGGTATAAAAATGAGGTAAGTCCAATTAGATTATTCTAATTTATGATCTTGAGACATTTTTGAGACAGTATCCTAATTGAAGCTTGAGATATTTTTCCATTAACGGCCCTTCTCCCATGAGACTTACAAAGTGATACTTTTTTACTTTTTTACCTTTTTTTGCCTAAAAATTAATTATTTTATTGCTTTTAATTTTCAGTCTTAAAAAAGTGAAAGTAAGAGATTCTTAATAGCTGAATCAAAGGTGGTATTTCTCGCTCAGGGCCTGAGTAAAAGAACCAAGTACCAGGTCTTTCAAGACAGTAGAAACTTGAGATGATTTCCCTTAAAAGCTTCTAAGATTTTTTGAGAAACAGTATTAAGAATATAAACACTTCTTCTTTCTATTTGCAAAACTGTGTTGTCTGCCCTATCAGAATGCTTCTTGTAACAATTCCTGGATTGCATTTCCTGATGACATAGAAAACAAATTGCAACTTTCTGGTTTAAGTTGCAA
The DNA here is from genome assembly GCF_047830755.1 of Zonotrichia albicollis. Lineage (NCBI taxonomy): Eukaryota > Metazoa > Chordata > Aves > Passeriformes > Passerellidae > Zonotrichia > Zonotrichia albicollis. The sequence continues at coordinate 12,283,868 of NC_133819.1, read as the reverse complement.
TTTTTCTCTTGCCCTAATGAGTTGAAAATATATTCTCTACCATATATAGGTATACAGAACAGTTTAAAGGTGAACCACAGCCAAGTTTTCAACCCTATGAGCTTGCATAGGCAAGAATTTAAATCTGACTTCAGCATGAGGATTCCATCATGTGATGAACAGCAATAAGCAAACTTGTGGACTAAATCAAGTTTGATTTATGAATTTTAGCCCCAGTCCCTGCTCTGAGACATCAGGTTTTGGACCAGATTGTATCAGAGGGTGTGAAAGGGAAGTTGTTGCATTGCTGCTTAGGGAACTGCAGGGCATTTATTTATCCACAAACATTTAAACACAGAATGTAGTTGTTATTCAAACAGAAGTCCAGAGGGTTGGATTCCCCAGAGCCTTAATCAGCCTACATGCATCAATTTTACACCAGTGCATTGTCTCCTTGAGAGATACCAGTCAAATCACAGTGATATCTAAAATCTCCAGTTTCAGACCATAGTTTAAAAAAAGCAGAATCTAAACCATCTTTTCCAGTAAAGAATTCTTGCTCAAAATGTCTCCATTTCAGTTATAACTGCAGCATTTAACCTCTGCAGAGGAAGGAATAGGCTTGCTGCTGAGATGCTATGAGGAGTGGGTTTGCTGTTATTCCTGTTCAACAGAGCTCTCATGCAATGCTTTTGGTCCCAGAGGATTTTCTGTTTTCAGCTTGCCACCAAATCACAGTCCTTAGAGTCTATCCACAGAAACACAAGCAGATCCTAGACAGGTCAAAATATGTAAGACTCTACCAAAATCACACAATACATATTGAGTGGAGGCCTGAGATGCCATCAACAGCACAACACAGCTTGCAACACTTTGGGAGGGAAGGAAAACAGCCACAACAGTTTAAAAATCCTGGTTTCTCTGTGGTCAGAAATGGTATGCTGGAACTTGAACTAGTATGCAACCACATTTAAACATAACTGTGGCTGGAATGGCTTGAATTCTAATGTGGACAGCACCTAAATTAGAAAATGCTTGGGAGAAGCTGCATGAGGGAGGATAAATGACTGGCACTAGTGTCACTTTCACTTTGGTAATTAAAGCAGCCTCAACATTTTGAAAGCAAACAGGATTCAGAGAAGTGGAACTGGCTGCTGCTTTTAGCACAAGGATTCAGAGGCCCTCTAATTTTAACTCTTCATGACTGTAGCATTTGAGCAATTATTCTTATGAAGCAGGGAAGAATCTTCCCATTCTCTCAATATAGGCAGATCCAGCTGAGATGGTGCCATTGTCTGGTTTGGAAGCAGTCATGTCTCTCCACACCCACTCCTACACAACAGACAATTTCCTCCTTATGAGATTTTTTTTTGCCCCACTGGAAGCAGAGCTCTTCATTATTTGCAGAATACAGTGTAGGTGAGGGTGACTTCCCAGCTGTAAGTTAAAGTCATTGTCATCTGCTAGAGGGCAGTGGACCAGCAGCTGTGTGTTTTCATGGTGTATCCTGCTGGGATGTTTTGTCCATGGCAAGTTGCCTGAACCATTTGGTGAGCTGCAGCCTCCTTAGCTCACTGCCTAAAGGCCAATCCCAAGGCAGGGTGAGACATGGCAGGACTATCACCTTCCAGAGAGGCTGATCCTGCTGGGCCTGACAGATCAACACCAAGCTTAGGTGATTACAAAAGCAGGGGTTGGATCACTGCACCACCTTCCCTTGCTGCAGTTGTTTTCCATGATAAACATGTTATAACATCCATTTTTACACAAAGTAATACCACGTGCTTTTCACAGTAGGACTACATACCTCTCAGTAAAATGTGCTGCTATATGCTTATGACATTTTTAGCAGGGTGTTAATAAGCATGCAGGTTGGCCTTGTCACTGCTTCTGAAATAAATTAAGGTTTCTTTTGTCAAAGCTTTTAATAGACTTTTGGATTGGAAAAGTGCCGAGATGGTCACAGGATCGCATGACTCAGAGGGCTACTGAGATTTAAAAGTGTTTTAAAAGTTTAAAACAATAAAAATAGCTCTAGGGTGTCATTTTTAATAGATATAAATGTGTGTTACACAATTCAGACCCAGAAACTCCTTTCAGTAATGAACAAAGATCATCATCATAGCTGACATTTCTGAAATGTTTGAAAAGTAAGTTCAAGGTCATTTTTGAATGCAAACATGTTACACAAAGTAATTATAATGAGTTTGTTATATTTACTGGTACAGAGTATTCAGAGAGTCATGTATCAAGTAAACTAATGGTCTATTATTGAGCAAAGTTTAACATCAAGCAATGTTCTATGAATTTTAAAGCATTTTTAATGTCAGATACAGAAACTGTAATGACAAAAGTATTTTCATTACAGATTTACGAAAGGAGAGAAGAGGGAAGGGGGTAAGGAGAGTAGAGGGAAAATTTCTTTAAACAACAAAACACAACAAGACAACATTTTCTAAATGGGTAACATTTAGACACTGCTGTGAGCTAACAGGATGGGATCTATGGAAGTGAATTAAAATGTGTTATGCATATTAATATCTTGAATTTCCCAAGGCAGGTGAAACTCTATCCTGTTCATTTCCAAGCTTGTGCATTGTGACCCAGTGACAAACTGAAACTGGAAGGCTGAAAGAGCTCTCACCTCTCCAGGAGACCGCTGTGAGTAATGCACAGGTCTCATCTCCTGACACAGGATCCCTTTGCTGGAGGCGGTTTCAGTATTAATCAGCCTGTCCGTCGCTAGGGGCTACAACCTGCTAACAAAACCCTCAGACTTCTCCCTGATTCATTGCAGTCCATGCTCTAATTTTACAGGGGGTTTAATTTAAGTAACGTAGTTGCCCCCAAGATCTTTTTTTAAGAAACTTTTTTTTTTGCCAAAAATATGTATTGATGCCATGATCTTTTCCTACTAGTTTCATATTTGTACTGTGCTAAAATCTTGGCTTGCCTGTTTTTTAAAATCCCTGCCAAAACACTTCTGATGTCACAGTGGGGACAAATCCTGGACAACTATCCAGGAATACACATTAACACCTGTGCTGGTGGCACAGCAATACCTGCCAATAAAGTGATTGGGAATTGGGTTCAGGGCCATATTTGTTCAAGGCATCCCTGGAGGCAAAGCAACCACATGGATTTCATCACTTCATACTGGTGTGGCCCAATATACAAAGTTTCCAGAGGTGAAATTCGCTAAAAAACAAAAATAAATCAAATTAAATGCTTAACCAAAATGGCATTACTGTGGCTATGAGAGATAAGGGAAAGGGGTAAGATTCAGACCTGAAGGGCTAACCCACATGAGAAAAATAAAGGATGGGATTTAGATGGCTCTACAAGTTGAGCTCAATGTTGAGCTTAGCAGGGAAGAGAAAATGCAGTGGTGGGATCCAGTACCTTCATCAAGGAATTAGACAAAATGCTAAGGCCCAACAAATAATCTTTAAAGGTGTGATTCAGCAAAGCATATCACCACTGTTCAGATATTTTCCTTGGCCAGGCACAGGCTGCCAAGTGGGAACCTATAGAAATCACAGAGGAAGATGTTAGCCTCCAAATAAAGAGAGAAATATATTTGCTGCCTAAAAGATGTAATTGGCATTTGATGCAAACAATATTTTTCACCTACTGAGTGCCCATCTAGTGAAAGGATCTATTTCTGGGTTGTTACTATCTTCATTATTTCAAAAGCCCTGGGAATGGCCACTACAATCACTGTAACAGCCCTCAGCCTTCTTCCTGTGACAGTTTTCATTGGCAGGTCTCAACATTTTCTACAAGAGAAGTCAAAATCATTACCCTCATCTTGTAAACAGGATAAGTAAGGCACAAGAGGGACAGAGGGGGCAAGATCTCTCCCGAGGTCAGACAAGGACTCAGCTACAAGGCTGCACAATCACACGCCAGTGATCAGCCGTGGGGGTTCCTAATCCATTCCCTCTGCTCATCTCTATTTGGTCTCTGATGGTTTTTTTTAAAAGGGCTATACACATAAATGTGGCACTGATACAGAATTCGTGGAGTTCAGGATAGTTCATTGACATTGTTTCACTCTTGTCATGTTCAAATATTTTTTGTTCCCCACCCAAAATTGCTTTAGAGACAAACAAGTTTGAATAAATCTAGGAGCACCTGTGTCTACTAAAAACCATTTCCTTATGCAAAGCCACTCCCAAGCATAGTGGCATATATAACATTTTTTAAGCAGAGCATTGAAGTCAGTGGTTGTGACTGGAATTTATCTGCAAAGATATTGCAATACTTGGAGGCGTTGGGAAAGCCTTTTTAAAATTCCACTTAACTGAAACTATGGGAAAAGAATGTAATTTTTATGCCATTTTAAAAAATATAATTCTAGCCCTAGTTTAGGAAAAAAATCAGGATAATGTGAACTTAGGAGCCTTGAAAATAGGGATTAATGAAAAGATTCCATCATATTTGCACTTTTACTTATTTGTATACTTTTTATAAGACTTCCTGTTTTAGAAAATCTGGCTTTTCATTTTTGATGACTTAGGAGTAGTGACTGTTTAGATTTAGAGATGAATTTTTTGCTCTGATTTTCATATTTCTTATGGGAGACTCATGGAGAATTTTGGATCTGGTAGATAAAAGCATGCTGGGAACAGATTTCCTGGGCACAAGGTGTTTATGGTGACTGAAAGGGTTGACTGAAAGGTGCAGGGCTTTCATTAGCCTGTGTCCAAATTTCTGTGCCTAACTGGTGACAAACCCACCACACAGCTCTGAGAGACAAAGCAAGGGGGCAGGGAGGGGGCTGGGGCCCAAGGCAATGCACTAATGGGGGGAATGTGTCTGTTTTGAACAGTAAATCACGGATTTCTCAGAGACAGAAGGATAAACTCTAAGCCAGGATACAACTCTTTTGAAAACCTGTGGCCTAACTGGTAATTCTTAAATATTATCCCCAGTGCTGTGCCTCTAAAAAGCTGTTTCTCTTCTACCTCACACAGAGAGGAGCATATCAATACACTGTTCAGAGGAGATGGATGGAGGGCTTAATTCACTTTGCAAATCTATGGAAGCAACACTTTAGCACTTTGGCACAAACAGCCTCTGACACTGAAAATTAGTAAAAGAAAAGAAATGGTGAAAATGTCAGGAGCGGGAGGACTTCATTTTTCTCTTGTTTAAAATGTCATCTGTTATCTGCAATCAATGCACAGAGACAACTTCCCATACCATAATGATTTACAGTATGTTTATAGGCACGGATAGAAATAATCACAGGGTTAGGCGAGTGTCTCTTGGTGAATTCTTCAAGCCTCAGAAGTGCTTAGTTCTGCAGTTCCCTCTTCCCAGGAATGCAGGGGAGATCAGCACGGAAAGCTGTGCAATTTCTGCCTCTCCATATCCAAACCATTAAGTCTGCAGCCTATCTGGCTTCAGCTGTGTATAAACATACCCCATGATCACATGCCTGTGACTTTAAAAAAAAAATGTTGTCTTTGCCTCTGAAGAAAAGGCAATAAATATTTTTCACTCTTTTCATATCTAAACAAATACATACGAAAGGAAGTACATTCATAGTCTTGGTGCTAGATTTAATGTTTTAAGCTTTCCATTGTTTGGAATTTCCTGTTTAATGCCTTGGAAAAAAAAATTCCATTACTGATTTTTGTCCTTTCCCAGTGAGAACTCATTGTCCAAATCTTTTAAATGGTGTTGAGATGAATGAGTCCAAGTTTATTCATTTCCTTTGTGTCCACCAGAATTTGGGATAGTGCTGGATACAATATCTCCTTTGCCCTCAGAATTCCTGTTTAATATTCCTTAGCAACAGAACCTTGGATGTCTTGCTGGCTTTTGTAGCCATAGAGCTCCACAGACATCACGTGCTCTTTTCCACCCAGTACTCCATGTGAAGCAGGGAAGTGTTAAACTCCCGGTCTATGGATGGCAAAGTAAAATGAAAACATCTCAGCACTTAGTACTTCTGAGATGTTTTAATCTGAAGTTCAGTGCACAGAGGTAGAGTAAGGAATGAGTGTCAGGGTTTCACATCTTGGGCCAGAGCCACAGAAATGTATTTGTCCTTCTTGTCAGCATGTGAGTGATGGCTTTTAATAAATAAAATGATTCCTGAATCTCAAGGCCACTCCCCATCACATTAGCATGGTGGTTTTCCAGAGGAGTTACTCATGCTGTCCCCACAGCAGCTGCTACCAAACTCCACCTCCTACAACAGGGAAAGGCATGGTGTTTGTCTCATGTTCAAAATTAGAGCTGGTCAAAATTTTTTAGGTTTTTTTTTTTTTTTTTTAATAAAGATGCTCTGTATTCTTACAAGTCCTATTTCTTACAAAAATTCAATTTCAGTTCTTTTCATGAAAAAGTTGAAGAAACCTAATCTTTTCATCTTTTACCCTCTGAAAGCATTGAAAACTTTCCAAACCCAAATCAGCTAAAGGCTTTAAGCCCAGGTCTTACACACTCACAGGTATTCTAACTATTCTTTTTCTAACAAGCCCCTGCTCAGAGGCTGTCATCTCTTCCATAACACCCCCAAAGCCTGGTATATTGTGAATACTATAGGGCACACAGTAGGTTAGCTCATGGGTTAATTTATTCAAGTAGCTCCATTTTACACACTCAGTAGTTCCCCTACAAATGAAACATATGCTTTGGCCCTTGGCATTTTCACAGTGCTCACTTGCCAGTTCAGTATTTATTTATTCCCAGGTTTGCTGCTTTCTTGGAGGGTGACCTTGAACAAGCACTTTCATTTGTCCCTATTTTACCACCATTTCTTCTTCTTCTTCTGTTTTCAGGAGCTTCATAACCAAGCATTATCCAATAAAGGGGCAATCTGATTTTTGAATTTAAGAAAACTACCACAGTGAAGTAAAAAAGTATTTTCATGCCACTAAGGCAGAATAATATGAGTAATAAATAGTAAATAAGTGGCATGACCTGAATTATAAATTTCAAGGTCCTGCCCTCTGCTTATTTTACTACTCTGCTGCTTTTGAACAGATTCTCAAATATCCTCCCAGAATAGAACATATAAACACAACTCACAAAAGTCAGAAAGACAAAAAGAATATAAGCTCATGCAATATAAAAATAAGGGTTAATTCACAACTATAGATAGTATTTCAACTCTTTATGTACAGTACTCAGCATATTCTCACTAATAAAATCTAACATGATGCTTTATGGCAGTAGTGATGTTCCTAGAAATCCTTAGTATAGTAGCATTTTGGAAAACAGCCCTCTACGTGAGGGGATCAGTCATTTTCCTTCTGTAACAGTAAAAGCTTCAGGATTTCAAACGGATAAACACTCTGCAATTTGAGCTTTGTGAGTCATACTTAACAAGGCAGATGTGTGCCGAGAATTAGCAGCCCATAATGCATGGGTGTTCCTTGTCTCTGACTGAATTACTTAAGACAGATCGGGCAGAAAATGCAAAGGCTTGCACAGCAATGCATTTCTCTTTGTCCCAGGACGCAGAGGTCGCTCCGGTGATGGCTGCGCGGGGAAGGCTGCAGTGGGAGAGAGGAGCCACTCGCACACAATGGTGCAAAGAGGGATAGGAAGCCTCCCTGACGCAGGGACAAGGATGAGCCTCGGGCAGCTTAGAAATTGGCTGTTAGGTCAGACCGAACTCTGAGCCTGCAAATCACTGCTTCTGTGAACCCTATTCAGATACAGTTTCTTTGAAGTCAACAGCTGGTATGAAAAAAAATTAAATAAATGGCATTACTCACCTGTGTAAAAGTCATATTCATCTGAAGGAGAGAAATAAAGCTCTGCACACAGCAGAGAAACATCCTTTTGCTCCATACACTCATTCCTGACTCTTTCAAAACCAGGTTTCACATTTTGCTTTGCCTCTTTGTCACCTTCATTCCATCCTTGATCCTGAACTTTTCTCAGCTCCTATTTTTCTTGTGTCTATTAATCTGCTTCAGACACTCCCTGTGACTGTCACCTTTGTTTAAATTCTCATGTATATCACTCTTCCCTCACCTTGACTTCTGCTCTTTCTTTTTCTACAACATCCACCAACTCCAGCACACAGCATTTGTAAAATAATGCTGCCTGATTTCTAGGATATTCAGGAAGCTCTGCTCATCCTACTCTCAAATAATTCCACATACCTCTGTATCAATTTCAAATTGCCTGTCCCACTGCACACCTATTGCCCAGTTTAGAGTTTTCATTCCCATATTGTAACCCATTTCCTTCCTCAATACATTTTTTTTAAATGGAAAGTCACTATTGTTTAGAAAATCCAGTTCCAACCAGAATAGCTTTTCGGTTTGTTGCTCCCTCATTGAAGTTTGGAGCCAAATTCATATCTTCTGTAGTATTTATTTTGAAGGAAGTGGAACTGTGTCATTTGCTACTATTTTGCCCCATGGAGTTAAATCTGGCACTCTTAAATGACAGAAAAGTGAAAAAAACATATTTTATAACCTTTGATTTCTCTTTCTGAATTACTGTATTTATTTTGTAAAAATCTATTGCATATAATGACTTACTTTATCAAGTGCTTTATAAAAGACATATAGATATAGATGTATAAAATAGTTGCTATGAAATCAAATTGCCCTGCATCTCTGCTCCTGTAAATCCCTGTGCTATCTTTGAATATATGGTACGTCTTAATCATGGAATCACAGCTGAATACTAAATATTTGTACATGTAAGCCCCAAGGAATGCTAAAATTCTTTTTTCCTTTTCAACTAGGCATGCTATTAATTAATGCATAGCAAAATGATTAAAAGCATTTTTCAAATAATGAACAATACAGAGACAGACGAGTTAATTGATTGATTGGTGTATGAGCAGGGTCCTAATGGATTAGCATTTGCATATTAACACAGATCCAATCTTTCTCTCTCTTAATGAGCTGCTTGCCACATTTTGTCTTCTTTTAAGCAGCAGTGAGCAGGATAAAACAAACCCACTGGATTGCTCTCTCTCAAGAGACCAAAAGACAAACTTTAAAAGAGGCCTTTCTCCAGCACTGATTTTTAGAAACCCTCTGCACATCTATTTGGTAGGTATGTGGGGACAATCACTCTTTATCTCAACTTACTTGTGAAAGGAGCCATTCTGAAAATCATGGAAATTTAAAGCTACTGCTTATAAGATGCTCATAACATAATTTTCCCAAACAATGTTCTGGCATTTGCCACAGCTGTAAGGTTTTGCTGTTTGAGAAGATGGAGTGGGATGTCACTGGCCAGCTCATTCCATCTGTGGTCTTTCCATTGCCATTGGCAGCTGGACTGTGCACATCCATCTGATTCAGCAGTTCACAGGGAAAGGATCTGAATAATTTCAGGTAGGTAAATGGTAAATTTTAGTCACTGGATTCATTGAGAAGGATTTCAAACCTTCCAGCATCTCCCATACTCAAGGACTACATGTAGGCAGTGTAATGAAGATAAAAGCAATGAATGCATCTCCCAGCAGGAGCGTTACCACAATAACATGGCAAATCTGTTGTCTTGTTTATTCAAGCATATCTAAAAAGAAAAAAAAAAAACAGATGATTTAGTTGCATACAAATCCTAAGTATTGGTGTCACCAGGTGAATCTGTGTGACTTTAGGTGCACTATAGTGCATGGCAGGACACAGAGATCTCCTTGACACCATCCATACCTCCCATGTATATACCTGTGACCATGTGTTGTAGCCGAGTTATCTGGCAATCTGAGCAACTTCTGGGCCCCACATGCACATCACAATAAGGAACTGCACTGTGCCATATAAGAAAACCCTTGAAGCCAGCTCAGAGATCTGTAATACAGCCCTGGTTTGAGCCCTGTAGACATGCCCTTTGAGTTCTTGGCCCACAGCCTTGATTAGAGTCAATTGGCATAGCAGTGCTACAGTCATTTCCCTGTTTACATAGGATGGGGATCTGGTGCATTATGTATTTTGGCCATGGAGTACAGCTCTGCCTTCTGCTCAGCTGGCTGGCTGTGAAGACTGCAGTTGCTGGGTTTTGAACTCAGCATTCAGGCTGGGGGTGGGTGACACTGCAAAGCCTCTGCACTCAGGCAAGTTTCCAAAGTTTCCAGGAAACCCATGTGACCTCCTGCTACCTGATTTTCTCTGATTGTTTCACTTAACTCTGATGGTTGCTGGGATAAACATTTACTGTGGGTGCTCAGAAACCTGGACTCATCCAGGTCCTAGAGGAGCTGGTGCACCAGCAGTGAAGGGGACTCCAACACCCAGACACTGAGGGGATGTGCTGTCTCCAGGGAGATTGCCACACCATGAACCAGAGGCAGCTTTGGGTGTCTGTATTCAGCCATGAAGAGACACTGCTGTCTTGATTGACATGGTTCATAAGATGTGAAGGGTATTTCCACCAGGGAAATACAGATACAGTTTAAAGCAACCTTTGAAAAATAGACTCAATTATGGATCCCACACCAAATGGTTTTAAGTCCCTGTTTGAGTAAGCAAGATAATTAGTCCACCTATGGAGGGTTCTTTTACTGTTTGTCTCAAGTGGGTAGTCTTAAATGAGTTGTAATCTTATTTATATTAGTTTAACACAGAATGTGGGACTGATCTTTTTTCATTGTATGAATGCTTTTTTAGATTACATCAACCTGCTTTAGTGATTTCAATTCTGAAAGAATTTTTTATAACTCTAATTATTATTCTAATTATGTTTATACTATGAATTATTATTACAGGTTTTGTGTTCATGATTAATGAAGTCCATCATGGAATTCTAGAAACCAGTGTTGAAGCATTATGTTACTGTAGTAGTGTCTGGTGATATCTGTCACATTTTTCATGGAAAAAATATTCCAGGCATGTGTAGCACTCTATCTATCACCTGTCTATCTGGGCATGATAAATGCAGCAAAAAACCCCAAAGCATTGACATTGATATGAGTTTTCCATTGACTTCCATCAAACAAGAAATAGACCCAGTTCAGGGGCCTGGCCAAGGTTTCTGCTTGTAATAACTATTTTAAGCCTTTTTTCTTTTCCCCCACAAAGTTATTATTTTATGGAAAGAAATATAAACAGAAATTAAATGCCACATATATCCAATATAAAATTTACAAACAAAAGCAGGAAAGCTATCATCTACAACCTTCTTTGCTTTAATTTTCTAATCTGCCTAAGGAGCTGCTGAAACAATTGGGCCCTTTAAGATTTTGATAAAATCTTTTTTTCCACAATTCTGCAAAGCTGAAAAAGGCATAACAACTGTGGCCAATATTTGTATACTTGTCTATTCCTCTGTCTTTGTGTTTGACCACTTTAATATAAAATATTTTTGACTGTGCAGTTAGCCAGGAAACCAAAAATAGGAAATACTACTCCAGCTCGGTTTGCTAAGGTGTTAAAAAGGCTTGTGGATAAATTCACAGAGTGTGTAATGCATCTGTGATTCTGCCTCTTCACAGCCCCTTCCCTCTCCCCAGCCTCCCCCATGCCTCTACTGCATCTGTGCATAATCAGGGAGAACAGAAACCTTTCTTTTACCCTGTCTTATCTCAATATCCTTTGTTCATGCCAAGCAGAAGCTCATGAATGCCTTGCTTTGCTCTACCTCTATCTCACAGAGGTTGTGTTTTCAGTTCCAAGGGGAGAACCTATCATTCCCAAACAATTGAAGAGATTTGTATCTGAACATAAATAAACAAAAGCTGTCCCTAGGGAGCATGGAAAATGCTTTTCTCTAGAGAAGCAGTTCCTTCACGTGCCCCAAGTCCCTGGGGCTGTGCTGCAGCTCCTGCAGAGGTCCAACCTGCAGCCAGTGCTGCATGGAAGGAAAGCACAACTCGGGCTGAAGGGAGGGAGTGCAAGGTTCCAGGGGCTACTGCTTCTCCGGGGGCACATGGCAGGAGGTGTCTGGGGCTGAGGCACAGAATGGGGGGCAGGAAATCCTTCCCCCCTAGCATTGGGAACCCCAGGGTACTGCCCATCCTCCCCAGGTTTCCCAAAGAATCAGGGCATGAGGGGAAGAACAAAGGGCAGCTAGAGGGACAGTCACACCAGGGTTTGGAGCTGGTGGACAGAGTATTCAAGGACAGGAGGACTTCAACTGATGAAGTTAACTGTTCATCTCCACAAAGGTAAAAGGCAAAGTATTTTTGAAGTTTGCCTAAGAACCTCACAGTTACACAAATATCTGATAATATCCTCTCCCATCCTTAAACCTTTCCTCCAGTCAACTTTAACTCTCCCTGTATCTATCTTCAACTCACAATCTAATTCTTTGCCTTTTTACTTGACAAATCTTGTTTCTCATGGTGTCTTTTCCCTCCTATCAGAACTTTTTGTTCTGCAAAGGACAACACACCTGCTTTGATCCAGTGCTCTCAGAATTCAGAGGTTATATCAAGGTAGAAGAATCAGCAAGTTCAACTCCCTGCTATCCACAGGACAATTGTTTCTATGTCTGTTCCCTACAGAGGTTTAAATGATGCTATTCCCTGTTGTGTGTCCCGCAAGACACAAAAAGGGGGTTTTAGCTGGTATACATGCTTTTTAGCTGATGGATCCTTCTCTTGGGACAATTACATCTTATAGAATCATAGATTATGCTGAGTTGGAAGAGATCCATAAGGATCATCTAATCCAACTTCAGTCCCACTCTTGGTCAGGACACCCCAAGAATCTCACCATGTGCCTGAGGGAATTGTCCAAACATTTTTTGAATTCTGCCAGTCTTGGTGTTGTTACCACTTCCCTGAGGAGCCTGTTCCAGTGCCCAACCACCCTGTGGGTGAAGAACGTTTTCCTGATATCCAACCCAAACTTTCTTCAGACCATTTCACTGGGTTCTGTCACTGGTCACCACAGAGAAAAGATCAGTGCCTGCCCCTCTGCTTTCTCCTGTGATGATGTTGAACACAGCAATGAGGTCTCCCCTCAGTCTCCTCTTCTCCAGGCTGAAGAAGCCAAGTGTCCTCAGCTGATCCTCTCTTCAGTTGCATTCTGTATCCAAAGAAATTCAGAATGAAAAACTATGTAGGCATGAATAAGCATAGTTTTACTGAATTAAATTTTATATTCACTCTGAGGTAGTTCAGGCTAGAAGGTACTAAACACTTGGGGAACCTCTGTCAAACAAATTTAATGCAAATGTATGAGTTTATATCCTATCCTCTAATTAGAAACCTAATTACATCTACTGGCTATGGGTCACAATTTGTGTAATTTCTTTGCACTGTAAAGTATTCAGGATATTTGCAAGAGACATTGTGCCTGAGCCCTTCAAGTAAAAAAAATGCTTTTCCAGCATATTCACTGAGAAGGCAGGACCATAAACAATATAATCATGCAACATCCAATAACATCATTGCAGATGGGAAATAGGAGTTATTAAATAAGGCTCAGAAATGGGTGACACAACTGTCAACAACTTGTTCTTGCAGGGAACATTCACAGCTGGTGTAACTGCACTGATTCCTGCAGTGATACTGACTGAAATGACCTGGAAATGTATCCTTCCAGTATGATGGCCTTCACTTTTGAGAGGATATTTTGCTGTGCTTTTATGTACTTCATTACAGCCTATTTTATCTGACTTGTATCCTCTATGCCATGGCATTATTGCACCATCAGTTACTGAGACAGACACTCATCATCTCAAAATGCTCATCAAAACTCTGCTTCTTTGTGAGAAGCAAGCTGAATTGCCAGCAACAAGAACAGACTTGATAAGAGAAGCTGGCCTTTTGCTCCTCTCCTGGTGCTTGTATTCTGATAGGCAATATGTCAGGAATAATTAGACAGTTTGGTTTATTTTGCATCAGCTTTTTTTTTTTTTCTCCAATAAAATAGAAACAGAAAGTAGTCTGCAAGAAACAGACATTTCAGACAGAACCATTTCACCGAGATGTATGAAGCAGAGAGGTCTTTTATAATGCCAAAATCTGTTTTAAATGTAAACATTGTTTACATTTGAATGTGAACACTCACAGAAATGAGATATGAGAAAGGTGTGATTTGGCTCCTGTGGAACTCCTGAGTTTTCTGTGACTGGCATTTCTCCCTGGGGTAATTTATAAACTAATATTCCCTGTTGCGAGAACATTGGCAGGCTTGCAGAGAGAATAGCTCCAATTTTCACTCTAACATACCTGGCTTGCATCCAGAAATTGCAGAAAGAATTTGCCACAAAAGTGAGAAAAAAGGAAAATTCTTATATATACAGTATTAATGACAGTATTAAAAACATAAAATAAAAGGCATATTTTGAGCAAAGGTATATCAAGACACTAAAAAAAAATATATATATAAAGATGCTGAATATGCATTAGCAAGGTAGATTATTTTTATTATTTTATTCATTTAATAATTAATTATTATTTTATATTTTATTATATTAAGAAAATATAATTCATAAATGATATAAAATATATAAAGAAAACTGCACATCTAAGAACACAAATAAGAACACCTTGCTAGTGCACAACATGAAGTGGACACTGGAAGCTGCCCAGATTCCCTTCTTAAGTGCTGGAATTTTTTGATCTAGGTCAAAGGTTCCTTGAGCTACATGAATCAACAGATGTAGTAGGTTTGAAGATGTACACTGAACCTCTTTGGAAGTTCTAAAAATAGAGCGGCTGCTGAAACAAGATACAGTAGCGTTGTGGCTGCCTAGACACCGTTCAATTTTAATAAGTGTCATGGATGCTTTGGGGCATATCAAAAATAAATGGCAGTAAGTAGGTAGGAAGCCAAGCGTCTGTGACTTCCAGCAGAATTGCAATGCAAATAAACTCCAGTGAAGTCTTTCACAACCTCTCCAGGGTTATCTCTACACCATTGTTTCCAGTCAACAATTTATAAACTTGGATTTGCTGATTATCCTTGTCTGGACAATAGACTGCAGCTGCTAATGCTTTATATAATGTCAGAGTTTGACAAGTGATTAACAGTCTAAACTAACTAATTTCACCTTTACCAAGGTACTGCAGTAGTGTCCTTTAAAACCTTTGATTTTCTTCTATCGGTTTTTACCTCTGTGCAGTTTCACTGACTTCAAAGAAGATGAATACCATTTATTCTAGAATATGTGAGAAAAGCAAATTAGGGCCAAGAGATTTAAAATGCAGGCAAAAAGAGCCTTCCAAAATACTAAACGAGTTTGGTTTCAAAACAAATCCTCATGAATGAGGGAAAACATAATATATCAGGCATTGTCCCCATCTTCTGCCCTTCTCCTTTTGTCCCATTGCCTTACCTAATTTTTATTTTTAAAAATAATTGAATATTTCAAATAACAGAAATATATTTAGGTAATTATACTCAAAGACTATACTTGTTTACAAAATTGTATGAAAAATTAGCTTTTCCCTATTATTTTAACTCTATCAAATTATCATTTTTTAATTCTCAAATTGTCTATATAATGAAAAATTAATTAGTAATTTACACATTATTACAGCAGCCACATGAAACTCTTAGTGGATGTACAAGTGCATGTGAAAAAGATTTTGGACAAGTAGAAAGCACTAAAAATATCAGAGAAAATGCATATTCAAGAGAAAGTCTTTAGATAATAGTGAGATGCAATAAGAACATTCAAACCCCCTTGTGTGTTCACATTAACACTGATTTGTTTTTACTCAGGAGATTGTCAATTGGCGACTCCCTGCAGGAGAGTTAAACACGTGGACAGAACTTCTGTGTGGAACGTTTTGTTTGCAGCTATGTACATGAAAGGCATTTTTGAGAAGAAAGTTGCTGCAGTCACAGCCTAGCAAAGCAAACTTACTAATTAACTGCAGGCTGCACCACTTGCACTTAGCTACGTGCCCAGGCTGCCAACACCACCTTCAGTGCCGGTTTGCAAACAAATTTAAATATTCAGTGCACAGCTTCTGGGAGAAAGGCCATCTTTCTTCATGCTGTAGCTTTGGGATGTAACATTTATTAGTGACTTATGCTTATTTCCACTGGCTTTGTGATGCCAGGAGAGTTAGCAGCAGGCTGAATCCTCTAGCTGTATACACCCAGTAGGAATGGAGAAGGGAAGGAGCTACCATGAGGGATGGAGCAGAGGGAGGAATGCGGAGATGCCTGTGCAATGCTGGTTGGCAGTATGGTTGTCTGGAAAAACAAAATCTCCTTTGGGGCATACACAGAGGTTTAAAATCTGTTTACACTGTGTGTCAGAATGTAAATTATTTCTATTTAAAAAGTACACCAAAAATAAGTAAAAGCAAAGAATATCTCCACCAAGTGTCTGATAACCAGCCTCAATATCTTTTGATCTTCTCTGTGTCTCCTCCTATCAGCCATTCCTTTTCTTCCAAGCTCACAACTTTGGTTCTCTGCTAAGTGAACTTCCTCCCCCTTGTCCTTTTTTCCTGCCTTCCTGGTAAAATGATGCCTTTTTTGTTGGTCCCTCAGTCAGAGGAACGGCTGCACTTAATTTAAGAGGGAAATGTTGACAGCTTTTGTTAAACTGTTTATTGTGAACTCTTAAGAGATGACTGGTGTTAGCTTTATGCAGCATCAAGGTTTCGTGAATAAAAGTACACTTCTTCAGGCAAATAATGTATTTCTTCCCCTCCTAAAACACTGTTCCTAAAAAGGTTTCCTGCCCAAATTGTAAAAACCTTAGACTAGCAACTTCAACTTGATAGGAAGCACCAAACCCTTATATGTGATAGAGGGGGAAAAAAATGAAAGAATAAACCCAGGTTCAAGTATACACTTCTAGAGAAATCTGACCTAATTACTGGATAAATGATGTTCATCTCCACTTGGGATTGCTACAGTTTAAATCTCTGGACAATGAAGAAAAATAATTTACAGACTCACAGCCTTTTTACTGGTTAAGAACAAGTTTCCAGACATTTTCCCAAGGCTGACCTAAAGTAATCAATTTGCAGTTCTGACTTCATAATATGACTTGTGATTCCTCTATTGCATGCGCCCTCTTCTGCAAGTGTTCTCCAGCTGGTTTATACTCACCATGACTGAATTCATGCTTCCTAATAAAATTTCTGAGGGAGTGTGCTGTGGTGTTACAATGTACTTGAAGTGATAAATGAAGTGATCCTGACAGAGTATAAGCTGCAAGATGATAAGTTGTGTGTCTATAAATGTTAGGTATCATTATATGCTCTCCTAGGCCATGGAGACCATTTCTGCTCTTTAGTGTCTAATATAATTTGACTCTTAATTTCTTCTGCAGAAGGGACTAAGCTGGAAACAACTCCTACATCTACCTCTAACACCTCTTGAAAGCATTTAATGCATGAATTAATTTATTCCATATCATAATTAATCATTTTCTCTCTCTCACTGTAAAAATGTACAGTGTCTTTTACATTGCATGTGTTCATTTATTATTTACACCAATTTACTGTGAACATGCCAGTGCCTACCAAAATGATGTTAAATTCTCCAATCCACACTTGAATCTGCACTACAAAGCAAATAAATGCACATAATTGGCATTGCTACAATGTGGGAGTTTTAGGTGCTCACCTTGAATCATCTTGAAAAAAAACCTTCATGATTTTGAAGATAGGATTGTCAGTAAATGACATTATTGTCAGACCACACTGCTATTTATGCTATCCATGCACATATGGCACAGGTTCATGATGGTGCTTCTGCTCTGTCACAGTCATTACAGACTTCATCAAGAGCACCATCCTTCTAATTCTCTTTCGAGTGATGGTAATAGAGATGAAAGATAGCCAAAAAGGGCAGGAACCCTTCTATGAACATCCTTGATCTGAAAGTACGATAAAAATTTTCGTCTTAAGAAAAGAATATTAAAATCAATTAAATGGGTGAAAGAACAGAATCATATTTGATGATAGGCTGAATTTGAAAGGATCTAGTCATCAAGTAGGGTTAGTCCAATTAATTAAAAGAAAAACCCAAACAAAACAATCAACCAACCAGACAAAAAAAATTCCAGTGTGTCTGCTGCCTTGTTTTTCCTTTTTTTTATACACACTGAAAAAATCTCTCAAGGGACAGTCCATTGTACTAGTAATATACCACACCAAGCTACCAAGAGACAACATATTGAGTGGCCAGTCTGTCCCTCTTAAAGAATATTAGACAGATACATAGAAGGACTGAAATGATCATGTTAGGTGAGATCTACAGAAGAAAAGACTCTGGCTCCATCCAATCATTAATGCTGGGTTTGAGACTGGTTGTCACCAGATCACTGAGAAAATGGCAGAAGACCCTCCAACAAACATGTGGGTATAACTTGTCTCTTCTGTCAGGTATCAACAGATTGTGTCCAGCATTTTTGTCATTGAGCCCTGGAGCACAAGATTTGATGGCTATTTCAATGAGTTTAATTGCATTGCTTGTATAACTCCAGGTACCACTGGGGTTATTCAGGCTCACTAGGAATCTTCTTTGGCCTCACTTCCTCTGAGAATGAACTCTATCACCTAATAAAACCCTGTAGAACAAAAAGTGTTTCCTTATAATGGTTTCTGACTTGCACTTTCTTTTTTCTTGTTGTTATACTATTTATCAGAGAAAAAGGATATTCCCCTTCCATTTCAATAGCAGTCACCATTTTATGTACTTTTGATATGTTTGCTCAATTCCTCTCCTTTCTAAATCAAATAATTTAATCTTTTGAAACTCTCCTCCTTAAAGTTCTTTTTGTTCACTGCCATTATCTTTCTCTGATCACACTAATATATGATGTGCAAATTCAAGTCTTGATAATGCAAGATCCTTAACACTGCTTGTCACTCACCAGATACTTAATTTAAAGCATACAAATATTCCCTCTGCTCTCAGGGGGAATTTTTGTGTAATTTAATAAATGTTTAGAAGACATTGCTGCTGGATGCTGCCAAATACATGTTTGTGCCTACAACCAAAGAACCACATGCAGTTTTATTAATCACCCCAGAAGGACAAACTATGTAGCTATTGATTTCAGCAATGCTTAAAATTCACATGCTTAAAATAGGCCCACAGTTAAGCTTTTGCTTCTTTAGATTAATGCCAATCTGCATGTGTTTGCTCTCAGAAGACCACACACTTACTACTATCTGAACCCACTATGAAAACAATCTGCATGGAAACAAAAAGAGATGCTGGGGGGAAAAAATGAAAAGGAAAAGAAAAACATAAAGAGAAAACTGAATTATGAAGCCAAATTATGGCTAAGCACAATGACAATAAATACTTTTAGCCACAGGCAATAAAATATTGCATCGTTAATAAAGCTAAGTGGAGAAAAATTTTGCTTGTCACTTTCACTTATAACCTGAATTTTATAATTTAGCCTTACATGTTAGCTCAGCACATTACACATCTCTCAGGCAATTCCCCTCTGGCCCCAGAAATCATGAGTTACTAGGGTTTCAAGAAGTGGTGAACTGGGTAAATGGGAACTGATTTTAAAGGATGAAATAATGGCCCAATTCAAGACTGTAGCAGTTTTAAAGGAAAGACACTTGAGACAGGGAAAGAGGATGTAATTGATGATATGGAGGTTAAAACTCCAGGTTCTCATGGATGTGAGAGACAAACCTGAGAGGAACTTTCAGAGCATTCTTAGCTCAGGTGTGAGATTAATCATTCATAGTTTTACACAGGCTGTCAGTAACGGATACAAATAGTGCTGCTCTTGCCTTTCACGGTGATCCAAACACCAAGTCCATTCCATGTCCTAGCTCATAGACGCCATTCAAGAGACTGGCCAAATTCTAAGAAAAGCCTGAAGAATTAGATTAAAAGAGCTCTTCATTCTACCATTTGGTTCCAAGTAAAGCCAGGAAGAAATAGTGACAAGTTATCTGTTAGTTATGCAGTGTAAGGAGCTGGTGCATCTGTGGTGTTTGTGAAAAAACATCTTTGCTATGTTTGTCTTTCTGCAGTAGATTTAAATGGGAATAACTCCACTTGTGGCTCTAGTTATGGCTATTTGGGGTCTTGTCTTCCATATTTTTGGTATATCTCTATTTCAGGCATCAAGACCAGGAAGATTTACTGAGTAGGAACCCAGCACAGCAAGTTCTTCCCATATGAAGTGATTTTTTGAGAGACAGGAAAGAAACAGCTGAAGATAAAACTCCTGGCATTACCAGTTTCACAAGGAAGCAAAAAAAATTACCTGCAATCTCAAGGGAAACAGATATCAAGGGATGTAAAAAAGGACTAACAGGCTAAATGTTAATTCCCTTGAAATCTCCCTTCTGCCACTACAGAAACTAATCATTCCTACCAGTTCCTGTCCTTCCATTTAAAGGATATGGCATGTCAGCTAAAGCCAGGCATTACTTTTTGTTTTACTGTATGAGTGAGTGAGCAGTGAGATAGATATTTTATTATTTTGCTGCACTGTTTTCTTGTTCTATGCTCTTACGTGAGGGCATCTTATGGACACCTTGTTGTACACTGCAGAGTTTATGGTTTATTCCTCTAGTATGTTTCATACTGAAGTTGAAAACTCTGTTGTGGTAGACAAAATTGAATCTAAGAAAGTGAGTAGCCTAAAAATAAAAGAGAAAAAAAAAATATAGCAGGAAAAAATAACATCAACTCAACCTAAATGTATGGGTAAAGATTTTGAGAATTTATAATCCAAGGAAGTAAATGGAAGAGTTGTTCATGACCTTGGGTTCAGTGCTGCCACCCCATAATGTCCCTTCCATTTATCCAGTAGCAAAAGAACCTTCAAAAAACTCTTCTAAAGAAAAAACTGTGCAAGAATCTTTGGAGTTCACAAATCCATTGGTTAAATTAGTGCTATTAACAGTATTCCTTAATGTGACATTTTTGTGCATGCATATGTACATTGAATAGCAACTGTAACTGTTTCCAAATTCCTAGTGATTCCCAGGGTCATTACTGCTATTGGATTTAACCATCTTCATTTAAGCTCTGATTAAAACACATGAGGGTTCCTTGGATCAGGAAAGATTGATACTGGCAGCCTGGAGATTAAAAGGAAAGATTTAATAGAAAGATAAATAAATGAACTTCTCACCAGTGCCATCTGAACCTGGCCACAATATAAGAATCTTGTGTTAGGACTTGAGTTAAGAATCACTGCTTGCTACATTGATTAAATAATTTCATTTTTGCAGTTAAATGTTTTTCTATAAACAGTATTAGAAAGTGTTTCTTATAACCTTATATAGAATATATCTGTTCCTTGCCTCTTACATGCCATAATTGGCATTTTAATGCACTGTCAGGCTGTAAGGAATTAATGCATCACATTATGTAACTATATACTGGGGACTCATTCCTCTGCTGCAAAATGTGCACATATTCAATATTAGGCCTATTATTAAATCTTCTAAATAAATATTTACATGTACTTCTATATTTTATCTAGGGGCAGTTAAATTTCAATTTTATAGATCGACATCTGATTACAAGAAAACTGAATAATTCAGTTACTACCTTATGTTTTCCCATAGGGTTTAATGGGAGATTGCCATTCAATGGGTGTGTATCAAACCATTAGGAAGGTGAATGAAAATTAGATATCTGAGTCAGTTAAATCTGAATTTTAATTTCTTTAAACAAAACTTTCCCACTGATACCACGTGATTGGGAACACATTTATATACCAACATATGCACTGGTAGATTTCATGTAATTAAAACCTGTTTGCATAGAAATGTTGTGATCTATATATTTAAACACTGCTAATGGGGCCCAGCTTTAGTTAACATATTGAACAATTTGTCAGATACAAAAGCTGCCTTCTGACTTTGCATTGTATTGATTTCTACTGAATTCTTGGAGAAATACAATTCTGTACTCTGAAAAGAAAATTAGTCCCTATATTTTTCTTATTATTACTTGGGATCAGTTGTAATTATGTAGATTTCTCCATAGTAAAGAAACAAGGTCTGAACTACACAGGGTGACTGATCTCAAAAATGGATGCTCCAGACCTCCTGCAGTTCTTTAATCCCCTTGACATTATGCACTGTGATAGAAACTAACATTTTTTTATGGCATTACTGCACCAGAAAGCAACTCAGTGGATGTCTCACTCACTCATGAATGGCTGAGATGTCCTTTTTTATAGTCACTGATTTATGGATCAAGCTGTCACTGTTGAGCTGTGGTGATATTTACTTTCAACAAACACATTCCTGAATAACTGTTGCTGTAATTATAGACAGGTAGCTGAAGGCAAAAATGGAATAAAATAATAGCAAGGAAGGGAAAACAAACCAAAACCAAGCCGAGCCAAAAAACAAACAAAAATAAAAATATGAACAACCATAGAAAAGCAAACCAAGGGAAACAAAATAACCATTAGCTATAAAGATTATGTACTGAATAACCCCAACAGAATATTGTCATGGTGTTGAATCCAGTCAATGTACCAGCAACTTTTAACATTAAACAATTCTTTTGAAAACTGAGCAGAATAACTAGTTTTTCAAACTCTTTGAGATGTCTCACGTATTAGGTTCATTTGATGTCTGGTCCAGGGAGAACCCAATTTCATCTGGATTTTCCAAGGGCAATAACATCTCTTATCTTATTTTCAGTGTATTTTTGTCTGCATGTCAGCTTTTTAATTGTTTTTAATTTCATTATTTCAGCTCATATTTTCTGTTCTCCAAATGTTTTGTTTTCCTTATGAGTCCCTAATTCAGTATTCCTCTGCCAGCAGATACCAGCTTATCATCTCGCATAACAAAGGTCTCAAAAAGCTTTCCTGTGATGGACAATTACCTGCATCATGACTTACATAATTTTCATCAGATTTCTCTTCACCATCCCTACATTCCCATAGGCATTTTGCTCCAGCTGTACAAAGTATGCATTGTCCTTTCTTCCTCACTGGCTATCAATCTGGAGCAGCCAAATGGCTTAATCCTGAGCCTATTTAATTTGCAAATTATTGTCATATAATATCCCTGCAGATTGTTGTCATCACCTCTGTGTTTTGCATGCACTTTTCTATGTATTACTCATTAGACTTCTACAATTCAGGATGCAGAGTCCAGTTTCCCAGGCTTAATGGAGTCAGTAGATACCTAGGAAACACAATCAGTGGAGGCACAGGATGCAACTCCTCTTTTCCTGCAGTAAATATCTAAAATATATTAGTGCACACTAAAAATGCCTCTGCCTCCCCATTGACTACAAAGGGAACTCACCCACCCAGCCAGCTGCAGACATTTATACTGTGGACTTCTAAATTGTTGTTATTCCCACTTGGCGACTACATCCTTGTTTCTGTCAGAAATTTTCAGTAATGAAAAGAGTTAATATCACAATGCAAATAATAAATTATAAAACTCTCCACATGAAGTTTTAGGTTGGAAAAAAATCTTTCCAGTAAAGGGGTGGAAACCTATTTGTAACATCAGATGCAAAGATACAGGAAATATTTCTGTGATTAAAAGTATTTATCAATGATAGAGCTTCCTATTAAGCAGTTTCTTGTTACTGTCTAAACAAAAATGAGCAATCTAGTCCAAACCCACAAATCTACTATAAATAAGAATGTTCCAAGTTTCTACTCCATATCCTTTTATCACCATAGGACTGTTATGCTGATATAGCAACTGGAGTGAAATAAAGAAACAAAATAACAGAAACTGAAACTACTGTACTGAAGACTGGCTCTATTTTTCTTTCTATTTATTCAAGAGGGAAGCTTTTATTTAATTGGCAATAATTACCTTTAATTTTCAGATGTCATGAGTATTGTCTATTGCTGGTGCCCCTTGAGGCAATTGAATATAAACACTATTAGAATGAATTCTCTGTCTTTCACGAATATTCTGTGAAATAAATTGTTTGCTTTACTAAGTGTACAGTGATTTTTGTGGTTGAAAGCCCTTCAGATTTCTCAGGCCACCTCTCTGCTTTGGATCCTAAAAGAAAAAAAGGTCTTAAATCAGTCAAAATATTTAATGAAGAAACCAATGTAGAGACTGTCTTTAGAGAGTCTCTATGTATGTCTCAATGTAGAGACATATCTTTTCAAAAATAGAAATTATTTTCCTGCCCAAAATAAAAGGAAACATGAATAAACATTTTACTTCATGTCTTTTCTTGGAAAAGTTCATTCCCATGCCCAAAAGACTACGAATAGTAGTCGCCATCTCACTACAGTGAAAATAGTTAAGCAATATGCAGAAGCAATATGTTTTTATTTATAGTAGCACTGAGATAGCAATCATTCCAGTATTCCAGTAATATTCCAGGAGCACTTATCCTTGACAAACTTAACTCAAGCTTGAGTTAAAGCAAGTTGCAGCAGTTTTTTTTTCTTTGTGCAGTTTAACATGCACTCAAATACTCCAGCTGAAGGAAGTTGTGATTGAAGTTTCTTTTGGTTTTGGGGCTCCAAAATCAGGCAGCATTATCCCAGTGCTGGATTTGATGCTGCACACCTCTGATGCTGCAGTAGGAGCTAATAAGGTTGCTCAGTTCTGTAGCAAGAAAACCATGTAAGGGTCATCTATGTGCAATCAAAATAAACAAGGAGTGAGTTGTCATGCTGAAATTACCTTCCTTGGAGAGAATAAAAAAATAGGTGCTAAGAGATCAGTAGAACAACATCTTTTAGACGCTACTACAATCTCCTTTGAAAAAGTTGTAGTGATGGAGCAGCTGAGAGATGTCTCAGAAAGGTAAAAAACTCTTACAGATACAAGAAAGGTGAAATGTAAAACAAAGTAATAGAACAGAAGCAATTACTGAAACCACAGTGAAAACCACAAAACCCCCTTAATGTCTACCCAAAAGAATATATTCTCACTAAGTTTTTGACCTCCTATAAGGGTCTGTCTTTGTATGTAAGAATTCTTACCTGTTGGCAGTTACAGCAGGTAATCCAAAGAGGAAAATTCTGGGAGATAATTTTCTGGAACAGGAATTGAAGGATTAAGCACCTTCATTCAGTGAGTGTTGTCAATGTTCCTGTGCAGCAGAATGGCACATCCTTAGCAAATGCAATGGCTGCTATCTGTTTCCCTTTCTGAGCATTCATCTTTGCTGCTTGGACCTTTGTTAATTAACAATGGATAGCCTAAAATTCACAGCAGTCTCTCTAACAAAGACAAGATGGTCCAAGAAAGATATAAACCATAATATTCACATGATAGAGAAGATAGTGTGGTTTAATTTACCTGTGGGCCAAGGCACACAAACTTGCATGGCCTGAGCTTGTCCCCTAAGCTCAAGCACAGCTCAGGCATGCTCAAAAGCAGCATAGTATGGTACTATGCCTGAGCAAATTTCTGTCAGGAGCAGAAGGGAAGAACATCAATAATTTATGACATCAGGAGTCCTTTATCTGATCAAACAGTACAAAAAAAAAAGTTAATGAAAGTAAGAATAGGAAGGTCTTTTACTTAAATACATGCAAAGTGCTACTGAAATAGTGTCTCCAAAATAAAGACAGAGACCTCTAATGACACTTATTGTGTTTTATTCACTCCAATTTAAATAATATCTAAGAGCCTCTTACCAAAATGCTCGACCATCCTGATGCACCATTAGCAATAGAAATAAATCACAGCAACATTAAATTTCTCATCAAGACCTCGGCCAACCTACAAAATTACTTTTCTATCCTTTCATTCCCTTGGAATGGAAAGTGGAAAGCTCCCACTCAGTTCCTGTCCACACAATTTCCTCATCCATTCTTGAGAGTCCCTGAGGAGCTATAATGGAGCTATGGAGGACTGAAGGCATTGACAGGAGCCTGGTAAAGTCTGCTAAAGGCACTTGTCAGCACAGACACATGAAGCAGCACAGAGCTATGTGGTTTTTTGGGCAGGTCTGATAAGGGAGCAATAATAGAGTTTGCAGCTGTGTAAACCAACTACTGTCTTGCACTTCGACTTTCTCTGGATAAAGTGAAGTCCTGCCCGTTACAGTAGATTTGCTGTTTTCCTCTCAACGCCTTTCTCAAGAGCATCAGGCAAGAAAAACCAAACTACCACCTCTGAATCAGAGATATCAGAGAAAGAATACTGCCCTCCTGGAGAGTCAGGGCAGAAAACACAGAACTATGAGTCTTCTCCAGTTCCTCTTCCAGTCCATGGCTGCGGTCTCTCACCACTGGCACAAAGTACACAGAGCATTTGCTCTATGGTAGCAAATATGCAAGGCCACATCTCTGCCTCTGTGACTTTTACACAGCCAGTGGACGAGTGCCAGCCAACAGAGCTCTCTGGAGTACTCTGGCTGCTCATGCAGCTTCACTCTCACCCCACTGACACAATCTCAGAAGGATCTATAAATAACCAAAAGAATTCACTCAGTGCTGAAATAAACACAAGGGGCCAGATTGTATTTGTGTTACTGTGACAAGGAATGTGTTTGGGCCATTGGTGTTCATCTCACAACCAGATTGCAGCAATGTGCAGATGTCTGTAACACACTGACCTAGCACACCATGGAGATAGAAATCAGCCACTGTGTCATCTGTCCTTACACTTGGTAAAGAACAAAACCAAAGATGTATTCCTTAGTGCTTCCTGTTAATGCTGCCTTCTGACCCAGTTTCCCTGAAAACGAGAAGCAACATTTAATTGCCATGGAAACTTTCTCCTCTTACACTTGGATTCACCTACTCTGAAGACCATGCAACTAAACCATCAGCTTGACCTTCAGTACTTTAGCCAGCAATATGCTCTGCCTCCCTGTTGTTCTTGCACCATTGTTTTGATAAAGAGGATCCAGAGAAAGAATGGCTGACTTTCCTGTAAAGCATCTCTGGATAAAATTAAAAAAAAAAAAGTTTCACATCACATTCCCTCTGTTTAAACAATGCTTCAGCCACAGAGGGGGTGACATTGCTGAGAACAATCACATCTATTCAAATTTATAAAGCAAGCATTTGATAGACATGCTGCCTCCTGCACAATAACTTCACTGAACTTATCTAGCTTCTGCACTTTGAAGTGTACAGTTTGAGAAAGTCAAGCACATACCAGCAGCCCTAGACTCGTTTATTAGCTTGAGAAATGTTTTCAGTTTCACACTGAAAAGAACCAAAAATGTGACAGCTCATTTTATTTGCTCAGCTTTTGTGGATTGACAGAAGTGAGAGTGAGCACTAATTCACCATGCAGTTATGAGGACGCCAGCAGAGAGTGATGAATTTCTAAGAATCATCTTTCTTAGGCCCTGTTACATAACCTTACTCTTTGCTGTATTCACAGTTGACATCCTACAACACCTAATCCTAGGGAAGATGTCACCTAACATGGATTCATTGTGCACATCTGTTAAAGAGATCTGTGCATGAGGTACTTGTCTCTCTGTACTTAGGCCTGGAGCTGATGTTGATGCCATCAGGAATTATTTTATCAAGTAAATCAGTCATTCAAATATTACTGGTATTTCTAGCTAGACAGAACAATTCACCAAAAAAAAAAAAAAAAAAAAAAGAATGAACAAGTAAATAATCTATTTAAAAATGCTTCCAAGTTACCTAGAAGTTACTACCTTAAGTAGGGAAAAGAAGGAATGACCCCAAGACAGACCTTAGCTGATCCTGACCTAGGAAGGAAGATGTTTTTTTGATAACACACTGTGCCAAAACCAGAACACACAAGATAGACTATAGTCCTCACTTCAGCTAAAAAGAGAATTACAGTATTTCACAAAATATAAATGATAGAATTCAATAGCATTGCCAGATCACACCTAATTTGTTTTTTAAAGTTGAAAGAGTTTGAAGTGGTTGCTAATTTTTGAACTTCATGGAGCCTGCTTTTTAAATAGACCTGCAGCTCAATTCCTTACAAGACTTAAATGCTGATTTTTTTAAGAAAAACATAAATTCAAACATTATAGAAGTACGCATACTGAAAGGGAGAAATTACGTCTGTTAAGATCATAAAGAACACTTAAAAGAATTTACAAACATAACAAATGAGTTTATAAACGGAACACAACATGTTGCTGTTGGATTTGCAGAAATTCCAAACTGTGTGAAGAATACAAAGATGGAAAGATATTCCTGTACTCCTCAGAGCACTTAGCATTTCTTCAAAAATCTCATCCCTTATCAGCTATGGAATATTAATTTATAGTATTTTAGAAAATACAATGAAAAACAGTCATGGCTATATTGTGACACAGATCTTGTTTGCAATGCACCATTTAACAGAATCTCATATTCAATATAAGGTGATAATTTGAGTTGATTTTAACATTTCTCCTATTTGGCATGACAGGAATACTTTATTTTACCTACAGCAGTCAAGCAAACATTCTTATTTTGTGATGAAAATACAGGTGTACCAGCGATCTCAGATGATTAGAGCCATGCACAGACATCTGCAAGTCAGCAAGTGGAAGAGAAAACTTGGAAATGCCTTGTATTGTTTCATGCAATGACATAGATTTTCAAATGTTTGATGTTTTTTCCCCATGCAGAACAGGCCAATTGTCAATTCACCACATACTGTTTGTGATTATTTCAAAGTATTCTGATTATTCCATATTATTGGTTAAATGAGAATTGCATGTGTAATAGGCAATTTCCAGCTGTCTAGTATTAGTCCAGTAATGAAAGTGCATTACTGAGCCAAGCAGAAATCCATTGATGTCCATTGACATATTTTCATTGATAACGAGGTCTGCAGCTAAAAATATTTTTAGAAGAGAAAAATAAGTCTTATTGTGGACTAACCAAAAGTTTTTGCCAATGTGACAAGAGCTAAACATCACTGTAACACCAGGAGGTGCTTACTAGAATGAACATAGCCAATACCTAACCTTAGATAAATCTTTAAAACATCACGTGTTTTAAACTTACTGCTTTTGTAGTTTCGGTAAATATATGGAAAAGGAATTACTTTAGGTAACTACATAAATCATTAGAATCTAATCTGATATAATCACTGTATTAAAAGAATAAGAAAGTGACAGTTTTGAACAATATCAATGTTATTTTTCTTGAGCACATTACACAGAGCTTTCAGCTTACTTGCAGATGTGTAAGTAATCAATACCTACACAGAACAAGAAGAGAACTGTCTAAACTACAGGGGTTTACACAATCCAAATATTCTGTTAACTGTTCCATGGTTGATGATATCACTACAGAGCATCTTACCAAGTGAATCAGCTAAGCAGGAAATCAGGAATGTTTCAACTTAAACAACCCTTCATCAAGGGCTGCCCTGCGGAGAAATTCTGTTTAATGAACTTGTAAACTGGACTATAAAGTTAAAGGAAAATCTGACTGCTCGCTTTCCATGTTTATACCTTCTTTAGGAAACATCTGCTCACATTCTGCTGCTTCTGCTTTCCCTCCCCCCACACACTTTCTTTGCCCTGCTACTATTATTTCTTACATTCAGGCATTTCTTGTTTCAGGGGCTGAAGGTATAGGCAATCTTTTAGTCTTTAAAACCTGGCATTTCTGGGTTTCACTAAGGTCACCTAAGCAATGAGGGAACTAACAACTGTTTGCTGGATTGAAACTGGCAAAATGATTTTTTTCCCCAGGGGGTAGAGTTGTGACCTGATTACATGGTGGGACCAGAAGGGAGCTCTTTTTGAAGGTTTTACCCTTCTTGCAGCTGTGCCAGCACATGTACACAATCCTGAGCTATTAGCCTGATGGAAAATGCAGTTTGAAAGCTCCGTGCAAGTCTGACTGCTACAAAGCTGACATTTTATTAACAAGTGTTGTATTTGTGACTTGTGCAGCCCCAACTTTACTCTGGAATTTAAAAGGTCACTGCAGACACCAAATAAGGCTTCAAACCTTTAAGGCCTGCTGTGAAGGACAGCTGGCAGGGCACGCAGAACTCCGCCACAGGGTGATAAAAGAATGAAGGGAATATTTTAGCAGAGACCTGTCACTAATTAACACAAAATTGATTTATTTGAAAGATAGATATATTTGGAAATGGTAAGTGCCCCAGAAAGAATGTTTGGCCATCAGTTGTGCAAGTACTTGCTAACACACAAGTCGTGCCTTGGAAAGCATCGGAAGCAGCGAGGCCGAGGATCTCCAGACTTGGAGACTGTGGAACTGAATTACTGTGTGGAACAGAATTATTTCTGCGTGGAACTGGATGGTTATTTCACACCAACTGCAGAAAATCTGCTGCTTACAGTGGACCAACCTCTGATTTACACCATTCAAAATGAGAGGAGCAGCACTTTCTGAGCATCACGCCCAAAACTTGCACTTTTCTGCACCAATCTCCAGGTGCTGTGGAACACCAGCACTTCAAAACAGCAATACCAGGGACTTAAACCCAGTGGATCACAAATATGAGGTACTGGAAAAAGCATTTCTCCTACATTTGGATCCATGTACATGACATGACAGCACTGACAGTATAGTTGCACTTATAGCAAAGTTTAGGGGTGTGCAGGATCTGAAGGGAGAGGTATAAAAATAAAGTTCCCACTGACTTTTTTTTCTCATTCAAGTATATTTTCTTCTTGGTTTTTTGCTTGCAGAAAGTTTTAATATACCTGGAACTCTGATCTCTGTGGGGTTTTTTTCTTGTATGAATGTAAAGTAGAGCAGGGCTGAAGCTTTTTCTGCTAATACAGAATTATTATTATTAATACAGAATTAGTCTCACAAGGTTCTTAGCCAAATGACACCTGATAAAAAGCTGACAAACTGAAGGCCATGGGAAATCCTGCACATGTTTTCTGCCTGGGATCCAGGAGGAGCACACAAATATGAATAATGTATCATTATTATTTGAAGGTGCTTCTATGAGGGTTACCTTTACAAGAGACCACAGGAAATTCTTCTGAAAGAAGATCATGATGGTCAACACTGAGTCAAAAATGTCTCATGATGAATTAAATCTATTTAAACCCTGTTGTAACATAGAGAGAAAGTATTGTGCATTCCTTCATGGAACACTGCATCCCATGTCAGCAAATCCTAAACTGTATTTCCTGAGTGAGGCCACCAGGAACATCACGTATGGCCTCTGTGTTGAATCATATTCTCCTAAATAACTCCAGTACAATGCTCTAATTGGCACCAGCAGAATGCAGTGGCCACATCACAATTAAAGATACCTTGGAGAGCATCCATGCCAGGACACTGATGTGCAGCACCAAACCTGCTCAGTAAAGCAGCAAATTGCGGTGTGAGATGGCCAGGCAGCGAGAGGCTGTCTGCCAGCCACATCTTTCACACTTGCAAAGTGCCAAAGCCTCGCAGGGGATGGCAGACAGTGGTTTTGGAGTGTCCTGAAGCACACACACACAGGTTCTCCAGGAAGGCATCTGAGACAGTGAAACAGACATGGTGCTTATCAGGGTGCTGACTGAATGGATTTCACTGTGTTAACTGAGGATCCATCTGCTTTTGCCAGGTGTTAAATAATTAACCTCATCTCAGCCTGACATAATGTATTCTTAATAAATACTTTTTTTTTCTTTATCTTTTTTTTTTTTTTTTTTCTGAAGACTCTTGTGCAAGTTAACACAATTAACCCAGAGCCAAAAAATAGATGTGAGCCATTCCACACGGCACCATGCCTTGTTCCCATGGGAGGATGAGTATGAGATCCACCTCTCACAGTGATGATGTCTTGGCAATTTTTGTGTCACTGGTTTACCTGAAATCCAATTGGTCCAAAACCACAGCAAAGGGAGGAGAGTCTAAAACAGAGCAGCAGCACTTCATATCTTGTACTGCTCAGGACTGCTCATTCTACAGGATAATTTAGTGAAGCCTTTGGATGCCTAGGTGTCATCCCACACAGAAAATCCACTGGAGTGTTGCAGAGCTCTGGAGCTGCCGCTCCGCTGGAAGCCGTGGGAAAAAAAAGTCAAAAAATTCTGTGTCATCTAAAAAAACACAGTGTAGCAAAGAAATTCACCAGTAACAAAATCTAGACAATGTATCAACCTTTTGGGAATAACACGGAGGGAACGTGAATGGAAACGCGAGCTTGACCTTTTGTCTGCTTTCCCTTTACAAATCTTAAATTCAAACCACATTCTATACAGTATAATAGAACCTCAGAAGGACTAATGTACAGCCTATAGGGCTGAGAAGGGGAGCAGAGAAGTGGGCAGAGCCAGAATGGTTTTCTTTGTAATTGCCTACTGCGCTTGGAATGAAACATTCTACTTAAATTATACTTCATTCTGTGGGGTGTTTTTCTTTGTTTCCAAAGTGCAGAGAAACTGCCAAAATGAAACATTCAGACTGCACTCGGTGGTAGATGACTGAAGATGATTTGCTTCCATGTAGAACAATCTCATTAAATCAGGGTCTAATCAAGCCATAAATGAAACATGTCAAGGCACTGGCTGGCCAAGCTCTCATTAGTGTCCAACCTCCACTTGCAGAAAAACTCCACAAAGATTGACTTTCAAAGCAGGAATACTTTTGTTTTATGAGGAATATGGAGGTGAACAGTGTGTGGTTATGCTAGAGGGTTACTTCAGTGCTCAAGAAGGGTTTGAAGTTTAATTCTGCATAATGCACTGTTACTTCAGAGCACTTTGAACACAGATTGATTTAAGAGGAATTGAAAATACTAGTGAATCTACATCTGAACCAAAAGGTAGGACCCATCTCACCCATTGATCTGTGTCCTGCAGGACCAGGACCCACAAGTGTGTGTCAGCTCTGCTGCTCTGAGGGCCATGTTCTGCCCTGTGCTTGACAGCGCATTTGGAAACAACATGGTGAAGCAACTGAACATAGTAAATCCATTTGTAACAACTCCACAGTTCTTCACAGATTCCTTTCATTTCTGCTGAAACATGTTGGTTTTTTTTTTTACCTCTTAGTGGTGCCAAAGCTAGAGGAGGATACATAGAGAACACAAAAATCTTTCCAGCATGCCTCTGTTTCAAGGGTGAGAAAAAAGATACGGACAATTTTGTCATGACTGAGAAAAAAATACAACCTCCTCATTCCATATTTCTTTGCAAATGAACCTTGACAGAAATCTTCAGCACCTTCCATCTCTTGGCCACTGTCTCTGAATGACAGAACTCCCACTAAGATCTTTTACAAAAATTGAATCAGAGGATGAAATACAATTCTGGTGCAGAGAGCAACAAAAATCCAGCATCTTGGAAAGGAGGGCAGGGTTGAGAAAAAAAGCCCAAAAAACTCTTATAAATATTATCATGAGAGCTTTAAATGTTCAGATAAGTAGACATGTAATCAATCCTTAGCATCTCCTCCAAAAAACCCACAAAGAATAGTATAATAAATGCTGGCAATAAATTATATTAATAAAAAGAAAAGTGTAATACTTTCAGTGAGCATTTTGGAGAGCTGCAGGACTGAAATGACCCTTTTGCAATGTTGGAAAGTTTTCTAAAAAGAAATGTGTAACTCTCATAAGCAGAGAGCTTAACTCCCAGCATTACAGAAGTCAGTGGGAGTTCTGCCACTGACTTAACAGATCATATTTTTCTAAGTGACTGGGAGGGAGGAGAGCATGTAGCAGAGTTCACATTTGGAAGAAATGAAAGGAGTGTTGAATTTGCTGGAAGATGTCCTGGAAGAGTAAGGTTGCAAACATGAAGCATATGTGAAATTTGAATCAAAGGGGCTCCTCACGTGCATGAAGCCAAGGCCAGCACCAAGTGCTCATGGAATTGGGATATTGAATGTTCTTAAGCAGAGGTCATATGTGGATGTCTGCTCGGAGGACACCCCATAACCACATCTGTCACTTCTTATATTTCATTGAGAGACAGCTATTACATTCATCTTGGTATCAATAATAAACCATAACAGAATCGTTTTCTTTTTTTCTACTTCAAATTTTTTGGCTCTTTCTTTACATTGAATTTCTCTACATCCCCCTCTGGAAGTTAGAATCTTTACATTAAAAATGAGAATTCAGTAATTATTATGGTAAGTTAATTGAATGCATGGAAATTCTTCTTACATCATGATTTGTGGCAAAAAGTTGTAAAATTTTTCTATCACTTAAATCTTTGCTTTACTGGTACCACTACCTTGTGAAAGTACCTGTTTTTATTTTTAAATATGTGGAAGCTTTTCCCCTCAAAATTACAAAACTTCAAAACAAGTATTCCTAGAGTACAACCAAAGTCTCTCTTTCTGCAGCGCCTTTTCAAGACAGATATTAAAAACAAATTAAAAGAGGATGACGTGTACCAGTGGAGATTGTCCTGTGCTAGTTCTAAAAACTGAAGCAATCACACAAAATAACAGAAGTCTATAAAATGAAAAAGAGATAACATAGATTTTTTTCCATTTCCAGAGCTAGTTTATGTTTTTCAAGAAAGTCACAAGTGACAAAGTCTCCCAAACTTCTAAGAGGAATTATCTGAATATAAGCCAGTATTAATTATACCAATTTCAGCCAATTTCAGTCTTGGGAAGTGGGAGAAGTCAATCGAAGGAAAGCAATTCTGTTGCAGTCACTGAAGTATGTGCCTGACTAAGAACTGGGGTTCAGTGCATGTTTCAGGTCCATGGGGTCAACATGCCAAGAACCTCAATTTCAGCAAGTACTGCCCATTTGCCTGCCATAAATATTGCTGTGGTCCTGCTGCTATGCCTCAGAACAGCTGCAGGTGTTTAGAATTGCACGGGAGATGTGGTAAACACACACACACACACACACAGAGAAAAACGTGCACTTCCCCCCATTTAAGGAAACAAAAATACCCTTTAAATGTCCAATGCTGTATCAGCAACAATACGTGCCAGCCAACACTATTGCTCTTTTATCACAGCTTCACTTTTATCATGTTTGAGCACTGCCTCTCCCCATCGCAGCACTCCTCCTGCTGTTTACCCCTCTGCCCTATCTTCGCATTCTCTCCGTGTAAGTGCAATAAATGAGTAATGCCGGTGGTATTTCAGCAGCGAAACCAGCGCTCGCTCCCCGGCGCTGGCATTTCACCTTTGACTCAGCCGCTGGAATTCTGCCAGAGCTCCCGGGTTCCCAGGCTGCCAGAACCCCCGGGCCAGGCAGGGGACAGGGAGGGGACAGGCAGGGGACAGGGAGGGGACAGGTATGGGACAGACAGGGGACAGGTAGAGAACAGGGAGGGGACAGGCAGGGGACAGACAGGGGACAGGAAGGGGACAGGCAGGGGACAGGTAGGGGACAGGCAGGGGACAGGGAGGGGACAGGTATGGGGCGTGTCACCGCTGACATCACCCGGGACGCCGCTGGCCATCACCGAGTGTCATTGGTTTCAGCGGTGCTACAAACTGGACCGCAATCCTTCTTGGTTAACACTGAGAGTCCTCACCATTCTTTCTAACTTTCGCAAAAAGCGCTAAATCTTCCACTTCTCCCCTCTCCTCCCTCCCCCTGCCAAGTTATGTCACTGACCAAG
Organism: Zonotrichia albicollis; assembly: GCF_047830755.1. Lineage (NCBI taxonomy): Eukaryota > Metazoa > Chordata > Aves > Passeriformes > Passerellidae > Zonotrichia > Zonotrichia albicollis. The sequence continues at coordinate 12,248,616 of NC_133819.1, read as the reverse complement.
TGACACAGGAGCCGGCTTGTGACAATTGACATCCCATTCAGACGGTCTTTATGCAAAGGAAAAAACCCGCAAAGTGAAATGTTCTGCAGGACTGTTTCAGACATTCGGTTTATCTCTGTTTCTTTGGAATGCTATTTGCAGAAAAGGCTGAATCTACAAAGCTCCTCCAAGTGCTAGCCTTGCTAAGTCCCGTGATTTTATCAGGAGTCTTGTGATACTTGTCCTGCTAAAGCCTCGCTGCAGCATGGAAAATATTAGAGAGCCCAGTATTCCATGATTAAACAAATCAAAGTCAGGCTTCACTTCTGGGGAGAAAACTCACAATACATAGACCCTACAGCTCAAAAAGCTGAACTCATCAATTTGTATGGGAGAAGTTTGAGGAAACTTAAGATATTTATGTTTGCTACTGGCATTTTAGCACATGCCCTGGATTGTGGCTCTAGCATACATGATGGTCCTGCTACAAAGGCATAGGGCAGCAGCAGAACCCAGATCCAGACAGATTTAAAATGTCAGATGTCCCCAAGGCTGGTTTGGGCCTCACAAAGGATGTAAAGCTGTCTGTCAGCAGAACAAGGAGGACAAAGCCCAGTCCAGCTCACAGGCACAGAACAGCTCAGCAATCGCTCACTTCCCCATGTGATAGGCAAGATGGGAGAAGGAAACACAGCCTGGTGTTGTATCACTCACCCCCTTATCCCAGGAGGAGGAGGAGGACTGGCAGCTTGCCAGGACCTTTCACTCCATTCTTTTTTATGCTGTGCATGCAGAAAAGAAAAAGTAGGAATCTGGCCCCTCAGGTTTTGAGTGCTAGTAAGTTATCCACAGTGCCTAGTGAAAGGCGTGCCTTAAAGGACATCAGCATTGGCACCTACTATTTTGTTTTGCAAAGGACTTCATCCTGTCCCCCCTCCCCCTCTTCCCCACTCACACTCAGACTTCTGGGATTTTTCTGCTCCTATCGTTGTTTTCATTAATGATACAAGAATGGATTCAGCCTCATTTTCAAAACAATTGTTAAACAGTACAGAAACAGACTTATTTTCCTATAAGTCATTCACTGGCATTCTGGTTTTTAAAAAAATTAGTAAAGAAATGTTGAGAGAGAGAGAAACACCTCTATCCCACAGCAGGGAGAGCTTTTCAGTCCTTGGAGGCCCCTAGAGAACTTTGAACACATTTACTAATATCAAAGCAGGGCAATAGCTTTTCGATGACATCATCTTCCCACTCCCTGTAACTGAGAACTCACCGTTCCCTGAACTAGATAGTCAGGAGCTTTGAGTGCCAAAGGCCTTACACCATAGTTTCACCTACAACTATTACAATCTCCAGACAGCCAGTGGCTGACCTGCTGCACCTGAAATAATCTGCTGGTGGCAAAGTTTTTTTCTGTCTACACATCAATACTAAAGAGTTACCCATGTCAAACTGCAAGGGTTATTTTAAGACAGCCCTGGAAGGTTTGAGTATTAGGATGATAGGTGTTCTTTAAAAAAAAATGTATGAGATTCTTAATATCCAGACTTAGGTAAATTATATCCACAGATGTATTCTGGCAGTAAGTCAGTGCATGGGCAGGGAGAGCTGCCCACAGCAGAATGAATGTTCAGGGTATGCAGCAGCAAAGCCTCGTGAAAAATGAACCTTTGGGTCACGGTGATACTCTCTGGTGTCTGACATGTTACACCTGAAACAAAGACAGTCTCAGGCAAATACAATTCCCTTGCACTGATTTAGTCTGGAACACGGTAAGTGCAGTTTAGAGCCAACATTTGTTCTGTTTTCAGGAAAAAAGAAACGTATACAAACTGTTCTTTCCCATCCTGAAACAATGGAATAACACATGCTCGCTCCTTTACAGTGGTGAAATTCTGACAGTGATCTGAACAGCTGCTTAGCCACCAACCACAGCTTTTACAACTGGTTAATTACAGACATCCAAATCCTTGCAACACATTTTGCATTCATGGCCCAAACAGTATAATCAGTTACTTTATCCAGGACGGCACAATAACATCTCTGTTTATCAGAGAACAGAGCATAGTAACTTACCCCAGATTCATCATAGTCAACTGAAACATATCAACTTACATTTTCTGCTTTCTTTTTTAAATGAAAGAGAAAGGAAAAGGAAAAAAGTGATTTTTTTTTCTTTTGTAAAAATGTGAAAGCAAGAAAACTGAAGGTTAAGAGAGCTTGGCTAACTATTAACAGGATCCTTGTTCTGTGCCATGTTTATTACAATTTGATTGTAAAAATGGGAGGATGAAAAGGATGTTCACTGACATGTTTCCCATGAGTGTGATGACCTTCCTCTTGTGAGTAGCACTTCACAAGTATGTTCATTCAGTTGGAGTCCTCTGGATTTGACTGAAGAACTCTGGCAAAAGAGACACAGGCCATGTAGGACTATCCATCACATGGCTCTCAGGAAGAACTAGCATAAATTATTCTGCAGAACAAATATTAAATACACCAAACGTGGTAAAACAAAACCAGAACCTGGGGAGATTATTTTGGTTGCTTGAAAGGACCAGAGTTTGCTTTGTGTCTGGTTCTGCTTGTCCATGAGTGCCAAATTAATTAAAAAATTTAAAACTTCTCTTTCCCAAAGGGGGAAACTGAGGCACAAAGAAGTGAAGGTTTTCTATTGGCCCTAAAGCTTGGGGGCTTGATTTTTTGGACAGAAAACCAGGATGAAAGTCCCAAAGAACGTGCAAGATAACATACACTTTCCCCATATCTTATTAACAGGCTCAGAAAAGTCATTTTTGAATGAGTCAGTCACTGTGATTCACATACAGATCTGACAGATCACCCAGAACACAGCCTGCCAGACACTGCTCCCAAATAATGTTTGAAACACAGGGCATGGAGGGGGCAATAATGGCACTGAAGCTAAACACTGGATTTAGCTTTTATTTTCTAGCTGCTTTAACGGCAGAAAGGGCTTTTGCCAACGGATTTTGCCCAGGAAATGAGTTCCAAGCAGTGATGTAAAAGCCCTAATGAATTCCTGCTCTGCTGACTCAGCGATGCAGCAGGACCCCGCTGCCTGCAAAAACGTGACAGAAACCACTGTGTGCTCAATGCTCTCAGAGATAACCCAAACGGGTCTTTGAAACCCACCACAGCCCACAAAGCACTCGAGGTTATCTGTTAGGTGACAAGTGGAATGAACTTCCAGGTACTTTTCAAATCTCACTTCTGTAAATAAGAAGCAGCTGACTGTGATCCTGCAGATTCCAGTTGAGAAAGCTCTGGTGATATTAATGCACTGTGTTGTGTCTAGAATCCCTTGATAGAATTACAACATTACTGTACACAGCTGGGTGGATATTATTATGCTGCACGAAGAAATAAGAGATTGTACTATCAGGAGTAAATGCAACCCAGATCCGACACTAACGCACTTGAATGCAAAGCTGGTGCCTCCAAATTTAGTACAGTGTGTTTTTCAAGGGTAACTTTCTAACAACATGGACAAATAAAGCCATGCACACGCTGGCAAGCTCTGCTGTGTGGCTGGAGAAGTTTGCTGATGACAGTCTTGTTATTGTAACAGGAAGTGACTCAGCCTTGGCAACAGGAGATCAGATATTTTATTCAGAAGCATTAGGTCATTTTTTTCCCCCTAACCAACCAACAGTTTCACAAGGCAACTGGTTTTGTTTGAAAATTAATATCTACTTTGAAAGTGATTTGCTGAGGGAGTGTAGTTAAACCTTTATGGTTAGGAATAACCACTCAGTTTAATGCAAGGCATCTGGAAACCTCTGGTCCTTTTAATTCTCTAAAATTTGCTGCCTGTACAAAATTCAACCCCCCCCAGGGCAAGAATTCTCCCACACGGGTGAGTAAAGTATAACCAGCCATATTATCATCATGAGAATGAGGATCAGTGAGGAGATTTGTGTCTGGACCAGTAACTTTCCATGACAATTAACATGACTGATGCTGCTGTTACAGTTAAAGTGCTTCACACAGGCATTACAGCTGAGGCAAATATGTGCCTATTACATGATCTTTCCTCAAGCACTTATAAATGGCACATGGTGTTATGCTGCTTCTCTTAAAATCAGCGTAAAAGAAAAATTCTGTTAATACCTGGCATCCAGCCTAGCCCAGAACAGTTTCTTTCCCTCTCCACTTCTGCACTGTCACTTGCAGTGTGTATCTTTTGCATTACATATAGGTTCACATAACTGTGTGGAAAGAGAAAAAAACAGTTTTCCTTCAAATGCTGCACTGCTGTTATTCATTTTTGGCTCAAGTACGTTTAAGCACAGTTCACAACTGCATAAAAGTTGCACAAAAAGAAACTAACTGCGCAAGCCAAATTCAAATTCCCCCTCTAACAACAGAGAATAAACATGCCACCAGCTGCAGCACTCCTGGAACAGGATTTCATCATCCTCTGAATATTTTCCTGGTCTGTTGTAAGGTTTGTATTTTTAAAATGCCAAGGAAGTGTTGTACTCCACACTACAATGACTCAAATATCCCATACAAATATATAAATAACATATAAATACTAATGCCAGCTTTTTATCTTGGGCAGGGAGCAGCCAAAAAAAGAGTTCATGGGTTAACTTAAAAACTCTACAGCAACAGTGTTTATCTATTGCCTCCACACTGTGCCCAGAGCCTAATTTTAGGTATTAAAAATAAAGCTCTGGACAATTTCCCGCAACAGACACCGCAAGAACACAGTGAGGCCTCCAGCATTTTTCTTTGACATCAAAACACACTACTTTTTTAAATGTGTAAAAAATTCAACTTATTTGGAAAGCCATTGCAGTGAATATGAATTTACAATTCAGCATAAAATGAAATACATCCTGAAAAGCCTCAGCTCCCTACATCATTTCACTGTTATCTTCCTTGTGACACAAGCATCATTTTATAATTCCAGCCCATGAAAACAGAAGATTTCATAATTTTGCTGTTAAAGCAACATGCTTTTCTGTGCTCTGTCAAATAGCATTTTTATCTTCTAGCAGTAAAAAATAGCTACCTTGTTCCACCATCTGCCCAGAACTACTAAACCACAGGGTGTGATTCTGTAATTTCAAATTGCAGAAGCTTAAGCAACGCCAGTGTTATACCTATTAAATATACTGACAATCAGGCCCTAACATTTTCAAAGTACTGTGGCACATGATTTAAGAAAGGCATTTCAGTCAAACTCTTCCAGGGTTTATTTAACTGCTCTCATGGTTTGCTTTCTGTCAGCCGTCCCACTCGAGCACTGCTATGAATTAAATGATTTTAACATTCTGAAGTGCTGGACAAAGCTTTGCTATCTATTCATAACTTAAAACTAAATCTGAGAAACCATGTTTCTTTTTCCAACTGTATAACCATAGAACATAATATGAAAATTATTTCAGCTCTACAGCAAAATTCTTCCTGTCCCATATCTAGTCTCATGGTGCAAGTATCTGAAAAAACAACTGGGAACCACAATTTTATATCTGAATACTCACTCACTCACAGATATGTAACTTTTCTGTATATCTCTCATTTGCTCAGACAGACTTGAAACATAAACCCTCAGTGCTTTAACACTTGAAGGATAATAAAAGGAACTTATTTATTATCTACATTTCACTACTTTAAAGCCAATGCTGTACTTTTCTGGGACCTCACATTTAATATATGAATGCTTGGAGTCAGCTTTCTCTGTGTTATATTCAGCAGGCACAAATATATTGCTATCTTCCATTGGAACTGTGTCAGTTTTATGGTTACAAATCCTCCATTCTCATGTGTTCTCAAAAGTACTCATGTTTTAATGGGCCTCCATCATATGTGAAGCCTTAATCTAGGAACTGACAAGTTTCAGCCCTGCTGTTATATTTCTTACTGAAATAGAGCCTCCAGAGCTCTGATTTAGCACACTCAGCCAGGAGCAGCAGTTGACAGGAACAGATAAACTGTGACATGCTTGTTACTGCATGCACCTCCCAGGCCAGGCTGACCCAAGAGATGGGGGTGGAGGAAGCACTCAGTTTTTCAGATTAGTGGCCTGGTTTTATTTTCTTTTTCTTTTCTTTTTTTTTTTTTTTTTTTTTTTTAAATTCCTTTTTTCTAGGACCAGGTATTATTTTAACTTGTTGTAAGGCACACTACCCACTAAAAATATTCATGATTTGTAAACTTAGGAAGTTAATACAGGCTCCATTTTCATAAGAACAAAATATTTTTTTCAGTTGTATACATTTGGGATGCTGCTGTAATGCACTTTAATGGCCTCAGATTCTAAAATGGAAAGATTCTGAAAACTCATTTTGGGCATGCAGAATGAATTCTCTACAAAATACACAAGCTTTTGGGGGAATTCAAATATCACACATACACAGAGAGACCTATTAAATCATATGCTTGATATTTTTTCTCTTCAATATGTACTGCATCATATAAAATAAGGGAAATAAAGAAACTCTGCAGAAATTTTGTAGAACTGAAAAAGGAAATGGGCTGCACAGGAGACAAGTTCTCCTTGAAACCAAAGACACGGAAACTTTAGTCAGAAAAAGTGTTTCAGAAAGTGGTCTTCATTTGCCTAACTCATTCTAAAAGTGATCCTAACAGGGCCACAGAAGCAACAGCCAGAGACAAAAACAAACTCTTATGAATTCCAGGAATTAATAGAGAAAATATATTATACTGACATTATGTAATAACCTAATGTAGAAAAAGTATGCTCTTGCTCATACTGTCCCCTTCCCTAAGGATCTCCCTGTATAGTGGTGCTTCACTGGATTCACTGCATAACAGTGGTGGGAGCTGCCCCTCTGAGGCCACTACTGGGAGCAGTGGTGTTGAAGGTCTCTGTTGGTGACATGGACAACAGGGCAGGGCCAGTGCCCCCTCAGCAGGTTTGACACACTGGAGGGCAGGGATGCCATCCAGAGGGACTTGGATGGAGAAGTGAGCCCATGGGAACCTCCTGAAGTTCAGCATGGTCCTGTGCAAGGTTGTGCATGTGGGCCAGGGCAGTCCCAAGGACAAGCACAGGCTGAGGGATGAACGGCTTGAGAGCAGCCCAGAGGCAAAGGACTTAGGGGTGCTGTTGGATGAGAAGCTCAACATGACCCAGCAATGTGCACTAGCAAAAACACAGCCCAAAGGAGGATCCAGAACACTAACAGAGAGCTGGGATGCAGCTGTGCTGCACTGTTAAATCTGAAAACTCAAAAACATTCTTCACCCTTCCCAGCTTACATGCAGAGTTCATGAGATTTATTGACAAAATAAAGCTCAGGATACTGAACTGACTTTTAAAGACATCAAATCATCCTTTTCTTCAATTCTTAATGTGATTGTGATCTGAGGTTGTGCATGCCTGGAAAAGGTTAAAATTGTGTTCAATATTGTCTAACCAATGAGCCACAAGTCTAGCACCTACCAGAACCTCTGGATGTCAATTGCAAACATGAATCTCTTGCCAGCACAAATAGGATTTCAACTATTAATCCTTGTCCTCAAGAAAAAAAAAATCATATGCTTGCAGTTTTGTCATGAATTCTAAACTCACCACTACAGATTATAAACATTTACTCAATACTATAAAATTGAACTATTTATGCAACAGGCTTTTCTGCTCCAATTCCTCTTCTGAGCTGTCTATTCTCATGCTGCAGTTTAAACATATTTCCTGTTAGCCACAAAATGGGGAAAGAGCAATCATTGTACACAGTTCTTAACAACAGTAATGTGTTTCCATCTCTGAAGAGTGAGAAGCTGCCGAGCCAGCACTACAATGGTCATAAACATTCTTTTTGAATAAGTTCAATAAATTCAATGCACTCCTTGTTAAAATTATTGCAACAGAGATACTCTACCAACAGAAGTGAAGGCAGACAACACTTCTGCCTGTTTTTGAAAGCATTTGCAGCTTTGATTTGAGAAATGTGACATATTATAGACAAAAAAGGAAAGCAAACCTTATTTGGAAAATCTAAGCAAAAAAAAAAATTATGAGTGAGGAAAGTTAAAAAAACCAAACAGGCCTTTAAAAATATTTGGGGGTTCCCAGAAAGACATTTCCTGAGTTCTTTATGACTATCTGAATCTCACAAACAATAAGGATAGGAAACACGACATCCAAGGACACGTGGCAGGTACAGGCAAAATGCCAGCGACGATGGAGAACAGTCACCCTGACGACAAGAGCAGCCTTGTTGAAGAGGAGATTCCAGACAATGGAATATCCACTCCCAGGGGAGAGTCTGAAAGGCTGAGGTGTGTTGGAGGTGAGTAAGCGCCAGCTCAGACGTGCCTCCAGCTCCGCTATCTGAACCTCACACGGGGACAATCGCGCCTGTCCTTTGAGCAGCAGCGCTGCAACCTGCACCGAGCTTCCCCTGCTTCCTGTTGTGCAGCCTGCAGCTGCTGGGCAATCACCTCTGCTCCCTGCCTCTTGACAGAGCTTGAAAGTGAGAACTGAGATAACAACTCGAACTGAGTGGTTATTTCAAAAGGCAAAAAGCCTATTTAAAGGCTGAAATATGTCGGCTATGTACCCTAAAAACTGAATGCGTATTTATTTGTTTCAAATATTGCTTAGTGACTAAAGAACTTGTGATGCCATCTGAATACTGGTTTCTATGCTATAGAAACATAATATTTTGCTCCTAAGAAGCTAAACATACTTTAATATTAAATGTGTCCCATAGTAGAGGATTTTCATGATGACACAAGGTTGACACATGCAATCACAAGAGTCCAGCAAGGGTAAACAATTTTGCTGCTCAGAGCTGCAACGTGTGAGATGAGTGGAGGGGACATATCCACATATAGAGCCCAACCCCTCAAACAGACAATCATTGATAAAATAACACTGGAGAAACAAACAGAAATTAAATTCATGGACATCATATCTATGAACAGATTTTTTTTAAGGCACAGATGTAGTGTCTAACATTATTAACCGAACAGTAGTAAATGGAATAGTGGAATGGACTGCAGGAAGCACACAGCCTCACAAACTCTCTTTCCCTTTAAATATTGCCACTAGCTTTTGTCCTTGTTTTTTAAAGGGAGAATGTGAATCTAGTCCTTCATTACCACAAGTTCTGAGGTTGAATTTCTGGCACTTCTGCATAAATTTTATCATGATTGTACCGAGAATACTGAAACTGATCCAGCACTCACTTGATCCAGTAGGGCTGCCTTCTTTTACTGCTAATAATGAGATTTTCATTCCAAAACCCCTACTACAAGATCTCCCAGTCTAAACAAAATACATAAAACATCCTAGTTTCCAATCAGAACCTTTGCATAACTGCTTTCTATGCAACTCTTCTTTTGCCTGTCATGTTTATTAATGTTCTTCCTCCCTGATATTTCTCCCTCTTCATTCAGAGGACAAAATCTCTCTTTGCCTGAATGAGCATAATTTGTATTTCTCTCTCTCTTTTTCACTCAACAAAAGGTCTCCAGGCCAGGTCACCCTTCTCTGCTACTTGTTAATGCAGTTTATTTCCCATTAGATATAGGGTTCCAGATGATGCAATTTAGGATTTTCCACATTAATCTAACTCTGGAAATGCCTTTTGCACCCCATGACTTCATTTACCTTCCTGCCACTGGATGAAATTCTTCCTGATCTCATGATCAGGTGATCTCCTGATCAGTGATTAAATGGCCTATTTGCTCTTCTGTCAAGACAAACTGATGATTTCCCACAGTGCAACATAAATCCTTGAGTTTGGTACATAAGTGCATGACCCTGAATTGAGACTGGTTTTCCCTTTCAGCTGGTACTACCCCAGTCCTCAAGGCCATTTCTTTTCCTGTGGTGCTATAGTACAATCCATCTCTGTATTGACAACATCTCCCAGGTTTGTGCCACCAGTATATTTCATCACTGCATTCCTACTTCTCTTGTCTGCCAAGATATGAAATGGAAATATTAATAATCATTCTACATGCAATATCAGTTCAAATTCTTTCATGAAGTCCAGGAAAATTATATCTGTCAGAGTTCCCTTGAGAAAAATCTATCGATTTTCTCTAGATAAGAGAAAATCTATTCTTTTATCAGTGAAATGTCTAATTAATGATATATGTTAGCCTAATGAAATCTAAATTAGACACCAGAAAAGTCTCTTGGGAAGACAGCAGAAGGATCATAATTCTGTATTTTTAATCTGATTGAGGTAATATTAAAACATGAAAAGAATCCAAATGGTCTGCTGTAATACTAAAACCAACGTCCAAAGATACATTAAATAAATCCTAAATTTTATTTGTCAGACTTCTTAAAATTCATGGTCTAAAACTTCATATTTTCTTGTATCACAGGTGTGTCAGTGTCACTGTCGGGTTTGACCAGGTGGTTTCCACTTCAGGATTTCTTCAAATGCAAAAATCCAGTGATGGTCTATTTATTTTCATGTCAGATTTCAGATTTTCACCTAATCACTAGTCTCCAGGAAAATGGTCTTAGAATTAGAAATAAAGGTTAAATTTTTTAGCAGTTGTGTGAGTGTCAGATACAGTCAGGCACCTGAAGAACTTTTGAGGGGCTACAGAAAAAGGGAATTTTACAAGTAATCAAATATATCGAGAGTTGCCATCATACTGAATTTTCAAAGAAAAGTCATTTGACAAAGAGATTGTTGCTCTAGAGATTTTGTGTAAGTCATCTGTACTATTGCAATTGTACTGAAATAAAAGTATATCCACTGAGATTATGCTGGATAAAAGCATTACACATATTGTGCATTTATCTATCTCTGTCCTACTTCAGCTCATGGTATGAAAATGAATGCTCCACATGGCATTTCAAGACTGAAGCATGGATGATGGATACATGGATGTGTCTCAAGACTGAAAAAAATAAAATAATAAAACAACACGGAAACACTGCTGGAAGCAACTGAATGGATTGGAAAGGACTGGTTTGGGTTACAGTCTGAGATGGGAGGTTTGTGTTTGGAGTCACTGCTGGCCCCCAGGATGCACCTTGCAGTTAAATAACAGTCCCGGCAGACACCTCTTCCCTTGGCCAGACCAGCACAACCACTTATTCCGGCTGAGGGGCTGTGGCAGATGTCCTGCCCTTTGGCTGTGTGCAGGTTAATCTCCCTGAAGCTGCCCCAATGGTTATTCAGCTCTAAGAGCTATTGCTGAATGCTGCTCTCTGACAAAGCTGGGCTGCATGAAACCAGCTGAGTTTAGTGTTTGCAGCAGCTATTTACCTGTGGATGATATTCACAGCACTGCATCTCAATGGCATAGGAAGTAGAGAATAAAAAATCGTGTTTACTCTCTGTGTAGAACTATTCTTATAAGTCACAGAAGTGCTCATACTAGTGCCCTTTTAAAAACACTTTCCATAACATATTTCCAATGAGAAGTATTTCCTGAGACTGTGTTTAGAGTCCACATTCATTAACCTTCCATGCATGCCACAAGGCTCATCTTTTCATCCCACAGGGATTTGGGAAGACAGAAAGCTACTGGATTAAAAGGAATTTTACTTGAGCAAGCAGTGTTTCTATTTCAGAAAAACCTCCAGGAGACCTTATTTACATTTAATTGCATTTTTTTGTATTTTTTATTTTTGTGTCATTTAATTTGTGAGCAGCATCTATAGCATTGTCTGATACTTTACAAAAGTGCCAAGACACAACATGCTCTGAGTTACAGTTCCTGGAGGTAGGGAATTGATGGTATTTTAATTATCTGTACACATGCACCATTGTGTGCTCCTGTCTTTAAACATTCAGATAAGAAGTTTTTACTTGCCTTTGAACAAAGAGAATGCCCAACATTTTTGTGTTTCACTTCCCTCACTGTTGACTAGTTATTCTTTTTCCTTCTACAACTTCTCCCCTGTGATCATGTTGAGGAATATCTCCTTTCAAATGATGAGACAACCTCCCTGAAAGAAACATGGCCTTTTCAACAGTTGCTGCCCATATCACTAAAAAATAACACCGTGAACATCAGCCAAAAGCCAGAGAGCAATTCCGTAGTGCTTTGGGCCCAGCAACAGCACAAAGGAGCAAAGGACAGAAACCCCCAAAGCTCTTCCTTCAGAGGACTTTCCCACCCTGTAACAACCATGAGTCAAAGCAAAGCAAAAACCATCTGTTCATCTGGACACAGATACTGCTTGTCAGTGAGCAGGAAACATTTCCACTGAGAATCTCACAGCAGTGGAAGTCTCCCTGTGTAGACAAACTTTTGGTGTTTCAGACCTCCTACTCTGCAAATTAGGAACGGTGTAGCTCCCTTTTACCGTGCTTTGTCTGTTATCTTTTTTCCAAAAACAGGCAAGAGATTGGCTGTGAGGATGTATTTACAGCTTGGCTAGCACCATGAGGCCTCCAGCTCATAAGTCCAGCAGCTCTCATCAAAAGCCAAGCATTCAAATACAACAAAACAGAGCATCATCAGCTCAGGCAGGGCCAGCTCCTTCCTACTCCTCCTTCCCATTCCCACTGCAACATGACTCAGCTCAGCTGGGACCCCTGGAAAGATGGGAAACTGCCATGTTACATCCTGCCCCCAAATGACATCCCTGAGATCAGCTATTGATGAAACTGGGAAAAATGCAGTCCTAATTAATATGTTGTATGTTGAAATAGTTAGTGGCAGAAATACACTCTGTAAAGGGACCAATCAGTCCTAATTAAAATCATGTTTAACTAATCCTTTTGGGACGGGGACTGTCACTTAGTGTTTGTTCTTTCCACATGTAGCCCAATGGCATTCAGCATTGATGATGCATTTAGGTGCTATCACAACATAGGCAATGAAGAATAACAACTACAAAAGTATAAATTTAATGTTTTTTTCCTAGCATGACTGCTTCTGTAGGCACAGTGTAGTGCAAAACCACCACAGCATCTTATATCAATTTGCTTGCCTATTGCATAGTTTGGGTAACCACTGAGTAAATGTTTAGCAACTCATATGTGCAGGATGGGTGTCTAATAATTTTCATGTGTGTAATGTTTTGATCAAATTATTTCCACGTTCATTTTCATGGATTAGTTTCCAAGTGGACAAGACCCAAAAAATCAGAAAAACTCTTAAGGGTTTTACTGTACTGAAGGCATTCATAATGACAACATTTAAAAAGAATGAGAAAGCACTCCTTGCTTCTATTAAAATTAGAACATTTACATTCAAATTTACAATACATACACACAATTATTTCAAAGCTACCATCAGCATTCTATGAAACAAAAGTGTGATTGTCTATTAAATCAGATGATACCAAAAAGATCAGCTAGTTAAAAATTTTCTCCGTCCAGTTAAAACAACAAGATTATCTATTTGCATTGAATACAATGTTTGATTTCTATCATGCCTCTGAAATTCATGATTTCTAGATGAATGTCAAATGAGATTTTAAAAAATCCCCACTTAAATAAATTTCCTAAACTGCAAGAGAATGAAAAAGATGGAGAAAGAAAGATTTTGGCTTCTCTGTGTGCATACTAACTTAATCGTTTGTCCCTTGAAAAAAGCAAGTTGCCTTGAGCATTTAAACTCCAAAAAGGGATCCTTTAAAGCAAAACATTTTAATTTGACAAAAAACTTCTAGGACATCTTCTAAAAAAAGTTTGCATATTTTTGAGGGAGAATGATTAGATGCAAATAACAGGTAAGGATGACAGAGAACATCGACATGTAATTAAAAAATAATCATAGATGATTTCTGCACCAGGTGAAGATCACACAGCACACACCACCAAAGAAGACAGGCAAGCTTTGCTGGGAAGTCTTGAAGGAAGCTGCCTATCTCTTGGGGAAAGGAAAAAAGTATTCAGGAGGAAAAAGCTTTAAAAGGCTGTGAAACTGCCAGCAGGATACACAATGACCACCACAGATAAGAACTCCATCAGGTTGCAAATGTATAGGAAAAAGGTTAACACTTTGCTTGTTATTCAAAAGCAAATGAAAGATGAGTTTATGATATCTAGCCTGGATTAGGACTCAGAAGATCTGAGTTAATTTCTTGCCTCTGCCATAATCTCTCTTTGTGATTTTGGGCCAGAGTTTACATTTGGCATAGAATGAAGGAAGGAAGTAGTATCCTTTCTGTAAAGTTAGGGAACTGAGACCCAGAGATAATACTAGCCAAGGACTTACAATGCTTTACTGGCATTTACATTTCCAGTACATTTCTATGCAGAGAAAAATGACTGAGAGTTGAGTATCTTTGGGGGCCTGATCCTTCAGTTATGTGTGTGTTTCTGCTTCCTTGTTAGGGAATTCAGATAAAAAATCCTTTCTTCCACACTTTGAACAAAGGGTGGGGTTTTTTGTTGGTTGAGGTTTTTGTTTGGGTTTTGTTTGGTTGGTTGGTTAGTCTTTTTTGTTTTGGTGTTTGGCGGGGGGGGGGGGTAATTTTGTTTCTTTTTTTTTTTTCTAACCAGGCTGAAATACAAAACCTCAGGAAAACGGTTTAAATGACTGTGTACTTTTTACACAGTCATTTAAAATTTTCTTATGACTTCACAGCATCATAATGAGGACCCCAGAAGCCTCCAGAACTCCAGAAGAAGAAACTAGCTATTATGTGTGCTTATATGTTATATATGCCCATTTGACTCAGATACATACAAAGTATTTTTATTTTATTTTTGCTGTCATCCTAGTGCACAATAGTAATGACAACAGTGTGAGTGTGTTGACAGGGGCTTCCACAGCAAACAGCAATTTCCCTGAATTCCTACACACCAGGCTGAGCTCTGGCACTGACTGGGACTAAACCCTGAGCACTTCAGTGGAAACTCAGGGTTACTTCATCATAATCACTTGCTTTTCACGTCCTTTTCCCTGTTGATGTCCCAAAGCTTCCAGAGTTACTCTGATGTGAATGAGATCTGAATCCTGACCATTGGCAACAGTTACAGAAAACAGGAAATGGGGTATTTCAAATAACAATAGGTGGGAACAGTGAGTAAAGGTTCACTATGTGGTAAGGGTGCTGACTCTTTAATGACTGTGTTTATTTCCTTGTGTCCCAAAGAAGGCCACAGTTCATTTTGCTCTCAAATATGTACACATGCATATCAGACCCTGTATCTAATTTTGCAGATAATTGTGGGGGGGTTAATCAGCACTGATTCCCACTTCTCATAGGGAGGGACACAATGAGAATTGCTCTCCTGTGCCATGAAAAATCAAGTTGCCAGGGGCAAAAGGTTCATCCCATACCCTGTTAAGAGAAAAGCTCCCTATTGATACCGCAATAAGCATTTTTTTTTTCTCTCCCATTCACCACAGAAAGTTGTACTGTGACACAGAGAAACCCTTAAAATCCTTTACAAAACTTATAACCCATACAATGCACTTCACGTGCAGCCAGAGCAGAGATGTTACAAGCTGGGAAAGCTATCCTGGGCCATGTAGTTCATTCCAAGAAAAGGTCTGCCCTTCTTGGCTGGGGCTTCCACACAACTCCATGTCTAGTCTTGCCATGACTAATTCCCAGAAAAGGCAGTTTCACAACCTCCCCAGCCAGCCAGCCCTGTGTCTAATTGGCATCACTGCTTAGAAATACTTCCTTGCATTCTCCTATGAAAGTTTGCAGCTACAATCTAATTCTATGTACTTTTACTAAGCCTTACAAGCAGCTAGTGAGACAGCCCAGCTATTTTTAACAATCATTAGTCCTCCAGTCTCTCGCTTCACAAAATGACTGGTTCTTATTGGGTTCCTTTCTCACAGCTTCCAAAATTGTTCTGAATTAAGTTTCCCAGCTTAATGCTCTGTTAAATAATGTCACTAATTAGCAGCAGCAAAAACTAAAAACCAGTCATATGAAAATAAAAAAATGCCCAGTGACACAGGTGTTTTATTTTTTTTTTCTTGGCTCAAGCTGCTTTTTTAATCATTAATCATAGTAAATTCATAGTAAAGTTCCTAAAAGCAACCAAGGAACTTGTCAGACGAGCCCCAGTTGTTCCAATTTGCTGCTTATGAGGACATTGACCCTAAACCCCATCTTTCGTAAAGATGCTTTGCAAAGAATGTGTGCTTTTCTTTATACAGATTACTCATATTTACAAAGAAATGTCTGGAAGGCTACCTATTTTTTTTTTAAAGGAGATTTTTTACATCATGGAAGATTTTGTGCGCTACTCTAAAAGCAGTCATCCTAAAGTTCAGATCTCACAAAAATGAAAACAGTTAACTTTTTATAAGTTCAATTTTTATTTACCCTGTAGAGGACGAGTCCTTTTAAATACTTTAGAAAACCATACATGATATTTTTTATATTAAAACCCATGAAATTCCCATTCAATTAGTACTTATATCTCCTATTACTAATACTCTTGTGTACTATTAAGCAGACTGCTAAACTGAGCCTCTTGTGGAAACAAGGTCTAATTCTGTCCTAATACAGTCACAGAAGATAGAACTGAAAAGTGAATGGACGTTTTGTTCATAAATACATCCAGCAGCTAAGCATCAGGGTGGAAAAAAAGACCTATTTAAAACATAAAGACAACATGGGTACATGAGAAAAACAGATTTAATAACCTGTTTGCAACTAGGTCACTACAGGATCGTCACTCGTAACTACAGCACCAAGAGAGACAGAATCACCTTTCCAGAGCCAGTTATGGAAATGGAAAATGTAATTGCCTTCAAGGTGAGGCAATTAAGGACACTTAAGGAAGGCATTCTTCAATACATCTGCCTGAAAAAGGATTGTCTGTTGACACCTTTTACTCTCATGCTGTTTCTGGGAGCCGATGGGAATCACAGACCAGTGCACTACCTCCTCATTGACTGTTTAGGCACCTCTAGGAGAACTAATTGAAAATGGGAATTTTAAAAGCATGAAAGACAAGGCTCTGTAGCAGCTAAACTGTAGAAATTACATACCTGTGGGTTCTGTCTGAAGAGAAAGAAAAAAGAAAAAAAAACAAAAACAAAAACCGACAAATCAGAATGACAAAAACCACACAACACACCACCTCTGACTCAGCTGGGTGTCATTGATTCATGTTCTGTTCACATTAGCTAACAACAACCATTTCTTCCCCTCCATTCTGGTTAATTTTTTACTAGTATTTGTAGGGAAACACATCATCTCTCATGTTTTCTCTCTACTAAACAAGTTTACATCACATTTACCTAAATTCTTCCTTACCGTATTTTTATGATTATATATTTTAAATGAATTTACCTTTTCCTGGTTTTGGTCTGGCTTATGGTCTGAAAAGTAAGTCTCTATCTCTGCCAGAGTGACAGATCAGGAATCACCCCACTTGCTTGCCTACTCATTACAGTTCTATTTATATATCCTCAAAGAGCATTTACTTTATCTGTGGTAGAATCACAGTGCATACTAGTTTTCGATTTAGCAACTTGCCACCTTGGAAGCAGATAGCTTCAAGTAGTGTTCTCTGCTATCTGACAATGCTTTCATGCAATTGACACCCTCTCTCTCTTCTCATCCCAAATAAAGTCCATTCATCCTAATCAAACCCAAAGCTGTTGATTCCTGCCTATTTCATCTAACCTCCTTACATCTGGCTGCACGTGAACCATTTTCAGGAAGTTTTCTCCTCCTCTTACTCTCAGCGCTGAATACAATGCAGACCAACTTGATGTGTCCTCTAAAAATGCATGAATATTCTAAGAACAGAACAGGTGCTCCCCCTGCCTCATGTGGAGCTCAGCCCACCTGGAAAACACCGTCTGTCACCTGCTCCTTAGGAGAGCAGATTTTCCAGGAACAGTCTACCATTCCTGACAAAAGCAGTTACTACAGAGAAGTGGATGTGGCAATACAGCTTTTCAGACAGAACCTTACTAAAATTAATGAGGCAAAAGGAAAGGAAAAAAAAAAAAAGCACACAGGGCTTTTTTTCCCTGCACATATTTCTAAAACAGCAGCCTTAAAGTGGTAAATTGGCTGCTTCTAAATTGTGGACAGTCCTACTAAAAAGCCATTGTGAAACTTGACAGGCAAAGCTCTGACATTTGGAGAAATCCTATATAATTTATACTAATTTTTGGTACCTTTTTAAGTGGCATTGATCATTCAGAGTTAAAAACACGAGGAACATTTACAGAATTGGAAGTATGTGACTACCTCTGTGTAATCAAGGGCATCCACCATTAATTAAGTGTACGGCAGTGACAAGAAAATCATCCAAG
This sequence comes from Zonotrichia albicollis, assembly GCF_047830755.1. Lineage (NCBI taxonomy): Eukaryota > Metazoa > Chordata > Aves > Passeriformes > Passerellidae > Zonotrichia > Zonotrichia albicollis. The sequence goes on along the minus strand of NC_133819.1, from coordinate 12,230,460 downwards.
GATCTTGGTAGCTGTGCTCCTTCCTAACTCACCAGCAGTGAATACACACAGTCAGTACACACACTCCACATACATAAATGAAGAGGCCTCTGCTCTAAATCAGGGTCTTTGTCCTTCATTGGCACATCTAAATAAAGTTGTGTAGTCCCAGAGGACTGACTGATTTTGCTCTGGATTTTTTAAAGTTAGAACATGTTTCCTTTTAAGGTTTTCAAGGTAAATTCCATCCTAGCTCATGATTGAAAAAATTCCAGTAGTATAAAATGGATATTTGAAATTTAACTGCTTTGTATAGCTTGAAGAAAGTCATTAGGGATTAAATTATATCTTCAAGTATCTTCACTAGCTCAATTCTTTCATTTTCTTTCATTTTGTGGCCTATTAAAAATTGTCCTAATGTTTATTATCCTCCACAGACTACAATAAATTCCCTTCCACTCACACACCATCCCTTTGTTCCACATGGCTGCTGTTAGTGCCAGTAGTTTCCCTTCAGCTTGTGTTCCTCGGAACTGTCTCCTAAACCACAGCAAGCTTTTGACTCACCATTTCATTTTAATTCCTGATTGAATACATTCTGGGCAAAAACACTTTGTCTGTTTTCTCCACTCTGTTTTCTTACCCATTCTTTCTTATCTGGGTTTGACCTTTAGTTCTATTGATGCTTTTTTGATACTTGAAATTAAAATATCTCAGTACAGTCACAATCTAGAACTCATCCAGAGACACTTATGTCAATTTTATTTTGTCCATTGGTAATTGTCTAATGAAAGCCAGCATTTAATCAGAATATAACTTAAAACAGTTTTTACTGCACAATAGTCACATCTGTGCCATAGTTTTCTTTGATTTGGTTCATTTTTTCCTACAGGATTCTTCAACCAATCACAGCCTGACAGCAGTGCAGAAAACCTTACTTATTAAAGAGGCATTTCATTTAAGGACCTTTTCATCCCCATCAATTTACATCTGCTGTTTCCAGTTGTCCTTCACTGGGAAATACTGCCCATACAAAATAAGATCATTATGTGTCAAACTTCACATGGGCAGAGCCAACCTCATCCAGCCTCTGACAAGCCCAGATTTCTCTGACATGACACACAGCTAAAAAGGGGGCAAGTGTAAAATAGAAAGAGCAGATAGTTGCATTTACTGTCACTATGTTTGAAAATAAAATCTTGTCTAAACAGGGAGCTGGTCAGTTAAAAAAACACTAATGATTCCCAGAGTTATGTTTCCAGGTTATATTTGACTGGAGCCCACACCACATTTCAGGCCAAAAAATATTTTACCCCACAGAACTAAAAGTAGGCTCAAGTAAGGTGTATAATTCATCTACTTAAGAGCGCCTTTATTTTTTTTTTTTCCTTCTGCACTTTTCTTTAGTAAAAGGATCTCATTTTGGCCACAAGTAGATATAAAATGACCTGCACTATCTGTTGCCTGCAAGGCAATTTTGGATATATATTTACGTGTTTGGCCATGTGAAACCAAGTAAAGAATTACTGATTCAACCAAGCATGCATAATTATCTGGATTTAGATGTTTTGTGTTTTCAGCATCGCCTTGTTTTGCTAAACATAAAATAATGCTCTCATTGACCTTATACTTCTTTTTTTTTCCATAGACACAGGAAAACCAACCATGAACACCAGTTGTTTGTTTAAGGAATCATCATATTAATAGTTTATGAGGGGCCCAGGGATGGAAAGTTAGACTGACATTTTCACACCTGCAGTCACCAGCTCACAGAAGACAGTAGGCAGAAGAAATACACATTAAACACTCCAGTTACCATTTGTAGGCAACCAGCAACAGATACAGAGAAAAGTGGGGAAATTGAAAGAATAAGGCTGAGATTACGACGGAAATACCAGCAGAAAATTAAAAGTCCTTTAAAAAAAAAAAACACATTAGGACTGTTTGTTCCATGTACTGGACACTCCTTTGGAAAGCTAACGACCACAGTTTCTTAAATTATATTAAGACATTCATATCATTGACAAGTCTAGCCTTAAAAAAGCTGACACTCCATGGACACAAATAACTATGTGTGCTGAGGTGGAATTGGGAGAGGCAGTGTCGGATGGTGCTTGCCAGGAGCATCCGCTGCGTCATTCATCCAGGCAAAGATCTCCCTCCGTGTGAAGCTCCGGGACCATCATCCAGGTCTGATTTAGGACCTAATTCCTGTCCAAGGTGTCCTTGAGGCTTCCCCAAGGAAAAGACAAATTTGGGGGACAAAGGAAGGACAGAAACATCCAAACCCTCCAGCTCACTAGAAAGCACAACGCAGGGGCCTGAAGAGCCTGTGGGCGCTGCTTCGCATCCTCAGGGGGAAAAAGCTGTGGGGGGATCTCTGAGGGGGTCACGGTTACCTCCGGACAGACGGACACAACGGGACACCCCTGCTCAGGCCCGGCGGGTCACGGTTACCCTGGCACAGGCCTGAGGGGTCACCATTACCCCGGTCAGTCGGGACACCTCTACTCAGACCTGGGGGAGTGGTTCACGGTTATCCCCAGACAGACGGGACAGCCCTGCTCAGGCCCGGGGGGGCACGGTTATCCCCGGACAGAGGGGACAGTCCTGCCCAGGGGTCACAGTTATCCCCGGACAGACGGACACGACGGGACGCACCGGCTCAGGCCCGGCACAGCCAGGGCCCGGCTCCGCAGCGCCCCCCGCGTCCGCCGCCGGCAGCGCCGCTCCCCTCCCCCGCGCGGCCGCTCCGCGCGCACACACCGCCCCTTCGGAAGAAAAAAAAAAAAGCCCAGCCGCTGCTTCCCCGCTTTATATACCCTGCTAAAAATAGCCTGCCGCCGGGCCGGCCAATCAGGAGGGGGCGAATTTCGAATCGGGCCAATGGCGGGAGCCGTCACGGCCGGGCTCGGTCACGCCAGGAGGAGCCGCGATGTCTGCGGCGCGGCGATTGGGCGGCTCTGACGTCATCGGCACGCGGGTCGCGGGGCGCGCGGCGGGGATTGGGCGGTGGCGGCGGGCGGCGCGCCGGGATCACGCGGGGCGGGGGCGGGCGCGGGGGCGGGGCGGCGGCGCGGCCGGGCAGAGCTTTGAATAGGGAAGTTTTGCGGGGGGCTCCGCTCGCAGAGTCCGCGCCGTGTTTGCAAATATTGGGGCCGCTCCTGCGCCAGGTCCGCCGGCCGCGGGAGGGGGGACAGCCGCGCGCCCGCCCCGGGAGACGTCCTGCCCTGCTGTGCGATTAAACTTTGCATGAAACTTTGGGTCTTTTTTCCTCCCCGAGCTCCTCAAGGAATTAATATATATCTCTATATATACAATTTTATTTTTTTTTCTTTTTTTCATCTCTGGAGGAAGGGGGGGGGGCTTGGAAACTGAGAGCAGAGGTTGACACCCCCCCGCACACACCCCGCAACCCCTGCACATAAAGGAGGCATCTGTATTTTTGGTAACCAGCACTGACTTTGTTGTTGCAACTTGAGACATGGATGTTCTCCCAATGTGCAGCATCTTCCAGGAACTCCAGATTGTGCACGACACGGGTTACTTCTCAGCCTTGCCGTCCCTGGAGGAATATTGGCAACAGGTAAACGAGGATGTCGATGTTGTTGTTGTTGTCGGGGATTTTTTTTTAAGCCGTATTAAAGGATAAGCGGATTTAAGAAAGAAAAAAAAAAAAAGGAAAAAAATACCAAGCCCAAGTGTCAGCGAGGAGTTTGGGGAGAATTCAGCACAAATGTGTAGAGATGTTTTGAAGCAGGTGTTTCGGCTTTGAGCAGACGGCTGTCTGGGGGGCACAGTCCCGAGGCGGATGAAGGAGCTGCGCATCCCCGTCGCTCGCTGTTTACCGCCGGCGCTGCCGGGGGCTGTCAGCGCCCGCGGCCGCCCCGCTCCGCAGCCGCGCCGAGCCGCCGCTCGCTCCACACCGAGTCCTGGCAAAAGTTTTGCGCTTGTACCCGGTCCAGACTCCACAGCTGGGTCTTGTCATCCGAGTTCCCTGTCTTGGCCAAGGGCTGCTCTGCGCCCTGTGCTGTGGTTTATGGTTTTGATTTTTTTTTTCCTGCTGGTGTTTTTTGGTTTTGTTTTGTTTAATTTTTTTTTCTGCAAATGTATACAATTATTGTTTTTGTTCCTGGCGAAGACGGGGAAAAAGCCCTTCAGGAGTGTCGGTGCACACCGTGTCCGTGTGTGTGCCTGTGTATGTACATGTACAGAGCGCGGCCGTTCCCAGCGCAGGGAGCTTTGTCGAGCCCGTGAGTTGTCAGTCATATGACAGCGATCCCCTTGTGCTAATTGCCGTGGCCGGCAAGGGAGAAGAACGGCGCCTTCTTCCCTTTAATGGACATATTTTTTTGCCCATTTTTTTCCCTTCCCTTCCTCTCTTTGCTGCGGGACGGCGGGGTCTGACAGCCCCGGGGCAGCGGGGCCGCGCTGCGCTCGCTGCCCGGCGGGGGCTGCTCAGCCCGGGCACCGGATCGGATACCTGCTGGCTTTGCACAAGGACGAAGGAGCCTTTCCCAGAAGGTTGAAATGCAAAGTGTTACAACCTTCACATGCCTACTAATTGTGTGCGATGACTTTTTTTTTTTTTTTCCCCTCTCTCCCTCCCCCCGCTCCCCTTTCAGAGCGGCAGCTCCATAGTACGTGATTGAAATGGAGCTAAGTAGTTTCCTTCAGGCATTCGGGCTCTTGGCGAAGCGCCAGCCCTCGTTCCCAGTAGCCTTCAGAGGCATTTAAACTCGGAGAGCTTCACTCTGCTCCCCATTACTAATCTACCTAATGAGGAATTTAAATTAGCCGGGAATATGAAAGTTTAACAAGATCTTAATAAATGCTGTTTTTTGCTTGTTTTCACGGAAAATCAAAGCACTATTGTGCTGTCCCTGAAGAAACCCTTCTTGTTTTTGAAAGCATTGCAACCCAGTTCCCTAATTATAGACAAATACATAAATACCATGTGCAACAGTGGGTTTGGGTTTTGGGGGTTGTTCGTGGTTCTGATTTTTCTGTCCGATTTTTGCCCATACTCGGATCCTGACCAGAGCATGTGACCCAGTTTACTGGAGCAGTGCTGGGGGAGAAAGGAGGCTGCTCCCATGGCGGCTCTGCTCATGGGCAGATGGAAAAGGGCTGTGAAGGGAATGTGTGGCATTTGGGACCGGGTGTAGCTACCGGGCTTGGAAAAGGTGATCTTGCTAAAATAAGTAGTGTTTGGTTTGGAAACTTGGTGTGTCCGTTTTCTGTGTAAAGCTTCCATATGGATCATTTCCTATAGTGGAAAGAATAATCCCGAAACATCAGCTTGTTGCCATAACAGTTCACGTTCCTCTTTTTTTTTTTTTTTTTTTTTTTCTTTTTTTCCTATTCTCTGAAAGATGGCTAGAAAGTCAGTAGAGTGAAATGAAATTGAAACCCACAGTTTCACCCATTTAGGGTGGTTTTGTTTTTTGTTTTGTTTTCTGTCATGGAGTCAGGAGAATGTGGTTTGGGGGGGAGGTTGTCCATGTACTGTTACATGTACATTTGCAGAGTACTTTCTTGGCAGATGGTCATGGTTTTAAAAGGAAGTCTCCTTTGGCATTGCGTGAAAGAAAGAGATGACTCATACAGTTGCACTCTTGGCCAGTAGATAAAGTTCTTGTTCATTGTGGGACTCCCAGCAGGACCTCAGAGTAATTTCCCATTTTGCATCCTATAGAACAGAACATTTCTATTCTGGAACTTTTTTCCTCCCCTCTCCTCTGTTGTTGAAGTTCTCCGTGTTCCTCTGAACACGCATGGGAGCAGTTTGGCTTGTGTGGTGTGCATGCCAGTGTGCTTGGAAATGACATCCTTTGAAAGTCGAGTGTGCTGTGTTCTCATGCACAGGAAATGGGAGGATGTCTGCTGCTCCATTGATGTCCCCAGAAGACAGACCGGCAGCTCTGCAGCCATGCTGAAATGTGGCTTTGTTTTCTCACACAGGGTTTGGGTTTTAGCTGGGTGTCGGAGCACATTGTATTCAGTTGGGTCTTTTCAGCCTCATGTTTGTGTGAGAGAGATACAAAACAACTTGAAATTAGTCAAGGTGCAAGAGCGAAGTGTAGTTTTATGTTGTGGTTCTCTATGGTCCTTTTCAACATCAGCCTGCTGAAAACACAGATTTTATGATGAGAGTGATGATAATTTAACTGAGTCATTAGAATGCTATTTTGGAAACCAAAGCTGACTTGCACCTTCAGCTGTGTGTTTGAACTCTTGCCCAGGTCTTGAAAACTGATTTCTTTTCATTGTAACAGTCACCTAGTTACGGCTTGAGGAGCCTTTAATTTGTTTTGAACCCAGAAACCTCAAATCGAACGTACAACATTCCTGCATGCCTTTTGAAGTGTAAAATAATTTGGTTTATTTTTAAGCAGGCCTGTAACTTTCCTCTGTTTTTTCCTTCTCTTTCACCTAGACATGTCTGGAGCTGGAACGGTATCTTCAGAGTGAACCCTGTTACGTTTCTGCATCTGAAATCAAATTTGATAGCCAAGAGGACCTCTGGACCAAAATTATTCTGGCACGTGAGAAAAAGGAGGAATCTGAACTGAAGAACACATGTGTCCCAAAAGAGGACAATCTTGCTAGTCAGAACTTAGAGACCAACAGTTTGAATTCTGACGTGAGCAGCGAATCTTCAGACAGCTCTGAGGAGCTCTCGCCCACGACAAAGTTTACCTCTGACCCTATAAGTGATGTTTTAGCCAGTTCAGGAAACTTGAGTTCATCTGTCACTTCCACTCCCCCTTCGTCTCCTGAGCTGAGCAAGGAGCCTTCTTCCCAGATATGGAGTTGTACGCCGGGTGAGTTGCATTCACCGGGGAAAATCCGTACCGGTACCACTGGAAAGACTGCAGAGAAAGGTGCACCCTCGGCCGGTGACACCTCGCCCGATGGCAGAAGGCGCGTTCACAGGTGTCACTTTAACGGGTGCAGGAAAGTTTACACCAAAAGCTCACATCTGAAAGCACATCAGCGCACTCATACAGGTTAGTAACCCTTAATGCTTATTGGGACCTGGCAGCTGCTGCAGGGAATACCCCATGGTGGTGGTGGTTATGGTGGTGTCACGGCATTGCTCAATCACTGGGTGGTAGCCCAGGTTTGGAGAGATGATGTAATAGCAGCAGAGGCTTACCAGCATGGAAGACATCACTTCCTCATTCCCTTCATGAGCCAGGGCACTTGCTGGTGGATTAGGCTGCTGTCATAGCAAATAGGAGCCACTCGTCTGAGCTGGCAGTGGCTGGGAAGCTGCAGCAGCACGTGGTCTTCAGGAGCAAAGGTCCAGCCAAAATAGGTGCCAGGCCTTTCCTGACAATTATTTTCAAAGCAAAAGTGTGCTAGGACATTTTTGCTAAAAAAAAGGAATGTATATCCAAAAATCAGTCAGATCTGTAAGAACTTGTTGTTATGCTTCAGTCCACATTGGGTCTATTTTATCAGACATACCAAGGCCTTGGTTATATTAAGTATAGCTATATTAGTAACTCATTTAACACTTATGTGTGCCATTATTATCAGCAGAAAATCTTGGAAAGCCACAGTGTGTTGTTGTCCCTCTGACACGTCTGCCCAATTGGACTTAAATGTATGATCCACTGTATAATTTGATTCCAAATTACTGAACAACAGCATTTTATTTTTATGAAACCTGAACTAAAAATAACAATCCTGTGTGTTACTGGGAAAGAAAGTGAGGAAGATAGACACTTCAGGGCTTTTATAAATATTTTATGGTTGAAGTAGCCTGCTGATGTGCTTGTTTGAGCATTATTATTTGACATCTCTTTATGACAGCAGTTAGATATGTAGAGCTGTGCTTTGGCTCAGTAGGCACGGCTTAATGTAAGGAGCTGGCATGGTGCTCTTGGTGTACCAGTCCAAACACCTATATGCATGGTTGGCTTTTTTATTTTTTCCCCCTAAGATGTGGGAAAGAGAATTCAGGGAGAAAATTCTATTTTGACTCATGAGCTTAACATTTTGTGGCTTTTATGGGAAGTCTGAGCAAGCTCGGATGCTCCCATTGTTGTGCAGAAGTTAGATAAAACAGGATTATTTCAAAAGGAAAAAACGATTTCCCCTGAAACCGTGGTTGTTGAGCAGACATAAATAGCTGCCAGGCTCAGAAGTATTGCAGAACTGGTGTTCTGGTGCTGTCTGGTTGAGAACGTTCCTGTGAATGGAAGTGGTATTTCTTGAATGCTGAAATAGCAGTGTTCAAAGTGGTATGCAGGCTTTTCCAAGAATAAGTGGCTCAGCAAAAAGGAGGTTGCATGTTATGCAGATGAGTGAGTGACAGAGGACTTTGATGCAATACAGTAGCCTAATTGCATTTTGGAGCCTGGCTGTGCTGTCTTTAATCACCTTTGTGAGGTGAATGGTACCTGTTTGGGAGTAAGCCTGCCATTAGGGATGAACAGGAATGGTAGAGGGCTGATTCCTTTGTTTCCTGGGAGCCTGTTTAATCACTTATTTTTATTATTATTTTCCGTGAGAATGAGATTATTTGGTGTGCTGTTGCAGCAAGACAAGTAGGAATCATGTGGATGAATTTTGTGAGCCTTCTTTGCTTGCGTGTTCTGAAGCATTCAGATAGGTTGAATAAAATTTTCTGTCTTTGGAGGAGTGAAGGAGGTTTACATAGAAAATGATAGCACCTGTCTTTGAATGAAGTCATGACTAACATGTAATCTGCTTTCTTTGTAGGGGAAAAGCCTTACAGATGTTCATGGGAAGGGTGTGAGTGGCGTTTTGCAAGAAGTGATGAATTAACCAGACACTTCAGAAAGCACACTGGTGCCAAGCCTTTTAAATGTAGTCACTGTGACAGGTATGTGGTTGAAATGCACCCTTTTAAATAGTTATTTTTAATGCTTGTTGGAAAGCCAGTCTAGGCTGCTTTTCATAGCAGTTATTTGGGAACACCACCATGTCTGGTAGTTTTAAGGAACTATTTAATATTTAGGCTGGGAGAACCCTTCCATTTAGCTAACCATTGGGAAGCGGTTTGTAGCCCGATCTTGCAGGTGAGCGTTGTAAAGTCCACAGCGCTGCCACCGCCATCTGCAGCGCTCCTGGGTGCCCAGAGACACCCTGAGCACTCCCGTGTGTCCTGGGAATGCCAGGTCCCTCCTCCAGCAGCTGTTTGGGAGCAGCAGAGCGAGGGGAGGTGCCTCAGCCCGGCATGGTATATCGATCGCGCGTCGTGCTCCGGCAGCCGCAGGCTAACGCGCGGCCTCGCTCTTGCCTTGCAGGTGTTTTTCCAGGTCTGACCACCTGGCCCTTCACATGAAGAGACACCTCTGAGCGGGTCAAGAGGTGAATCCTGCGGGCTAAGAGGCGTCAAGGTTGAAGAGCCTTGAGCGGAGGGATGCGTGTTCCAGCCAAAGCATGCCATTTTGCACCCTACCCAGTTGCCTCCAGGACCTCACTTCCTTGAAGGTCTTTTGAGGGCTAATAAGTCATGTAAGAACGGCATAGCAACCGCGGTGCGTGATGTTTGGGGTTTCCTGGACTCATACACTGGTATCTAACCTTCTGAGTGGCTCCTAAGCCTTTGCCGTGAGCATGTGCACTGAGAATGTTAATGATTGGGCGACTGTATGCGATGAGGATCTCTTGATGACTGTATGCTGAGGCACATTTTTTTTCTTGTGGTTGTTTTATAACTGTAAGAGAAAAAAAATAGTCTGAATGTCTTGTATGTGAGGAATATCTCGTGAGATGGGACGACCACCAATCATTTCCAAGGGGTGGGGGGAGGGGTGTCTGCACCTTTTTAGAGGGAAAACCTGAGAGGGGGAAAGGGGGGAATAAAAAGAGTCAGGATGCCAGAATGGAAATGGGGAAAACCTCCCTGTTCCTGTGTGAGAGGAGCTTTAGGTGTCTGGTGCAGCTATTAAACGTGCAATGTGTCAAGTAGCTTGTTTTACTTGCTACAGAGCTCATTTGTAATCCATTGTATAAGCTGTGTATTTACAAATGTAACACAACTATAACTTTTCATTATAATACAAAGGTTATTGCATGGTTCTGGGGAACTATATGCTTTTCCATTCTTTAATCAGGACTGCAGTTTTGATTCCAGTTAAGAGCAGCTAAAATACAATTGGTCTAATGTTACATAATGTATGGAACATGAATAATTTTTTTGTTGGGTGGATAAAACCACTATTGGTTAGAAACTGATTTTTCTCATGCAGCTAATTTTTCTCTTATTTATGCCTTGAGGACTAACTTCTGGTTTTCTAGCTGTTAATGCACTGTTGACCTTAATAATGGTGCCTTATGCAAGTGACCTTCTCTTGCAGGGGGTCTTATACAGGGGTATGGGTGATGCATGCTTTATTAAGGCTCTCTTTTCACCTGGCATTGTACTGTATCAAATGTATAATATGAGGGGAAAAAAAGGTTACTTCCAGGGTCCTCCTTCACAAAGACAAATATAGAGAAAAGTCATTCATGTCAGTACAGTATTTGTTTAACTTAGACAATTTGACTGTGTTACAGTATAATGCATATGCCAATTGAATACCTGACCAGTTCTGCCACCTTGAGACTTTTTTTATATCGACCTTGCACAACAACTGTGTATATACACACCCCAACTGTACTTAATATGTCAAGTTTTCATACATATTAAAGATACAGAAGTATTAAAAGATGTATTTGCTTAAAAGGCACAAGTTTCACATCTATATATCTAGCTATCTGTTGGTCATACAGAAAGAAACTATATTACTTTTTTTTTAAAAGTGGGCAGAAAAATAATTGTGTATGTATATTTGTGTGTACAGTCTGTGTATGTGTGTATATATATAGATAATATATAAATATTTTTTTTAAAAGGAAAAGAATTAGAACACATAGCTAGAAAATGCCACAGCCCATCAAAATATTCCCTCTTCCCCCTTCCTCCCTGCAATATGGTCATTAAGGAGACAAAGAAATGAAAGATACAGTTAATTAAAATCTAGCATTTTTAGAGGCTTTACCTTTAGCTTAATGGTATGCTAAAGGCTTTGTTGGCATTCAGTCCTTCTCAGACTGCTGACTGTGTTTTGTAGTTATTAGGTTGTCTGGAATAGCGTATCTGTGGCCATTTAAGAATGATATGAACCGAATTTTGGCATGCTAAAAGAATATTAGCTGTGTGCAGAAGAAGTACACTCGGGTTTTGGCCTTCCAGCTTACTGGAGGACCTGTGAGTGAGCTAGTCGTTGTGGTGGTTAAGCTCTAATTTTACATAGTTCAGCTAAAATAAAGACTGTTTTTCCCTAGAGTAGGAATAGTCTGTCCAAAACCAGTTTTGTTTTGTTTTGTTTTTTTTAAACCAGCTCACTACAGTTGATGCAATGAAACATGTGACCTGTTTCTTTTACTATTAATTATCAGTCTTGCTTACTCTGCTAATATTTTGGTATATCTTCCTGGAAATGTATGTAGATAAGTGGTTTAAAAAAAGTATATGCAAGTGATCTGGTTCTATGGAACACACAGGCTTAAATCATTCTCATTTCATTTTTAATTTAAATTGCCTGAAAATGCACTTTTTTTTTTCTTCCCCCAAACAGAAAAAAAAATTCTAGAAAATGAATTTCTATTTACAATTGGGTTTTGTTGTATTTTTAACTCCTTGTTTGCATTGTCCTTGGCTTAGCCGTAATTCTTATAAACAAGAAATTTAAAAAAAATTAAAAACAAGCAAACCAACCCCAAACAAACAAAAAAAAACTTGCACTGGCTTGTCTCAATTGTGAAATACCATCAGACTTGTGTGGATGGGGTGGGGCTGTGTGCCATATGTCAAATGCCTGTAATTTTCTTAATAAGCAAGTACATTTTGTTCAGGTGATAACTGAGCCTCAATCAAGCTGAAAAATAAAAAAAATAAAACATTTTTGCTTGAAATTTAAGAAGAAAAAGTTTCTATTAGTGAAATTTCTTTTTTTGTTTTTGAAGCACCCTGTTATCTAAAGAATCTCTTTGTAAGATTTTTGTAAAAATTTTGTTTTACAAGATTTTATTTGAAATTGTTTTTTGCAAGATTGTTATATTTCTGTATGAATGTATTTTTTATTGGAATAACATAAAAAGAAATTCTTATCAGCATCACGTGTCTGTTTTCATCTTTCTCCTCTCCAAGTCCTACACACCAAACAATGTCAAGTACTGTGTCGCTGCTTTGGCTTGAGTCACACCTGGTCACGGGTGCAAACACCTTTGGGTCAGGTCACTTTGTGGAAGACAAGCCCTGTTGGGGAAAATAATGTTGGCAGTAGAAACCAGGAGTTCTTCCATATCTGCAAAGCTGCTCTTGACTCATGGCTTGCCTCAGCGGAATAAATAGTTAATGTGATTGTTGCTGCAAGGCTGCACCTTCATTTCGAATCGCTTGTTCTGGAGAGGTGAATGCACATGGGACGAGTCGGGCAGGTGGGAAAGGAGGTTCAGTGGGCATTCAAAGGGAAGGACGAAGCCACAGAGGTGGTGGCAGGGCTGGAGGCACCTGCCCTGGCAGCTGCTGCTGAGTGTGGGTTGGAGCTGCCTGGTCCATGGGGAAGCAAGCCCAAACCTTGAGGTGCAGCTGTGGGAAGGAGAGCTTGGAAGGGACTGCATGGGATCTACCTGCTCCAGATATCTGAGGCTGCTGTGGGGCTGACCTGACCCACATGCTGGTGGTGACCTTCAGCCTGTCAAACAAACCTCTCTGAACCACATTCTTTCAGAGCAATGGCTCTTCAAGGCATTCCTGGCATGCACCCTGGCTCGAGACCCATGCAGAACTTGTTTCATGTCGCCTTGTGGCTCCTGCTTCACTCATGCTGGTGTTAAAAGTCCCTCTAAAGCATTGAGTAAAAACAGTGGCAAAATGGCAAAGTTGTATGCTGAGAAGCTGTATTTGAGCATGTGAATTTGGTTTGGGTTAACATTTAATGGATTTAGATGATTTAGAAATGGTCTAAAATGATGCAAAAGAACTGAAACAATAAATAGAGATTGAGGCAGAAGCAATGTGGAAAAGGGACCCTTGCCACCTTCTCCAGTTAGCCCTGGACTGGGCTGGTAAATGGACATAATGCCTGCATTAGGCATGGCAGAAATGGCAATTTAGGCAAATTAGTGATCTGCAATGGGAGGGGTACATTAAGTTTTACCACTGGTATATCTCATACAATGGAACACAGATGCCTACTGGAAAGCTTAGTCAAAGTTTCAATAGAAATAGAAAAGGCTACTGAGGTTTAGGGATTGAGATATTTTGCCTCCTCATGAAGAAATGGAAATATTTTTAAAGAACTGAGCTTGACCTCAGAGATTCTCCACCCAAAATGTTCAATGGGTGTGTAATATAGAACAAGGATTGGCAAATTTTTTCCTGTTTATTTGGTGTGTGTCATCTTGGGCTGTGTCATACTCTACCTTTAAAAAAAAAAAAAAAAGCCTGAAAACTCCTTTATTGAGGATGTTATTGTGATCCCACTATTTTTTTTTTTTTTAGTTCTCAGAGAGATTGTACTGAAAAAAAAGCAATATGTGCAGAAAAAAAGAGACTACTGACAGCTATTGGGCAAGAAAGAAACTACAAAGCAGAAAGCAATAGTGTATTTCAACATGCACATCTTCTGCAGGTTTGCTTAATTCTGGATTTTGAAATGCAGAGCAGAGGGGAAGGGACATGAATTTGAGGGTGAAGAAGTCAGGTTGCTGAGGTATGGAGATAGATTAGTAGCCTCTGCAAGTTCCAACAACTTCAGCTGAGGTTAGAAAGGTGAAGAGGAGGACAGAGCCTGTGAGCCAGCATGTTTGCACAGAGGTTAGATATGGCATGTTTGTGCAACCATCAAGGTGAAACAGAAAAATCCCAAAACAGCCCATTTGGATGTTTGTTTTGGGGGGTTTTTTATCCTCTTGGGTGTGAAAAATCCAGGCATACAAGTGGTCAGTGCAAGTAGGGTGTATCAGAGTTTACCAGCTTATTTGAACAACTGTGTAAAATAAATACAGCATGACTTTGAAGTTCACAATAGATAAGTGATTGCTGTTTTATTAAATTGGGTGTCCATATTGTTTAGAAGTTACTGACTGTCTCCTCTCCAAACCATATTGCAATTTGAGATAAACTGAATCTGGAATTGTTGGGCCTGTTAAAGCATTCTGAAAACAAGCTGTATTTTATTCTATCCTCTTTAGGATAGAATATCATGGTATATCTCTGCCTTTGTGTCCAACTTTTTCCTCTTCCATTCTTCTCAACTACTTGGGCATTTGTTCTTTATTTTCTTTAATTGCTCTGAAAGCTCTGAGGAATAGAAACAACCTCTTTAAATAACACAAATAGCAGCAGCAAAACTAGAAACAAGGAGAAGGAAGAACACTATGGCAATTGTTTCAAAAAGTAGATGAGTGTTCTTTAGGCAGCACCAAAAGAGTACGTGATTTCACATATTTACACAAGAGGGAGAGACAGTGTTTGATAAGATGAAAGCTCCGTGGTCCATCCATTGGAGGTCTCAGCCTTGTCTGGAGAGTGGAGTTCAGGCAGACTGTAACAATAAGGGAGCTCTTACTGCATGAGATTCTGTGGGCAGATGCAGGTAGAAAAGGTTTCCCATCACTTTTTAAAGAATGAAAGACCTGGTATTTCGTCTTGTTCCACCATTTCTTCAGAAATTCCTCAGACTAAAAATGGCTTAGATAGGAAATATCTGCACTATTTCTTCCTCAAACTTTTGCAGATTTGTTCCCTCTGGTAGCACTGGTTTATAAACTCAACAACAATGCCAGTACTCCAGTTCTTTATTTCTAGTGACAAGAGGTTACCAAGCAGCTCATACTTCCACAGAAGTCTGCCTCATCAACTGGGATTGTGTAGCCAAGAGGCATTAACAGGTACTTCTGAAATAATGCCTCTGACATGACAAGAAGCTCTGCTGAGATTATACAGTCCAAGGCAATGGTATCTTTATATTTTTTCCCTTCAGCTCTTTTACCTCTACACTTGCTGTTTCATCCCTTATTCATGGTCCTTGGATATATGGCATTTATTTTTGATCAAACCTGTACCAATACTGTCTCATAACCATTTGAGCTCTTACATTTAAGGGAGAATGAGCAGACAGAGTATTGCTTTTGCACACAGGTCTACAGAGGTTTAATCAGTCTAGGATTCATTGGAGCTACCCTGGGAAATAAGGGTTTGCAGGTTCATGCATTAATATTGTGAGGCATTGGTCAAAAGCTCATTTAAGTCAAGGAGAAATTTCTCACTGAATTCAACTTGCTCCCGACAGTCATTTTTTCATAGAGCTGAACCTGAGGAGAAAGTACATTTGAAATCCATTCAGAACCAAATTTTCATTCAATGACATTTATGACTATATTTTGTCCATTTCCTGTTGAACATTTGATAGCTGGAGTTCACAAGTACAAGCATTGCAAAGATGATTTTTTTAAAATAGAAGTGTGATTTTTTTTTCCTCCTGAAATTTATTTTTGATTGCAGACTGATGATAAACCCTGTAATTTGTTTTGCAGTTTCACTTACACAACAGCGATATAATGATTTTGTAAGTTATAGCAGTGGCTATTTTGAGCTGTAGCGGTTTCAATCAGTATGCTTCATGAAGTATTAGCTGAGAAATTATTAACTGGAGAAATTAACTGAATTTGCAGGATATCACAGCAACAAAAGTAGTATTACAGCTTTAAAAAAATTACTGCATCAGATACAAGCCAGCACATTTTGTTAAAATGGAGAGAAACTATCCAGAATTTGCAATCGAGGCTACAGATCGGTCGTGTTCTTGAAGTATAGGTTTATAATTTGTCACAGGAAAATAACTCCATAAAGCAAAACCACTAAGGTGTTTTAAGATGATCTATTATGTGGAGGTGTCTAGTACAGCCATTTTGGATTGGTTCATGATAGGAAACAGATGGTATATATGTTTATGTTTAACATTTAAGGAGGTATAGAAAGCAATTGGGAGGTGATGTATTTTGTTAATGGGCAAGTAAAGCCTCATATGTACAGTTAAAATAGAATGTAAGAAACAAGCAACATTTTTTCAGCACAAATGAGGCAATGCAACAACAGCTTAAGTAGATTTATTTGACTTGTTTCACTTTAAATAATTTTAATGAGAAATTCTCTAAATGTTTTTGAGCGGAGATAGAAAGTAATCTGGTAACCACATGTCTCGACGTATGCCAAGCTGTTCTTTAACAGCACTTTCTCTCAATACAATATAAATTTAGCTGGAATTAGCGTTGCTGAATATTAGTCCCTCAGTGCCTCACTTGCTAAACCTCCATATTCTTTTTATTGCCTCTGTGCATTTCAGAAGTAGAGCGTGTGGTCATTCTGGACAAAGGGAAATTATCTAATGGGGCTGGGGAAGGCAATGTATTGGTGAATTCTGTAGCAAACCGCTCAGTAATAATTCAGGAAGGTTGCAGATCTACACTGAATACAGTAATATATTTTTCTTGTAATGTGCTTCCTTTTGGATTTGATACTGAATATATCAAAAATCTAGTTATGCATGCAAAGCTGTATTTTTCTGAGTTTTATGTACTTCACCTTACACATGCAGTAGTATGTTTTTTCATTTATAAGATTTATCTTCGAGCATGCACCAATATGACTAATGCTCATTTTCGAGCTCTGCTAGGCAAGTTACTCAGTCTTCTGGGGTTTACTTATTTGCTTTTGCTAAGTATGAAGAGGACATTGAGGGCAACTGGATTTTAGTAGATCCTCACAGTAATTAATTATTCATCAGCAGTAGAAGTATTAGCAGTGGCAGTCAGACATGCAGAGGAGGCTGAGATCTTGCTGTCGTGAACCTACAGGGACAGAGGCTCTTCCATCCAGGTTCTGCCTAATTAGGCCATGACACATTTGGAATTACCCAAATCCAAAGACAGAGAAAGTCGTTTTACAACCTGTTCTGATGATCTCAGCATTTTTCCTTTTTCTGGTCAGACAGACAACCCTGGTGATATTGTAATATCCGTATTATAATTCCATTCAATCCCCCCTGTCTGTGGATTAATTCTGGATTCATTCTCCTCAGGATGGGAACTCCCCATGCAGAACATGGGGTTTCAATGCATTTTAGTGGGCATTTTTAGGCAGGACCTTGTAATGTGTACGCCTGTCTCACAAATTGAGTTATTCTTATTTCATAATTTTTTTTCTATTTCTAACCACTTTCTTCTGGCAATAACTTTGGTATGTTCTACCAGTGACTTTTCTACAAATGATTTGGATCTACTGATATTTCTTCTTAATTTAAAAAAAATTGTTCAGAATTAATCATTTATCCCATAGATAGAAAAGAGTAAATAAGAGACGTAATAATGTTATAGTATTAATGGGATTTGAGCCTTGGTAGGAAATAGATGCATTATTCATAAGGATTGATGGTCTTTAGTGTCCCAACAGCCCCTTGTGGGGCTTTGGAGGTATTAGACTGGTCACTGGAGAGAAGGTTGCTCTAATGCTCAATAAGCTAGACTAAAAATATCACTAGAATTATAAAGCAAAAAAAACTAATCAAATCCTAAATATAAACGCGACGATACAAATCCATCCCCTAGTTATCTGCAGAAACCACCCTGCCTCAAAGGGCTGTCAGTGCCTTGTCCCCTATTATCTTTAATCAGGCAGAAGAGAGGCACTGAACGCCACGGTGGGTCTGTCTAACGAGGCTGCAGGTGGAACCCACAGCCTGTGCTTCCCGCTATCCCCGCGCCCCAGCCCCGCCAGCCAGAGAAAGGGCAGCCAGCAGACAAAGGCATGCAGTGTTTGCACAGTCCTCTGGAGCTTCTCCTCATTTCCGTCCCCAAAATCCAGACCGCAGATGCTTCACCAGGCAAAACCAGCCTGGATGACTGTAGGTAAAAATTATGTGGTAACACGCAACAAAGGAGCTGACTAAAGGAGATTTCTGCAATGAGGTCTGCAGCACTTACACAGATGGGATCTACCCAGACTCTGGTCTCTGTGCGCCGTGACAGGACATTATTTATCTTAATTATAATGGATAACTTTAAAACAAAGGGAAAAAAAGAAAAAAAGAGTGTGTATTCTCTCATGTATTCAAGCAGATTAAGCATTACAGTTGGAATATTTGTCAGAGAAGCTAAAATTGCTAGCCACCAAACAAATGCAGCCATGTAATTCAATATTAACAAATATCTTTTTCATTAGACATTAAGTATCTTGGAATAATGATGAGGTCAGACTCATGTGTTTGGCCAGGAGAGAGAAGAACATTCATAAAAGAAGAGCTGTGGGATGCAGCTGCTTTTGGCAAAACGGCAGCACCCAAAGTCTGCTCAAGTACTTCAATATAAAGCAGATTTAAGCCTTGATTCTAATATGAGGTCTGTGCACACACCCTTCTGACCCTCATCTGCTGTCCCCTGAGGCACCCCAAACCATACAGGACCATCTTGGAGCACCCCAATGGATGGACAGGGGCCATCTCTGGTAAGGGATGTGACATCCCAGAAGGAAGATTATGTCCTCAGCCAAAGTCTGGAATACACCAGGACCCTGAAGGTGATAAACTGGAGTGGGGAGGGTGGGTCAAGCATCAGGAAGAATGTAGATCTTTGTGATATTGGTGCTTGAAAGCACAAAGTAGAGGATGGGTGCTGAGACAAAACCTTCAGCCTTCATCCAGTAGCACATGGCTTTGGTCAGTTTTTGGTAGGAGGTGCTCAGATTTATGCCTGCCTAGATATCCCTTACCAGAAAAGGAAACAGAACCCCCATACACTTTGCTATGCCCTTCAAAACCATGACATGTAAGTTTGAGTTTACATTTTAAGTTTAAAATTAAGTTCCTAATATAAAGTCATTAACAAAGAAAAAATAATGACAGAAAAAATAATGACATTTTTAGGACCCCAAGAATTTAATATTTTTTATTAAAATGTATATACATATGACACATGCATAAATAGAAACAGATTTTCTTGTCTAGGATTTTTATTTTCTGTATAATATCACATTCCAATAGAACAGTGTCCTTAAAAAGTCGTTTGTGGGATTGATAATAGTATTTCAGACTTAACCTTAGATGTAAGGTAAAACCAGCTGAAAACACTAAACAAAATCAAACAGTCTGGGCTAGTGAAACAGATAAAAAAGCCCCAAACAAACAACAAGAGCAAGAACCATTAAAGACAAAAAAAAATAAAGCAAACTTTTAAGGTGGTTTATTTTTGTTTTCTTTTTTTTTTTTTTAATCTAACACTTTGTGGCAATATGAGTAAGTAAATACATAAATATTTAAGTTGTTGACAGTTATTTTCAATGAATCATAGATCCATGTTTCCACAAGTTAGGGACAAGGTCTTTGAAAAATATAAATTACAAAGTGAAATGTGCCTTAAATGTCTGAAAATTATGCTTTTTTGCGATTTTGTTTGGTTTTTATAAATTAAAATTCTGTATTTTGGATCCAGCAGAATGCATTTGGATGATATTTTTTACAATAGAAGTTAGAAACTTCTGTTTTAAAAATGAAAGTTTTGGAACTAAAAAATAAAAAAGCGCAAGTTACTCAAGGTCATACAATGAAGTAGTGTGAATTGCTCATGCTGAGGCAAGTGTGTGCAAATTAAATCATTTGCTAGAGTAGATGGGTAGTTTCCTTGATTTCATGGGCCAGAAGGGATGAGCCATGCCTTTCAGGCTGACAAAGTCTGGGGAAAAAAGATGTTAAAGCAAAACCACCCCCAAAATCTGCAACATGGTCCTTCTTCACCTGAAGTCCAGAGAAGCAGCTGAGTCTTAGAAGTGCCTCAGGAGTGCCATTAGATATTCCTCTGTGGGAAGTCCATGTGAGCCTTGCTCTGTTCTGATTCTTTTTTCCTTTGTGCGGTTCAACCTCACATTTTTATCTCATTATTCTTAGCAGTGGTAAGTAACTATGACAGGAAGACAGAGTGGAAAATTAAGGCTTGTTAAGACTATTATACACCAAAAGGATCATGTCACAAATGAGATTTCAGTCTGCCCAGTTTGGGATATAATTAAGTTATCATGTTCAAGGTGGATGGGTTTGAGACAATAAAAGGGCAGTGGAGGTTGTTCAGTTTCAAAGAGGTGAATCTTTTTATGCTGAGGAGGGATGTGGATGTGATTTTTGGAGCCGTAAGGGCCACCAGCTCTCTCCCAGCTGTTGAACAGGGTCTTCTGGTCCTGGAAAGGGAGAGCAGCTCCAGGGACACCATCATCCTTCAGGATGATCTCCCTGCTAAGAAAATGCTATTTGGTTGTGTCTCATTTCTGTGGGCATATCACCAGTGTGCATTCTCTTCTGGCTCTGCTCTATAGGAACCTCTCAAGAATAAGAAAAATAAACTTAGCACCCTTTGGAAGAGTGACATGAGCTGAAAATTTCCCTGTCATGTAATTAGCTTCTGAGGAAAGTATATTTAAGGTGGTGAATAAGAAGCATATGCCAGTACTATGGACCCAGCAAGGAAGTGTCAACAAAACTGCAACAGGAAAACAGTGAGGCTTTTCTTGGTTTTGAGAGAATACAATGAGCCTAATGTTGCTGCTTTCTCATTTTTTCCCTATATTATCAACATGGAAGGCTGGGCAGGACTCAGCTGAATCACTGCTCAGAAGTCAGTCCAAAATGTGAGTGAGTCAAGCAGAGCATGGGCTACAGACTGACATGTGTGTTTCTTGTCAGTAGGGCTTGTCGTGCAGTTCTTGAGGGCATAATGGATGAGGGCATTTTTGCCTGCAAGTAGCCACAATAATTATGTGAATCATTCAGGGAAATTATATTGAAAGGTATCATATCATAGAGCTGCAGAGTTTTCCACTGAAAACAGCAGCTTAGAAGAGCTTCAGAAGCGTGTTAACAAAGATGGTGCCTTGCTGGGATATCTATTATTACATTCACACAAAGAGATCAAGCTGGCATGGGGGAGGGAGTGTTGGAGGAAGGAAAGAAAGAGAAGACGGATCATAACGAGTGACAAATAATACTTTTAAACATTATACTCTTCATTTCCAAATTCAAAATTTAAATGCAAAGTATATGTTTGGGGTTTTTTTCCCTATTAATTTATTTCCTTCCTCCTCCTTTCTTAACTCAGAAAGAGAGGACAAATCTGTCCTCAGGGTTTTGCCCTGTTATCTTTCACCTTTTTCAGTCTGCCACTTCTTCAAAAGGAAATGCTGTTTGTTTGTGATTTCAAGCTGTGCAACTAGTGAAATATTAGCCAAGACCTAAGATTTTACTCGGGCAAAATAATTTTGCTTTCAATAAAACCTTAGACTGAGGGAATGGGGGGGTGCTGGTGGGGGAGCAGGAGGGAGCTGACAGGACACAGATACAACCAGCAATAACAATCAATTAACGCGGTATTAGAAACATCAAACAGCCCCACTATCTACATAGGGAAGTTCTTTCTCCCCTTTGCCATGTAGGAATAGTATGGAAATGTAGGGGTCCTGTGGGATATGAAGGCAGAAGCACAGTGTGGAAGGCAGCTCCATCCTCATCATCAGGACAGGGGAGAATGGGACAGTGGTGTCCCTGAAAACCACATTTGCTGGTGGTCACACTCTACAGGGGAGCAGTCACACATTTATTGGTGGTCACACTGCTACAGGGGAACAGTGGGCAGGAGGACCAGCCCTGGGCGCGGGGCTGTGCTGCTGCAGCTGGGCAGGCTCAGAAGCTGCCCCTTGGCAGCAGAGGTGACTCCAGGAACCCTCAGCCCTGCTCCGCCTTCTCTGTGCCTGCATTTGCCTTCACACCACCTGCTGTGGGTGTTTGCCACTCTGGCAAATACACATGTGCCAGTCCACATGAACATTCCTGTATTTCATCATCTGCATCACTACTGCTCCAGTGTTTCCACAGTGATCTTGGCAGTCCCAGCTTCTTTACTGGGGATTACTAATGACAGACCACAATAAGAAGGAATTGCACAAAAATTGTATATTTGTCTTTAAGGCTTGAAAACAAAGAATATCAAACAGCAGTCAGAGCTGCTTAGGAAGGAGGGAATTAAATTGGCCTACCTGTGCCCCACTGTGCTGAATCTGGACCAGTTTTCTAGAAATGTTGATTCAGCAAAAGCAGGTGGCAAGGAATCTAACAGGAACAGCAGGAGAAACTAGATTTCAAAGTTTTCTCTTGTCTCAAACAGTTTCCTTCAACTTACTAGGTTTGAAATTGTTTGTACATACATTAAAGGATCCTTCTTCCCCCCTGCTCTTTTTGCAGAACAGGAAACCATGGTTCTTCTTAAAGCAGATATTTTGGGGAAAGAACTTTGTATAAAAATCTTGGTTTTTCATAAAAATCAGAAGCAGCATGCTTCCATAAAAAAAAAAAAGAAGTCGAACTTAGGCTTGGTTTTTTTTTTAATGAAGGATTTCCTAACTATTTTGACTAAAAATATTTTTTGTTTCTTTATTTGTCTGTAAGTGCAGAAAAAAAAATAAAATCTCTACTTTTAGAATACTTTCAATGGCAGTAACTCACATTAACTATTAATGGAAGAAAATGACTGAAGTGACCCAGATTTCTTTTTTGCATTATTATGAGAAATAGCTGCATACAAAAACTTATATTTCTGGCAAGCAAAAGTATTTTGTCATTCACAGCTCCTAGACCATTAGGCTAAAGCAGAGAAAGACATATCTGTTCTAAAATGAAGTTACAACTTCGGTTTTAAATCTAACCGTGATATAACCTATGTGAATAATATGTCAGATGAGCATAACACCAACTGTCTGACATTAGCTCCTTAGAAACATCATGGACTCTTTCCTCTGATGTCAATTTAAATTTGGGGATGTCTGCATCAAAGTCAGTGGAGTCAGAACTGTGTAAAACTGACATGATAGTAGGATGTGATCCTGCCTGTCTGTGTAACATCCACCATCTTCATCAATTCAAAGATTGAACTTGGGCCACACACAAAATAAACAGACATATTGTTTTCTGGGGAAGGCATAGCTGCCAAAGAATTGCTTTTGAAAAACATCTGTGGGCTTAGTTTTGATCTCAGTGTTAGTCCACCCAGATCCTCTGCACTGTATCATCACCACAGCACGTTCAGAGCACAACTCACAACTCATACACACAGAGACTGAGCTGTGTGCAAGCACGAATCTGGGCTGTCTTTGAGGAGCAGGAGGTGCACACCTCAGAGCTCTGTGCTCAGACCATCAGCCTGGAGACTCAGGCTCACCCCCAGGGCCAGGCACCCTCCTGGGCAGTGCTTGGCAGGGCTGGCAGCAGGGCATCATCATCCTCACCAGCTGAGGAAGGCAGCTTTGGGTCTCTGGTCTGGGATTCTGCATGGAGATCCTAAGTCCTCCATATGTATATGGTACAGGCAATATGTTCATAAACCAGGGTCTGGTCTCAACCAACCACATAAAAATACAGCACACCACTTTGTAGATGTTCAGGTCCTTCCTGGTACTCACTCCTAACACATTTTCTTCAAAAATCTTACTCTTGGGTAGTTAATGCTATAAGGCCTATCTACCTGCCTGAAAAAAAAATATATACACATTGCATTTTATAGATACATTTTTTATTGATATATACATTGCATTTTATATACGCATTATATATATACATTATATACATTATATACATTATATGCATTATATGCATTATATGCATTATAGACATTATAGACATTATAGACATATAGACATATAGATATATATACATATATACATATATACATTGCATTTTAAGCTCAGTAGCTTGCTGTCATTGACTTTTACAAGAAAGTAGATATTAAATAAAAGGAAACATTAACATTGACTTAAACAACATAGAAAAGCATTTCTTATTTGAGAATTCAGGTGGCTAAAGATATTAAATGAGTCACTATGTGGTACCTCAGTAGTTTCATAATATTTTATTTTTATTGGTGGGTCAAATGAGTCAGCTGACTGAAGGTAGGATTTAAGACAATGGATAATTAATGTATGGGTGAGTAAAAATACATACTGCATACCTTTCTGTCTCCACATGTTATTTTTTCCTTAATCTGATGCCAGATTCATTTGATAAAAATGACTCAGCTTTTGCTGATTTGGCCCTGCCAGTGACAAACACACCCTTAGGAAATTTCATTTTCTCCTCCCAGAAGTGTGCTTGCAATATATTGTCAATTTTAAAGCTTGAAATTTTCAACCTTTAAAGAGTAAAAGAATGTGGGTTTAAATTATTTTATAACTATTGTAAAAGAATATGCTTTTATTTACTTTGAGAAGAATGTGAAAACATGAGGTAAATGTCATCAGTAAAATTTCTCCTAAATGCATGAAGAATCAGCTTTAAATTCTCATGCTTTTTCAGCCTTTCAGTGAAATTACTGTTTATTGTCCATTTCCACCAAAAGATGGAACAGTTAGGAAGGGAAAGTAATTTTAAAAATAATATTTTCTTTGCCTTGTTTAAATCAACACATCTCCAAATATGACAGTAACTACCTGCTGAAGATCTAATTCTCATTAAAAAAACAAACAGCAAGCAAAAATTAACACCTAACCACACTTTATATATTTTATAGGTTAATTTATTTTATTGGTTAATTTATTTTATAGGTTAATTTATTTTACAGACTTAATTCACGCAATATTTGCAAGGCCTTTGGCCTTGCTTTAGTTTATAGTATTATCCGACAACATTGTCAGATTCTGTGATACTGAACTGTCCCTTCCAGACTGGAGTTCTATTTCCAGCTAATGTGAGCCAGGGTAGCTCAGTAGATGCATCAATTTATGCTGCTTTTGAATCTCAGTCTGTAGTCCTTATAGAGTTTTTGTTAAAGTGAAGTAAGTTGAAGGAGGAAAAATGATGGAGTCTAAAAAGATTTGGAACATTTCTTCAGGTGGCCTTCTCCCTAGTGAAATCAGAGCTCTATCCATAATTTATGGGCAGAAGAAGACACCTAAAAATAGGGTTCAAAGAAGGCAGTGCTTTGTGTGAAGTATTAAACAGTAGGAAATGACAAAGAAATGTTCAGACTTCTGCTCTGCCATCAAAGGCTGTTAAACGAACACAGGGTTAGAGGAAAACACCTTTTCCCATTTTGGATTTGCAGCTACAAATGACTCTTGGAATTAGTTTCATCTGTCAACTTCATCTTTTCTTGCAAAGAGCAGAGTGATAGTCTCTTTTGGTATGTGTGAGATCCATGTTCATATATCTCTGAAATCCACTTTGGGGCAAGAAATTGCACCAGTGTTTTCCACAGTTCAGAAAAACCATCACTCTCCTTGAAGAATTCTGGAATGGTGCTGAAATCCAGTATTCAACTAGAATTGCTCCATTCTATATAAATGAAGAAAATTCTAATTGAAAGAGAGATTGGAATTTTATCTTACTAGTCTGCTGAGTTATTTTCTCCATGCTTGTTTAACCCCTAAATCTCTATATCTAAAATCAGAAAAATATCAGATTTGAATTTAGGCCTTCCCTATCTTAAAAAAGTGTCCTTTAACCACCAGGCTGCTGAAATTAGGGAGGGATACATATAAAATATTTTAGTTTTGTTTTAGAATCCACATTCAGATTAGTGTGTTAGTAGGTTCGAGAACTCGGGTGCAGTTCAGTGCCTTGGTTTTGTGAGGATGTCAGGCTGTGAACTTCTCTGTTAGCGGTGCTGATCAATGGACTTTTACAGACCATGATAAAGTAGCCAAAACCATCTGAAGCCATTGATAATCCAAAAACTCCAGGAAGCTCTGTACATGCCTACCTGCACCTCTGTCATTCTGGGATGGTGTGTGCTGCTGGTTTCTTCACTGTGACCACAAAACCCCACATGCGCTTATAACAGTAAAGGACCAGTAGCTTCTGCCTATGCATTTATATTTTTGTTAACTTCCTTTTGTTTCTGTAGGGGTTGATTTCTGGCTTTGTATGCTTGAAGATTTTTCTAATGCAGTTTTGATTTCTAGGAATTCCTTCCTTGCCTTCTGTACTTGAGAGTGGGAAACAAAAGCAGTATTTCTGGAGCCATGTATTGTGTGCTCACACGAACAAGTTCCTTTCCCTTCCTCCTGCAGCCTAAAAGACTCTCTGATAAAACCAGTGCATTTTATTTTCACATGACTTGTGGTGCTCATAAGATCTAACATGCTATCTGGATAGGCATCAACATTTTACAAGAATCTTTTTTTGCACCTCCAAATTCATAGTTCTCCATCAAAGATTTTAGCCCAAAGAGAAGTTAATAAAGCTGGATGACCTCTTGCTCTAGGATTTTTTAAGTCTCTTTCAGACTAAAATTAGATTTCCTCCTTTAGGAAGAGAAACAGACCAATGTGTGACCCTTGAACTGTCAATCAACTGGAAGTAAAGCAGGGAACTGATTTCTCTCAGAGAATGAAATGCTCCAAAATAATAATAATAATGTGGCTATACATATTTATAAGCTCATCATTATTAGTCTTTAGTATGATTGCTCCTATCTGATATTCAATGGTAATTTTGGCCCATGGATATATGCTTTGCCGTAGTTCCATGACATACTTTAATTTCAGATAAATCGTGCTTTAAATGAGTTAACCACTAATTAACTGGCAAGTCTCAAATAATAGTCATCTGTGGGTGCAGCATCTCACTGTTACACAGGAGGGAGCACCCAAGATTCACAGATGACCATTATTGAAAAAGAATGGAAAAGGCTGGAAAGGTCCAGAAATAAAAAAAAATCTCACAAAATTTTATTAGAAAACTAAACATTCAGCATTGAAATTAGTATATATTTGCCTTTATTTTCTAATAATAAAGAAAAAGAGAGAATAATGAAGAGTTACAGTAAGATCAGACAGGAGAGGAAAGGAGATCCCCAGTCCTGGGTCCAGCGTTGATCCAGATGACAGGGCACCACCTGCACATTGTGGGGCTCCTTTGCACAGATAAATTTTCCCCATCCTGAGATTAGGTATCTGTTCTTCATGGAAATGAGTGAGCATGGGCAGTCGGTTATTCTGGACCTTTGTGGAAATGGTTTGAGGGGCCTTGAGGGTCTTTTGCTATTGTTGGCACCCTCCTACTGGCATTGCCTTCTCCCCGACCCCGTTCCTGAGCCCATTCTGCCTTGTGGATCAGAACAGGAAGGTCAGCCCCACAAAGGTGTTCCCCAACCTCCCCCTTATTCTAAAGTGCCCACTTGAGTGGCCACAATTGTTGTAGGCATAACCATATGTTAACTCCTTACTGCCCAGACATCCACAATGATAATTAAATTGTGTTTGATAAGCGTCTATATGTTGCCCAGTAGTGTTTAGCATTTTGATTCATAATCTGGGAGTAAATAAAAAGTCAGTAATGAGAAATAAATTAATGGAGCAACATTGGAAAGAAAAGTAAATAATAATTAATTGACAAAGAGAGAATTCCCTTTCACACACATGCATCTTAAAATAGCAAATTAAACAACTACTTTCTAGGAATAAAGATGGTAGACCATATATTTAAAATAAGTATATTTAATATACTGTGGCAGTCATTTTGCAAGCAATGATAAGAATGCAGAATAATGGAATAATGTGCTAAAAAGGAAAAAAAAAAGAAAAAAAAAAGAAAAGAAATACCTAGAGGCATATAAAGGTTTATCCTTGGCTGATAAAAGGAATGAGGGGGATAAGGGACACATTTTTTCCTTGTTGTGTAGTAAAACTAATTCTGCACAGTTATGGCAGCCATATGTTAAAATAGCAATTCAAAAATTAAGGAAGATGCAAAGATAGATGCCACACCTTTAGAGATACCACAATGGTAGTCTGTTTAATTGAACAAAGTGCACACTGAAAGTAAACTTGTTTACAGCAACTAAAAAAAACCCAAATAATTTCTCTCACAGCTGGCAGGTGAACAAGACAGAAGTAAAAAATAACTGCTTGTTTTCCAGAGATCATTTTCCTCGGTGTTTTATGTTCATATTGTTAAAAGGCAGTTGTAGCCATTCCTGTACAGCAGAATGTGCCTCTAAGTCATACGATCACAGAACATGGGCAAATGATGAAAACTAAATAACCTTTTAATTTAGAGGTGGGGGAAATGAAAGAGACCAGTAGTTAGAAGAAGGAATCAGACAAATTCAAATGAGAAGTAAGACATGCAGTTTTAAGAAAGAGGAAGATTAGCTGTTGGAGCAATTTGCCAAGGAAACCAGGGGGAACTTTGATGTCAGCAGATAAAGAGTGGATCTCTTTTTGAAAGGGATGATTCTACGAAATAAAATTTTGACACTAAGACTGGAATAAATGGGTGAAATTTTTTGGCAAATATTTGTTTCAGGGGTTAGAGCAAAGATCTTTGGCTTTAAATTCCATTTCTGAGAACCTTTGAATGTAGGAGAATGCAATTTCTCATTATTAATATAAAGGGAAAAAAGTGTGACTAGTTAAGCACCAGTACTGGCTGCCAGGA
The DNA here is from genome assembly GCF_047830755.1 of Zonotrichia albicollis. Classification (NCBI taxonomy): domain Eukaryota; kingdom Metazoa; phylum Chordata; class Aves; order Passeriformes; family Passerellidae; genus Zonotrichia; species Zonotrichia albicollis. The sequence continues at coordinate 12,201,985 of NC_133819.1, read as the reverse complement.
AATCACTGAATCTCAAAACACAGCTGGAAAATGCCCTGGACTAGATGACTTCTAGACGTCCATTCCTGTATGAACTTTTCTATAGTTCTGCAGTTTTCCTCATGTGCAGATGCTGGTGACATTTGACGCTACTTGCATTTATAGAAATTAAAAAGGCTACAGGTGGACTTCAATTCCTAGAGATGCCCTGTTATTATCTGACTGAACAATGGATGGTCAGTACAACTTTTTACCTGGGTGTCATCAAAGACAAAATTGCACATCTTGAAGACTTTTGATAGTTGTGGTAAGGAACGAATAGATAGGTAGATAGATAGATAGATTTATTGCATTGGTAAGTGTATTGTTTGCAAATACATTTTGCTTGAAAACATTGGAGAAACCAAACAAAATGATTAGTGATCCAATCTAGATGTTGCTTTACTCAGGTTCATTTTATAAATATGGGTTTTGCTCATGCTCCTCCACACATTCATATTTAGATGCTGGTTTGAGGACATGGCACCACCAACTCTAAGGTGCGCAGAAAGGATGTCCTTAATTAGGACACTGTGGCTCATTAAAGTTCATTTCAAACCCTGTTGTGTTTGAAAACTGTGTGCTATGGACACAGCAGAGATTGTATTGCAGAGAGGAGCAGCAGAGCTTCCCCTTCCAGCTGCTGCTCCTGCAGGTGCCTGGCAGGAGGGCCCTGGCTGTGCTCCTCTTCATCACCAGCCTCTGGCCACAAAGCTCCAACATTTCACCTCCAGCTCAGCTGCTCTGCCATTTGCTGTTCTGCTACCTTCATGTCTCAAAGGAAATTTTGGATTAATGTTTTTCTCCATGAAGTGTTATAGTGAAATGATTTAATTGCTTCTATTCTCAAATTAGTGAGTAAAAAACAAACGTGCTGAGTGGAGTGAAATTGTTTCTCACAGAAGCAAAGCAATGATGATCTTGTCTATCTGCAGGCAGAGAAGGTAATTGGGCAGGGAGGTGCTGTGATTTAGGACCTATGTCCTTAGATTTTTATCCAGTGTAAAGTGACATGATTGTTTTGATTTCAGGGCTGATTCACATATCTGAGAATATTACCATTTATTTTTAACTTGCCTAAATTCCCTATCTACTCTAGCATTGCTGATGCAAAAAGAATTAAAATATTCCAGATCAATCTAGTCTCCCAAAGTAACAATGAAACATTTATAACTGCACCAGGAAAGGTGCACAGTAGTTCTTTTATTCTATCCTGCTCTTAAAAGATGCGTGAAATTACTGAAGCATGTTCTAAATTTTATCAATCATGACGTATTTTGTGCTGGCATAGTATATTCAACAGGTGCATTAGGAGAGTGCTTAGCACTTTGTAATTACACTCTTATTTCATTTTAAGATAATTTCATGCTATTCTTTCAAAACACGTCAAATGTTGAGCTGTAGTCTTGAAACAATAGGATGTGATATTAAAAATTCAGATCTAAAATTCTTGACTACTTCTCTAGTGGATATAACTAAAATACAGTGTGAAACTCTCATTCAAAAAAACTCTATAGTCAAAGAGATACTATTGATTTAAGTCACTGTTATTTTAATGAGATTTCATTCTCCTTTTTTTTTCCTACTGTGCTCTTACTCTCAATGAAAAATCAGGTTTTCAGTATTACTTCTCTCAGTAAAAAAATATATATACTATACTAACACTCCTGATACATGGAATTTAGCATAATTGAACAATTATTTATGACACGTAGTTTTTGTACCTGTGAGGAAGTTTCTGGCTGAGCACCATTAGTGTGAATAGGTGGTTACTCTTTTTAAGGAAAAAAAGAAAAAAAGACCATTTCATCTGTGGATATGTGTTTTCTATATTTAGTTGTGCTTCATGCAGAATCTGAGGAACAACTAGACAGTGCAGATTTATCCATATCAATTTCAGTGGGAATGCCACAAGTAAAGATGTTGTAAAATCAGGACTTCAGCAAGAAAACAGCAAGCCTTGGTCCTAATAGGACAGAAGTTTTGAATAGAGAGAGATTGGAGCCAATTAAGGCAATGACAAGTCAAGGAGAGCCATGGGAATTGTACGCAGGAGGAATGCTGGGCTGGATTCTCAGCAGTGAAGGGAGAGGTTCTGGTCTCACCAAAGCAAGGGCCTGTTCTCTATGCAAGCCTGGGGCCAGGGGTGCAGAGGGGTGCAGCAGTGCCCGTGTGATCCAGGGCTGCAGGCAGCCTGTGCACAGCTGAGCTGCAATTGGGCTGCAGAGCAATTCCCTGGCACTGCAAAACACACACAAACAGGCGTGAGCCTTTCACCACCTCAGCATTTCAGACTATATGTAAGGAGGCATTGCAATTAGGATACAAGTTCTCTGCCAGCTGAGAGACGCTGTAGATTTATTAATAATCCCGCTTCACTTTTGTGAGGAAAATATAAGTTCTGTTAGCAAAGGATGAGCCTCTCTCTAGCTGGGGAGAGAGGCAGACATGAGCTGGGAAGCCTGCCACCAGACATTGCCTCCACATTCCGTCTGTGCTATTTGTTGTGCCATGTGATAGCTCTCAGAATTAGCTTTTCGCACACTACTGTACAACCGAGGAGCACTTGAGCTGCAGGAATAAATTTGGGTGGCTCAGGAGAAAAGTTTGTGCTGCTACTGGCTCAGCACAAGCTGTGGGGAATTGTACACGGGCTCTGCAGGGCAGGACAGGGTTGTGCTGGCTGGAAACAGGCCCTGCAAAATTCCCACCAGAGATGGCCAGACATGGAGCCTTGCAATGGGGCAAGAGGAGAGACAATCGTGATCCAGCAGGTTTCACTGCTGGGTTAACAAATTGCATTTAATGGATACAATTTGAGAAAAATTACATTTAAAGGATACAATTTGAGAATTATGCAATTAAGAATACGGACTGGCCCAGTATTTGTTGTGTCTGTACAAAGCATACAGCTCTGACATGGAGCTCTGCAGTTTGAAACAGCATGATCAGCACCTGATGAACTGACTTACAAACAATTTTTTTCTTTAATTAAGATGAATACTGCGCACCTCAAAGGATTGATGCATATTCATGTGATATATATAGCTCAGGCCATTCACCTGAACAGAGATTACAGCCCTCAGGTTACACGAGGCTCTAATGAAGTTTGTGTTGCATGTAATATGTCACCAGTCATGGAATGTACTGTGATTTTTGTTGTGTTCCTTTTCAATCAAGGTTCTCAGTAGGTTTTCTCCATGACTCATTTTCACATTCTCATGCAATGCAACAAAGAGTTGCTTAAACCACTGCGGTTATCCTGGGCTGGGAAAATTCACAGGTGAGTATGTCATGTTGTTTGGCATGAACAGTAACTAGACAGTTCCTTTATTTAGTGTAATTAATCCTGCCTGCAAGTAGTGGCATTTTCCACAGCCTGTACCATTAAGTGGAAGCCTAGTTTTGAAAATTGATGCTAGTTCCTCAGTTGCATTCTTGGTTAAGGTTGGGTGTGTAATATCCCACAAGGTCATTTGAGGGAAGGAAATACCTCATGTTTCCCAACATCATCAGTCCAGTCATGACCTGATTTTGCAATCTTACTCATATTAAGCAATTCCCTTGCATGTCATAGGATTACTTGCAGTAGCTCAGGCTACTTGCTTTGAAGGATGATGACCTTGAATCTAAATTATCTGCTCCCTAATATCCTTCACTGTAGGAGAGGAAGCAATCTCTCATACAGAATTAGAAGAGGAAGATGATCTTGAAGCAGCACATGCAAATAACCTCCTACCACTTGTTTAATCGAGTAAGAGGTCAGCTCCCAAGAAAAATTTACATCCACAATGTATCATTACCATTATATAATATCTACCAAAAATATTTACTGCACTGGAAGTGTAGAACACGGGGTTAATAACCATTGCAAATGTTCTTTGCTGCATGCCAAGCCTGCCCAAAATAAAGCACTCAGTGTGCATTAAACAACAGCATCTAATGGTGGCAACCAAAGGGTCAGACAACATTATTGCTTCAAGTTCTTACTCTGTGAATGCAATTTTGGCCTTGAATCCCTCTTTACAGTATAAATTGCCAGCTTAAAGAGTATTTTTAAAAGCAGTCCTTTGAACAGCAGTGGGAAGAGCATTTAAGCAGCTCCAAGGTCCCCATAGACACAGAACTGGTAGAAACTGTCAGGGGAATGTACTAATATCCCCCAGATATGTACTATGATTGCCATTCTCCTTCCTTCAGTTTTAAATTTCCCCATCTCAGGCCATAAATGCATAGGTCAAGTCCACCTTGGCCACAGAGATCAAATATGTTCTCTGCAGATTTACCTTCAAGGGGGTTTTCATTTTTTCATTTCAGACTTTTTTTCTGAGGTTGAAATGAAACCTTCCTTTTTATTTTGTGAATTCTTTTAATAGAAATCTTTTTTCTAGGAATCCTTGGAGAGGGTTATTGTATCTTTCTGCTAGTCCTTGGGTCAAATTTTCTCTTGTTGTAGTGATTTAAATGGAGCTTTGCCAGCTTACAGCAATAGAGGATATATTCCCGTGAGTTTTACATCATGAAATTTTATTGCTGATGTTGGTTCCTGGGGTTGCCACATACCTGAAGAACTCTGGGCAGAAAACCAAGAACTCCATATGATATTAGTTCTGTTTGCTGCACATGAAACTTTGCTGATTTCAGATATCCTCAGGTTTATATTGTCTATAAAGTGAACACTATCATCAGAGTGTCTCATATTACAAAGGCAAAGAAAAAAGGCTTGCTGGAATATTTTCTTGCAGGCAAATAAGGGTAGGTTCTCTCTGAAACATCTGATGAATTTAAAAACAAGGCCCACTGCAACAGAGCCAGATCTCTCTAATCCCCTTTCACCTCTAATATTTTCCTCCACAGGCTGTTGTAGGTCATTATTACTACATTGACTATACTAAAATATTGGTTGTTTGTAGTAAAGCTCTTTGCCGTAGACTGTAGAAACAGAAAATAATTTTGATCAGCCTTGCTGAAAATATTTTAGATTTGGTAGCCATAGGAATATTTTTTGTCTATGATTATGAATGAAATAAATTGCATTAAATTATTAAATTGACTCTTCTATTAAAGCACAAGAAAAATCATGTAGTTTCAGTTAATGAAGTAACAAGAGCAGTTAACCTTGTAATGAATTAATGAGTTGTGTTGGAAAGGTTTGTAGAGCAGATAACAAGGAAGTTGAAACAGAGAGTGTGCTTGAAAGACAGCTGTGAACTGTTTTGTAGGGCATTTGACAAGTTAATATTTGACAGCATTGCCTGTAAGGACACTGTAGAATATGCATGATGTAATTCTTTAGTCATCCAATAAGTGTTAAGTGTTGTGTAAGGTGGGCATTCAGTCAAGGCTTTCAAATGTGGATATGAATGAGATACTTTGTGGGTAAGGAAACCAACATATTTAAGAACGTGGAGGAGAACAATCTGGCCCTGAAAAGAACACTCTGATAGCTCTCCTTCATTTACTCCTGCTAAGTTAAAGTAACTTTTGGTAACAAGCTGTTAAGATTTACTTCTTATAGTACTTGTGCATATGCTCAGAACTGGAGTGAAAAAATTACAGTTTATTGCTTTTAATGGGAAAAAACCCAGTAGTTCCTACACTAGCTTTAATGCAGCTTTTTAGGAGCATAAACCTAATTAAAGATCACAGAATCAGAATATTCTGAGTTGGAAAGGACCCAGAAGGATCATCAAGTGCAACTCTTAAGTAAATGAGAGACTGAACCCCAGCCTTGGTATTATTATCACCGTGCTCCAACCGAGCTAATCTGTGCTAAGGTGAGCAGTCATTATCTCATTTGACCTAGGTTTATATCAGACCAAAGACACTAGTCATTAAAATCCCTAAATCCTTTACTGCATCACACATATCCCAGTTCCAAGGAGTTATGATTGTCCCTTCTCACAAGGGGGATAATCTGCTTTTTAATTTGCTGTCCCACCCATTTGATATATCCTCTCAGTGCACCCTGCACATGCAGAAGGGTGTTTAATCCCCAGCCCTGTTTATCCTCTCCTTTTGAGTAAACTCACACTAATTCTTTGACTACTAGCAGTCTAAGCTCAACTCGGGTAGCAGCAGTCCTTCAACAGAAATTCCATCTTACTATCCCTACAATGTAGGGAAATTCATAATTAAGGTCTTCTCCCCATACACATCAGACACCTCAAAACCCCCACACATCCTGCATCTTCCTTGGCAGCCTTTAAAGAGATCACAATTCCTTTTTCTCTCTTTTTGAACATCTTTGTTAGCAGCAGAAAGGAACTGCTCAAGAGATGCTTTTTCCCTTTCAGCTGGGTCTAGTGGAACCTTGGTCCCAGTCATGGCTCCCCAGAGGGATGATATTCAAACTCAAGAGAGATCAAATGCAATGGGAATGAGGCTTTACCTTTTTTTTTTTTTTAATCTCTTCCTTTTTTTTTTCTTTTTTCTTTTCATGTTTTAGTTTCTTTGGGTGGTTTTGCAGAGGAGTTTTGGTTGGTTGATTTGGTTTTGCTTTTTTCCTTTAGTTTCTGTGTTTCCTCTAAAGAAAAAGAAAAGAAATCAAGCCAACCCTCACATGATGTGATGCTGTGACACAGGGAACATCTGCATGCCTAGTCCTCTTGAGAAAATGACCAGCCTTTTTATTTATAGACAGCACAGTTTCTGGGAATTTCAGTCAAGAAGCAGGATGCTGCATTCCTATGCACTGCATAGTTTGGAGGAAGGGGAGAGGAAATCAGTCATTTCCCCTATTTGGATCTAAGCAATCCTCAAGTTTTTCCATTAGTGAGTATGTGCACACTAGGGTCTTGAGCAGCATTGTAACACTGAAGGATGTTGCATCAGACGTGGAATTTCCAGCTTGGCTTGGCTTCAGCTGGCTGTTTCCTGATTTTTCTTTTTTTAAAAAATTAATTATTAATTATTGTTTTATATTAATTGTTGTTTTCTCCTAAACTTGAAGTTTTAGAAGGTTGATATGCAATCACAAAGCCATATTCTGTTTTACTTTTGATCTGACTCTGTGCTTGATTTGGGGTTTTGCCCTTTGCTTGATCCGTGTGGACACTGGATTTTTGCATTGAGAGGAACTGCATTGTCTGCTCTATGGTGACTGATAGGATGATTCATGGAATTTAGGCTGTTGCAGAGGGAACTCGAGAGTTAGGGTGTCATTGCCCTTCTTTGCCTTTGTTCCCCTCCTTGAGTGTTTTGCTTTAAGGAAAGGAAGCAGCTACACTTTTGTTTGAGGTGTTTCTACCACTCTCTTGAGACTAAGAGCACATCAACCACATATTTATCTTCCTGTCCTTAAGCTTTTACAAAGAACTCCTCAAAGTGTTTGTGTAAGAATCTGATGATATTCTTAGTAAAAGAGCTCCAAGGAATAGACCTGGTTTGTGAATACACTTGTTGCAGACTGGAACACTTTTTTTGTTTGTGCTATCAAAGACCATTAAATTATTTCACAATGAGTAATGTGTGGTACAAGTTTTAGAGCCATATAACTGGTTATTTATTTATTCTTATGCAGAAACAGTATGTACAGGGTGCAGAATTCTATCACTACAGAAATAGGCAAGCATTATTCAAAATTTTTATAGTGTTTGTATCAGAATTCACATCACTATTTCTAGGAGAGAAAATAAGTCACAGAGAGCAGATCACACAGCTTGTTCATAGACACCCAGCAAATGTCCCTTTGATATAGTGAGTGAACCCAGTTTTCTCTAATCCTTATTCAGGATTTCCCTTAGCTCAAGTGTAAATGAATACACATGAATCTATGCTGTGGAGATTAAAACCCCTGCTGTAGACAGAACTGGATGCCTATATGAAAACACACAACCTTCTTTGTTTCTTCCTTTCTTCCCTCCTCTCCTTCTTTCCTCCTTTTCTTTTTTCTTTTTTCTTTTTTTCTTTTTTCTTTTTTCTTTTTTCTTTTTTCTTTTTTCTTTTTTCTTTTTTCTTTTTTCTTTTTTCTTTTTTTCTATTTTCTTTTTTCTTTTTTCTATTTTTCTTTTTTCTTTTTTTTTTTTAATTTTTTTCCTTTTTCTTATCTTTTTTCTTCTTTTTTCCTATTTTTTTTTAATTTCTCTTCTCTTTTCTTTCTGCTGTACACATGGTGCACATATGAATTCTGTCTTTGTTTTTTTTTTTCCTGTAGAACTGCTTATACCCTGTGGTTACTTCAGTGATAAGGTTCAGCTGGTCTGACATATGACTTTCCTGCTTCCTTTCTTTGCTATCATATTCCTCTCATAAGTTACTATTCATTGGGAATGAAGCAAAGGAACTGTGTTTCAGCTGTGACAATGCAAGGAGTGGATGGCCTCTGCATATTTTTTGTTGTTTCAGGGTTCAGATTTTTCTCTCTTGAGTACCAAACATTTAAAAATTGAACATGAAAGTCTGAGATACTATTTACAAACTTTCTTCATGGTTATTGGAGAAAAATGAGTTTCAGTAGGGGTATTTACTTGCCCTGTCTTGGGGGCCTACTTTTATCCTCTATGTGAGAAGGGAGCTGAGAGCTGGGCTGGACACAAGTATGTGAGAAAGTTAGCAAATTCACAATAGGTCAATCCCCTTCTGCATTTTTTCATTCCTCCTATTAATATCCCACCCTTGCCCAAAGCGTAGTTTTGTTTCTCTTGAGCTGGAAATTCAGGGAGTGGGGAAGAGGGAGAGGCTCCCTTCAATGTCAGACCTACAACAGGGTTTGTGTGTGTTAAAGGTGATGGCAGCAGGCTGCAGTTTTGCTTTTCACTCCTTGCACAGTCGACAGGTTGCTTTCTTCTTCCTTGTTGCAGTCTTTTGCTTCTCGGCACATCCTACCATTTTATTCATAAGGGAAATGTGACTGAAAATGCCAGCTCAAAAATATCATGCACAAAAATCTGCTGCCTCTTTGTGTCTGTGCTGGCTGCCTGTGACATCTCACTCGTTGCCCTTGTCGCTCACTGCTGGTTTTTTTTGGAGTCATGCTAACTGAATTTACATGCTGCAGTGTTTCCAAGACCACTGCTGTCCTTCACCTACCCCAGTGGCGCTACTTAGAGCAGGAGGAAATGGAAATGTTACAGCTGTCATAGCTGCCCTTGCTGCCTGGTCTTTGGAAAGGGAACTGCATTAGGCATTAATTATTCTTATTTCCTCTGCTTATTCTGTCCTTCCTTCTCTGTCCTGCTGACCTTTCTAAATGTTAGGGAACCCTGATTTCAGTCCATCCCTCACCTCTACCTGTCCCTGGCTAGAAAAAGACAAAGAAAAGACACAGATGTTTTGTGTAGCAAGAGACCAAGGATTATATCATAGAATCATGGAATGTCCTGACTTGGAAGGGATCCACAAATATCACTGAAGTCCAGTTCCTGACACAGACTCTGTCCCTTTGTTGCTGTGCTGCCTGGGGAGCTCAAGGAGCCTGGAAGAGTTCAGCAATGCCCTCACTGCACAGTGCAAATATACACTACTGAATGCTCTTACACTCCCTGTATGCTGCATTCCTTGAAATTTAGCACATTGAATTATTATTTATTTCACGCTTTTTACAACCTAGAGGTCAGGACTATGTCAAACTTTGTAATCCTTTTAAGGACAGATACAAACTCTGTACCATGGTTCAGAAATAGCATCTTCTTGCTCTGCTGCTGTTTTAGTGATGACCCCTGAAGCCACCTATATGGGCAGATTAGAAAGGCCTGGAATTAAACATGGGCACAGAAGAGTTTGACCAGCAGAGCACATAGAGCACTGCCATTGCTCAGGGCACTTGAGCTCCTTAAACTAATCCAAACCTCTTCCTCCTGTCTTGTTGGCAGGGAAGCTGAATGACAACTGGTTGTGCAGATCTGTGTGTCACCCAGCTGAGCCTGAACATGGCCAGGCAGTGAGAATGTTCCTCACCTATTCACGGGTATGAACCTGCAACAGCAGCTCCCTGATAAGAGCCACTGAAGCAGAAGAACCCATTAGTACCAATATGGAGATTGAGCATCCTATTAAAGGTCCTGTTTAATATGCCAAAGCTGACAGGGGCCTGGATTTGATGACCTACAGGGATATTCTTTTTGCTTTTAAGACTCTGTGAATGATAAAGTCTTTGCATAAATTTACAGAGAGCTTTTTATAGTGAAGGGGGGAAAGGAGCGTGAAAGTGCAGGATGTAAAATGTTGTCAGGGATAAGTTGCCACTGATGTGGAAGGGAAAAGCTGGTAGCAACCAAAGAGTTTATAAAACAAGGCAAGTGGGAAGGTGTTTGATCCATTGAACTTGCTCTCTACTTTATGAATACTCAGTGCTTTCCTGTCCCCACTTCCTTTCCTTTACTCACAGGATTTGCATGGTAGACAGTGAGTAGAATGTAACCACATATCACTGTCTCCTGACCATTGATTCCCCAGTTTCTCTCATCTGAAGACTGGTTTTCCATGCCTGCTAGAGAAAAGTCAAAGTGTAGGCAAGGGCAAGGTAAACAATAATGCGCTGTGAGAGGTGTGTTCAGTGACCTGAGCACAGTGACTGACACAGGGTTAGTCATGCCCTCTCAGGAGGAAAAATTCATTTTCTCTGGACAGGTCAGTGAAAATGTCTGCTCTCTTCCTACTGAGAATGCGAAAGTGAAATGGTTGAGAAAAGAACACAGGACCATGAGGAAAAGATGTCCTTATACAAATCAGTGACATCATCATTTTAAATATTGCATACAGGTTTGGCCTACTTATCTCAGAAACAAAAGGACCCAAAGAGAATGCACAGTAAAAGGCCAAAATGCTGGTGCTTCATTCAGAAACATCCCAATGCAGACTTCTTCAAGCAATTGAAATGAGAAACAGAAACCACCTCCTGGAGGTGTTTCCCCTCCGTTCCTCAGGCTGGCCAAAAAAACAGTTAAAGCTGGTCTCTAAAGCACTATCCAGCACTCCCTGACTAGGTGGTGAAAATGCAGTGACTGCTTCACACCCTGTCCACGCACACATCTCCACATTCTCTCCAAGCTCTTTAGAGCAAAGGACTCGATGACCTTGACAGCATCACCTCTAGTGTCTATTTCCACCATGAGGACAAGCAGGACAGAGACAGAGCTGAATACAGAGGGCTGGGGAAGCCTGTGCTGAGTTTTAGGGGATAGCACAGCCCAAGGTCGATTCATTCTCTGTGGCTCCTCTCCTTGGCAGGATTACAGAAAAAGAGGCAGCTGCTAGGGTGCAAATATGTACCCACCGCACTGAGATGTTGGTACCTGGTGGCTAAATTGCTTTTGTCAAAAAGCTCTTACAATTTACCAGGACTAAGCATTCTCAGGGTCCTAGTATCTGTGCTGTGGATCCTCACTGAGATTTTCTGCAAACGTGGATTTTTTCCCTAATGCAAAATTGTTTCCCTAATGAAGAATAGTAGGGTTCAAAATGAAATATCCCCCTCCTGAATAGAAATAGATTTTTGTAGTCATTATTATTATTATATTAGGAAGAGAAAAATGATAAAGCCCTTAGTAAAGGTCCCAGTGTGCCTGTAGCTGGTGAACTGAGAAAAGGGAGGGAGCACATCTCACAGCTGCTTTTGCTCTATGAGCTTGGGGGTGTCCTTTGTGCCAGGTGGCAACACATCAGCAGAGAGTGAGTAAAGGTGGGAGCATATTTATTTCCTTAAATCCTGGCATCTGTCCCTGCATCCTTCCCTCTGCCAAGGGAGTAGTCATGGAAACAGCCAAGGACAGCCCTACTCCAACAGCAAAGGTTTGGTCCCTTCTGTGGGGCAGGGAGAGACACTGAGAAGGAAAAACACTGTTGGAGGTGACAGGGTCATCCTCGAATACATTTAGTAAGTGTCATCAAACCTTTAATTTCAGACAGAGCTGAAAGGGACAGAAGAATCCTAGGTTTAGTGCCTCCTCTAAAGGACACCTGAAGCAATTTTGCTGGTTTTGCTTTATGTGAGAAAATGTTCAAAAGAGCTGTTACAATCTATCATGTCAATAACTCTCAGACAAAAGGTGCCTAATAAAATTGACACAACAGACTATAATGGCTGTGTGAGAACCTTTATATTTATTATTATACCAGTGACCCATAGACTATGGAAATCCTTATTTCTTTCCACAGAAATCTTTACTATTCTGTTAAGTACCATGAAAAGGAGATGAAATGAGGAGAGAGAAGTCATATTCAGCATGCCAAGAAATAAAAGGCATTTGAACCACTTTCTATTCAGTCCTGGTTCATATTCTTAACAGGAACAATTAAAGAAACATTCCAAAATGTCTGAGCATATATATCTGCCACAAATAGCATTGCTTTCTGTGTTGCATCTTTACCATGAGGCAAAAGATGGGAGTGAAATACAGATCTTTGACCTTGACTTGGCTAATATAAACACACAGCACAGTGTACACACCGTATATTTTGAAAAAATCCTTGGACTGTTCTCCCCAGGGAGAGCAGAAGGAATAGAAAGACCTACAGATGACAGATGCTAATCATGTCACACTTGTGTGCACCTTCAGGATACTATGGTGATGAGGCTGTTTAAGTCTCCAGATAAAACGAGGCACAGACATTTGTGCTGAATAGCCTGACTTTTTGCAATTTAAAGATGACCCTTCACATATTTTTCCTATAGGTTTACTCTGTTAATATTTATACAGGGAGGTATTAATAAACAGTAACCTTTCATAAGTAAGTACTCAGCAAGTAAACCCACTGTCATTTATCAGTGGGAAGGGAAGGTATAATAGATTTCAGCATTTTGAAGTCTATGCACACAAAGTTTAATTTACCAGTTTTCCCAAGGGCCAGCAGCATGGATTTATAGCTCATTGCAATGAGGTTCTTGACTGTAAAACAGCTGGTTATACAAGCAAAATGATGTATAAATGATACAAATATAAATAAATATTACAGAATAAACATTGTGATTAGAGCTGAATAAAAGGCAGGCTAACTTTAATTCTGGCTACAACAACCTGGAGTAAATATATTGGAGACTGTTAGGGCAGCTGAATTGCTATGTTCAGTGCTGTTGCAGAATCATTACAATATTCATGCAGGTGGGCAAATATGAAAAATCAACAGCACTGAGTGAAGAAAACCTTTATCACCTTTTTGCTTAGGGTGGCTTTTTTGAGCCAGTCCAAGCGTAAATCACCTGTGCATCTGACTGGCACAGAATCCATCAGGGCCCCTCCAGGAAGGTGACTTGTCAGCCAATGACACCTGCCTGGCAGGGCAACAACAAACCTGGAGCCCATCTCAGAGTTCATCCCTGTCACCCTGTGTGTCCTGAAAAGAGCTGAACCTGAGTGTGAATGCAAGGCTGCATTCAGATTAGAAGTAAACTGTAATTGATAAATAAGAAGTAGATCTTTCTTTCATGCAGAATGTCCCAGCAGTGTAGAAACATTTGATTAAAGAGAGACCACCTCTCTGTTTGAAACTTTTAGCCATGTTGGAGTTTATACCAACCTGTTTTATGAAAATGATCCAGCAATCACAATAGTAGGAGATCAGTCCCTTCCCACTCCCATTCCCATCACCAGCCTGCTCCATACCCACATGGACCACTCACCATCCTTGTACTGCCTACTGTGCTGCACATATTGATGTTGACTCATCATTGCAGGAGACTGTAATTAAGGTGGCTATCTAATCTTCCAGAAAGCTAAACTGTAAAACCAAGGAGTGAAATGAGCAGCTCAAAGTCCCAGGCCACATCTAAGAAAGGTTTGAAATTAGAAACTGGATTGGAAGCATGTGCTTTGAAGCCTCGTAACCACAACTATCTTGGCTTCCTCCTAGCCTTGACTTTTTTTTACAAAAGGAAGGAAATGCTGTTCTACCTCACAGGGTAGGTCACACAGAGTGTGATTTTCCAGGCCTCATATACTAAGTGAGGGGAAAAAAAAGCCCAAGAAAACAAAAAGTGATAAATGTGATGAATGTAAGCAAGCTAAACTTTTTTGATTAATGTGTATTAGAGTGGAGTGGATTATTTTTAGATTTCCTATCACTCATCTCTAAATAGTTCTTTAACAAGTATAAAAAATTAATTTTTAGCTAATCTATAAATGGGAGAAAGTTGCCAGGGTTTTCCTTTGCTGAATCAGGCCAGGGATTTTTTTCTTTACTACATGGGAGTCATACAATACTGTCCAATACTCTTTATTTCTTCACTAATTGACAGAAAGAGTCCTGGCTCACTGGTGAGGTCCCAGATGACTGGAGCTGGCCAGTGTGATGCCCAGCCACAAAAAGGGTGGGAAGGAGGGTCCTGACAATTATAGGCCAGTCAGCCTGAGCTCAGTATCTGGCAAGGTTATGGAGCAGTTTATAATGAGTGTCATCATGCAGCACCTACAGGATGGCCAGGGTATCAGACCCAGCTGAAACATCACCAATGAGCCAGAACACATCAAAAAAGTTTAGGAGGGTGTCCTGGTTTAGGGCAAATTTGGGAAAAAACTTCCAAAGGATTCCTCTGGAAAGCAGATTCAAACGGCCCTTTCCCCAACCAGTTTGGGGAAATATTTCCTTGGAGAAAAGTGGAAAAAACCTGTTTATTTAAACAGGCAAATCATCCCCAGCACAAAAAATGAGCAGTATTAAACAATAAAACCTCTTGACAATCTGAAGAGATGACAAACTCAGAAAGTCCTTTCAGTGGGCTGTAGCTGGGCTCACCCAGTTTGTTATCAGTCCCTCCAGCGCTGGAAATGCTGCGGCCCAGGCCCGGCCTGGTGGGCCACAGGTGTGAGCTCCTGGTGTTCTGCTGGGTTTTCAGTCCAGAGCAGGTTTAAACAGGTCCAAGAAAAAGCAAAAACACGGTCCAGGGAACTTCTCTGCCTCAGCTAGCTAAAAACCAACTAAAAGCAAAGGAGAGCTTTGTCCCACTGTCCGTCCATCCGCAAACCACACAGTCCAGGAGAGGAGGCAGAGGAGCAAGTGTAGTTTCTGATAACAAACTCTGCACTTTTTCTCTCCCCCTCTTTGCTCCCAGAATCAGTCTTAAAGGTTCAAAACTTAGTATCCAGTATAAACAGAACAGACAACTGGGGATACAATCATCATAGTCACCCCAGGAAGAGGGGTAGGTCATGTTTGACCAACCTGGTCTCCTTTCATGACCAGATGACCTGCCTGGTGGATGCAGGAAAGGATGTGGATGTTGTCTATTTGGACTTCGGCAAGGCCTTTCACTCTGTCTCCCACAGCACACTCCTGGAAAAGCTGCAGCTCATGGCTTGGACAGGAGCACTCTGTGCTGGGTTAGGAACTGGCTGGATGGCCAGGCCCAGAGGGTGGTGGTGAATGGAGCTGCATCTAGCTGGGGCCAGGCACCAGTGGTGTCCCTCAGGGGTCTGTTCTGGGACCAGCTCTGTTCAATATCTTTACTGATAACATGGATGAGGAGATTGAGTCTTTCATTAGTAAATTTGAGTACGACACTAAGCTGGGAAAGTGTGTCAATCTGTTGGAAGGGAGAAGGACTCTGCAGAGAGACCTGGAGTGGTTGGATGGATGGGCAGAGTCCAATAGGATGCAGTTTAACAAGTCCAAGTGCCAAGTCCTGCATTTTGGCCACAATAACCCCTGCAATGCTATGGGCTGGGGCTGGTGTGGCTGGACAGTGCCCAGGCAGAAAGGGACCTGAGTGTGCTGGTGAACAGCCAGGTGAACATGAACCAGCAGTGTGCCCTGGTGCCCAACAAGGCCATCCAGGCCTGGATCAGGAACAGTGTGGCCAGCAGGAGCAGGGAGGTCATCCTTCCCTGCACTCAGCACTGGTGAGGCCACACCTGGAGTGCTGTGTCCAGCTCTGGCCCCTCAGTTTGAGAAGGATGTTGAGACACTTGACTGTGTCCAGAGAAGGCAATGAGGCTGGAGAGGGGCTGGGAACACAAACCCTGTGAGGAACCACTGAGGGAGCTGGGGGGGGCTGAGCTTGGGGGGAAAGGAGACTCGGGTGACCTTTTCATTCTACAGCTCCTGAAAGGTGTTTGCAGTCAAATGGGGATGGTCTCTCTCCAGGCATCACTGACAGAACCAGAGGACACAGTCTTCAGCTGTGTCAAGGGAAATGTAGGTTGGATATTTGGAAAAAGATTTTATGGAAAGGGTGATAAAATACTGGAATGGTCTGCCCAGGGTGGTGGTAGAGTCACCATCCCTGGATGTGTTTAAAAAAAGCCTGGATGTGGCAGTGAGTGCCAGGGTTTAGTTGAGGTGTTAGGGCACAGGTTGGACTCAATGATCTTGAAGGTCTTCTCCAACCTAGTGATTCTGTGAGTCTGTGAAAAGATTTTCCTGCTTGCTGCTTTACAATAGTAACACTTTTAGTGTTGTGGTTGAACCCCAGCCAGCAGCCAAGCAGCCTCTTGCTCACTCCCCCAGAAGTGGGATGGAGGAGAGGTAAAAGTGGAAAAGCAAATGGGTGGAGATAAAGACACTTTAATAGGTAAGGCACAGGCAAATCAAAACAAGGAATCCATTCACCACTTCCCTTGGGCAGGCAGCTGTTCAGCCATCCTCAGGACAGCAGGGCTCCATCACATCATGGTGACTTGGGATGACAAATGTCGCCATGGCTCTGAATGTCCCCCCTTTTCCTTTTTTTTCCCCCCGGCTTTATGCACTGAGCAGGATGCCACAACATGTGGGATACCCCCTGGGTCAGTTGGGGTCAGCTGTCCCCTCCCAGCTCCTTGTGCTCCCCAGCCAATGGGATGGGGTGAGGGACAGAAAAGGCCTTGATGATTTGTAAGCCCTGCTCAGCAATAACAAGGCCATCTCTGTTTCCAGCAAAACCCAAAACACAGACACATACTAGCTACTGTAGAGAAAATTAACACTGCACCAGCCAAAACCAGTGCAGCAGAAAAAGAGAGAAAAATAAAATCTTGAGTGTTTATTCTAAATTTGTTTCTCTCCAAAATAACAGGGTAAATAGCTCATACTTGTAGGAAAGAGGACAGGGCTCCGTGACCTAAAAGACCTAATGATGCTAATAGTAAATACACATTTCCTTTACTTTTTTAACATATTTTTGTTTAATTGAAATATGACATCAGTGTAAACATGTGGCTCAAATTTAGAAGGAAAAGTTATTTTCCATGAAGCAATAGTTCTTGCCTCTGCATGGTGTAAAAGATAGCTTTCTCTAACCTAGTACAAGCTTTAGCTAGATGTTGAGCCCAAAACAAGGGGCTCCAGCCAGTGCTACAATGACAAAGTTCTCACATCAAGGTCTCTTTGCACCGCAGCCCATCTTTGACAAACCCTTGCCAGCTCCCATCCATCTGGAGCTCTCAGCTCTCCTTAGTCTGAGTCTTGGACCTGGCCCCAAGCTGGCAGACACACCAAGAAATTCGTGCCAACAAGTTCTCTCTGTACTCCACCTTTCCCACTGCCATCTCCTCTCTAATCCCCTACTGCTGCTGCTTTTGGTTTTCTTTCTACCAGCCCTAACCCTACCACTAACAATACACATAACCGGAGATTTCTTGCAAAAAACATTCTCTGTGCAGCCTGTGCTTTCTTTTGGCAGTCACACTCTAGCTAGAGCTCTCTTCCTCTCAAATCTAGTGGCAGCCTTAGCTCTAACCCTAACTATAGGCTGAGCCTTACACAAAGCTTCCTAGAGTGTGCCTACACAAAATATTTCTCACAGAAGAATTTTCTCTTCATCCCACCCTTTATTTGGAAACAGCTTTCCAATACCATGGCAATTGAATTTCTTGGTTATCTCTATCCTCCACCACTAACACCACTAGGCATTAGACTGGGTCCTAAAATGTGTTCAGATACTTCCCTCTCCCCACCTCCCCACTAGTACTTTTGGCAACCTATTTGTTCTCTTTGAATCCCCTTCTCAGCTGCATTCCAACTGCCAGTACAAGCTCCCTCTCCCAGGCAAAGGTTGGAAAAAGAAAAAGTTGGAAATGGAAAAAGTCTCCTAGGCAAGGTTTCCAGACTCTGCAGACTGCTCTTCCTTTTGTCAGGCACTTTGCCACCTCCCTCCAAGTGAAATTCTTGGCTCATTTTCTTCTCTCAGCTTTAAACTTAAAAGTAAACCTAACCTAAACTTGAGCTTTGGAAAGGCCCAACAAATATGGCTGATACCAAAATAGCCACATGGAAAAACTGTCCTGTTGTCCTATCATTTTGCTTTGGCAGACCACTTTTCACTCACACTCCAATGGGAGGTCACAGCTCCACCTTTCTCACTCTAAATGATGAATTTAAACCTAGTAGTATTCCATATGCCCATGCTCCTTCAGGCACTATCCATACAAAAAATCATTTTAACCACATTGCCTTTGCTCCCCACCCTTTGCTTTGGCATCTCATTTCCAGCTGCTGTCCTGTGATCTCTCTGTTCCTCACCCCCAAACCTTTCCCTTACCCTACCTCAAACAGCAGCAGCTGTGCAGAAAGGCAGCACACCTCTGATGTTCTTTGTCAGCTTTTACTCCATGCTTTTATCCTTTCTGACTACTTATCTTTGACTTCTGAAGACAGAAGGTGGGGGGAGCCTGGGGGAAGCGGGAGGTTTCATGAGAAGGGGGTTGAGGGTTAAAGTTCATAAGACTCTGCAAGCTATGCTTTCTTTAAAGTGCAGGCTGTGCTATATGTGCTTCTATCCTAAGAGCACAAGGACTACTTGGATTTTCATAAGCACATAAGACATCTGTAAACATCCAGAGATTACGCTTGGGTAAATCTGCACGTTTGAAAACTGTCCCAATCTTACAGCACTTTGAATCATTATCATATTAACAATTCATGTAGTTCTAATAAACTGAGTAAGTCATGGGCTTCTGAATGTCCTTTCTGATTTCCATTAAAGTCAATGTCAGTTTTGCCTTTGAATTCAATGAGAATGCCCAGCTATGACAGCTATTAAGTATCTCTCCCACTGTTATCGTAATGAGCAAGGCTACAATAAGTGAGAGCCCAGTCTTGAAGACCTAAAATAGAGAGAGAAAACACTTTAAAAATGTCATATGCTCCCATTTCACAGATGGAGGAAAAATCAAAGAGAGATTTATGGCATGTTTACACAGATGGGTGCAGCCAGAATCAGCTGTGGTGCAGAAGCTGTATTGCTGCATTAGTTCATTGTGAGTGAGCTAATTAGGATTTTGACAGTCTTTCTTGGGTGAATCTAGTTGTGGCCTCTTCAAACTTTACTGCCACCAGCTGTCTGCTTTACACTTATACCAGAGGATACTGCGCCCACATCTGGCTCTGCAGATGTGCTCGTGCATCAGCTGCTCCATTTCACAGTTCAGCATCTTAGCTCCAACCTCACCAAAGGTGGGCATACACTGAGATATGGAAATGGGATCTGGATGGCCAAGACACAAGTATGTCCCTATCCATAAGTATGTGCCTTACTGCTAGGACAGTAACTTCTGCTGGAGGAGTCAGATAAATTAATATCTGGGGTCTCCTGAAGCAGAGGGTCTCTGTCAGCACAGGAATGCTTGGGCATGTGGGCCCCAGATGGAAGCTGGCTCATGTCCACAAGCTCAGAGCAGAGGCAGAGCTGCTCCTGTTTGCCTGCTTCCAACCCCTTGGGCACATCTGGATATATCGTCCAAGGTGACACAGGAAGTCATGGCAGAAACCCAGCCTTAATCATCACAATTTGAGCTTCTGAAAAAAATTACCACACTGAAGAGGTGGATTTCTAGAAGGAGAACAGTATGTCCAAGATCCTCTTCTGTCCCTCTTTGGAGTACATATGTTCAGCAACTTGTATATCTATATGCTAGTGAAACCAATCATACTGTAGTTGTACACAGCCCTGTATTTCCCCCATCCTTTTTATCCTTAGCTGGTTTTCACCTAAGGTTAGACTCTGAATGGTGGCAAGGACTCAAGTCTTAATGTAAAGTTCAGATTCCCTGAGAACTTCTTTTTTCTATAAGTTATTTACTCTTTTGCAGGGCCCATAGCAGAATTAAGCCCTCTGGTCAAATTTTGTTTCCATTTTTGAGGTTTTATAATTATGCTTTATAAATATATTGACACAGCTTTTGTCAGAGGTGCCTTCCCCTCATTTGGAGTGAGCACATAATTTCTCTCCTTTCCCTGCAATCCCCCAAAGACTTGCTGCACATCAACACCCCTATCCCCTCCCTACCTGTCTGCTTCCAGATTAGCCACAGCCTCAGCTTTGGCTCACTCATATTTCTTGCAAGGGAATCAAGAATAACATGCACCATAGTGCTCCAAATACTAAGCAAATTCTCCTGCATGTAATTTTGGTTTTCAGATCTAAAATCTCCCTATTTTAGCAGAATTTGCATGAAGACCTTGTTTCTCTGCCTGCTTTGAGCCTTCACATTGCAGCACTCAATTCTGGCTCTGAGATGCAACAATTTGAATCCAGGATGAGTCTCCCCAGACCACATAAGGTGTTTGGATCTGCAATTTTTGTCCATCTATGATTTTTTTTTTGACTATGCACCATCTGGAACTTTTGACATTCATGTTCATTCCTCTCCTGAACCTTGAGCTCCCTCTTTGATCTCAGGGAATTCACATGATACTTCTGTGACTCACCTTGTCATCCTGCTTTTCTATTAATAGCAAAAATTCACAGGATCAGAGCCATTCCTTCCTCTGAGCATGTAGCATTTTGTGTTACACTGCATCTGCAATAATGCTGACCTGCCCTCTGTAGTCTCATGCAGACAATAAGGGCACAAAAAGAGTACATTTACTACTTTCTTTTTTAACTACTTTTGTACCTCAGATTCTATTTCCTCCATCCCTTCCCACATTATCCTTCAATTTCTTCCTGAAAGACAGTAATGTCCCTGAGTCTGTAATGCATTATCTTCTCATAAAGGGTTATGTAATATTTTATATGCAGGATGCTGTATGAAAATAAATTGCATTACTGCACTGTATTAGGAAACTTTATCATGGACAGGAGGCATATTGCATCCTGTTTTTCTTGGAGGCTGAAACAATGAAACTGTATTAGGGATGGATGTACACATCAGATGCTTGGGGGAGGAAGCCCTGGGATATTTGTCATTTAAGTTGCTAAATTCCATCATTACTTAGCATGCTAATTAATTCACAAATAGTGTAGAACCAGCATCTTTTTTTTTCCTGTCTGGGTTGTTTATTTCTTCTCAGAAAGAAGAACAAGCCCAAGTAGGGTTGCACCAAACACAAAAAAGTGTAGTTCTCCTGTAAGGTAAAATACATGAGCTTGGTGATCACATCTTGTTTGCAAATAACTTACCTCATTGAGTCCTACCTAACATGCCTTCTTTTCAGAGTTTTATTTTACCTTCAATTAATTAAAATATTTTAGTTGTCTACAGATAATGACCCATACTTTCTCCACAGGTAATAAATACTTTTTAAGCAAAGAAGACAAGGTCTGAGATTTTATTCAGCTGCTTTTGAGGTGGGGTAGCTTGCACCAACCAGTTTTATAACTAACTGATAGAAAACAGCCAAACACCCCAGTCATACCCTGTATGTAGGTGGAGCATAAGATTTGGTGCAACAAAAATGATGAAAGCATTTTCTGAAATATGAAATACTGTGCCATTAAAAAGCCTAAATCTATGAGAGTGAGTGTTATTTAAGAGTTCCTACAGCTGAGGTGAAGCCTAAAACCCATACATCTCCCTGCCCTTGGGCCCATGTGAGCATGGCATTGACAGTCTTCAAATGTTTCTCTTTCAGACACGATGAATGGCCACTCATAAATGAATTTTAGCTGGTTGTGCTGGCTTTATTGAAGACTCAGATCTCCTTTAACTGCATTGGCCTCTCACTATAATTCAGGTGTCTCATAAATACTGTCCCTTGCCCCATGCTTTGCTCCTTTAAATGCCAAAATGACTGAGCAGGCTCTGGGTGAGATGAGTGCTGGAGTTTGGACTGGGTAAAACTAGATCAGAAACTTCACTGCTGTACATGGAAAAAACTCTGCCTGGGTCGGTGAATCTTCTTCAGTCCTTCACTGTTAGTGATTGTCCCTGGCACATCTTTTCCCCAGACCACTCTAGCTTGGTGGAGCTAATGAATTTCTGATTAAATGCTCTGTCTTTGTTGCATGGTGGTGATTTCTAATGGTTTCTGAGCACTGATGAGGTACCTGCTTAATAGTGCTGTGGTATAGATGCAGCTCAGGGCTTCCTCCTGGATCAGAAATCTTTGCAAGTCATTGGCTGTCCATTTGCTGAGACTATTAGGAGGCTTTAGGTCAATTTTTAACTCTTCCACATGTAAGCTGTTAGCCTGTTGTTTGTTTATGAGCTGGTTCTTTTTTGGGCAAGTGTGGGAACTGAGGATTTTTTTTTTTTTTGCAGGTGCAAAATAAGCACAAATAATGTATAAACAGATGGTCCAACATCCTTTTCCCCATCTTTGTTAAAGCCATGCGTTTTCAGACAGTCATTTTTCCTAAACAAGTTAGGAAAATGTTTTCTGTCTGGAAAATAAGCCACATACTCAACACGTGCACACAAAGCACTAAGGGATTCAAATAGCAAAAGGAACAATCAAGCTTCATTGAACTCTTTAAACTATTTCTGGGAATATTAGATGTTCCTTTTCACCCTTTACCAGTGAAGATCTACTCCTAATCAGGTAGATTATATTTGTTCTTGATTAAAAATTAATTTTTTTCTTCCATTTTTATCAATATAGCTATTTATCTAGCATCTGTATTTATTATATACATACATATATATGCATATACATATTTATATTTTTTCATTTTTCTATTTTTATGGGTTTATATTTCCATTATATTTCTATTTTAAAGGTAATAAAAGATACTAAGTTGTCTTAATTCTGAAATTCAGTGTAATTGAACAACGGATTCTAGTCTAAATACTTTTATTTCTGACTCTTTTCAATGTTACTTTTTTCCATTCCTTCTGTTCAAGTATCATTATCCAGCTATAAATGTTACAAGCAGTCATTTGGTCCTCTTTTCACCTAATTCAACAAAATCAGAACAACCCTTTCCTTTTGTTTTTTCTGTGTTTGCACTCCAATCCAGTTGTGAGCTGGGGTCAGGGTATCATCATCAGCTGGAGTCATGTTGAGTTAGTGACATGCTGGGGACAGAGGTATGTTCACTGTGAAGCACTAGGAATCATCCTTTTAGAAAAATTCCCAATGAAAAGATGAATCCAGCTGTTTTCCCCCATCTGAAAATCTCATTCTGAGGTTTTAATCCAAATATTTTCCTGTTAGATCTGAAATGGACATGACAATTCCTCGGGATTACAGATTTTTTTTACAATGTTAGAGAGCTTCTCACACTGGTTGCCTTGAGGGCTCAACAAATTTTCTATCCCTGACTTGGGAGAAAGTTTATGAGATTGGATAACTGAGTCTCTCAAATGCTGAGTATTGCAGTGGGTGTTGATGGGCAGAATCAAACCTTGTGACTAGAGAAGAAGACATTGCATCTTTAAATGAGCATTGTAGATGCAGCAGGAAGATTTTCCTTGAAACTTTCTATTCATCACCAAATTTAGGGTTCCTCAATTTCCTTCTTTTAACATGAATCTGAGCTTGTTTTCAGTATATGTACACATATATTAATTTATTCATTCAGGTTCGTATGGAAAAGTTCATGATATAATTCTTCACAATTTCAGAAATGTAAATCACTAATGATGGTACTGCTCCTGCTTCTTTTCTTCTGTAAACTGCAGTTCTGAGGAGTTCTTGATGTGTGACTTAGTAAGAAAACAATGAATTATCCTAAACAGTATTTCTATTAGGAGACTTTGATTTAGGAAGCTCTTCCATGTCCCCTGTTCTGCGCTGTGAGAATATTACACACCTTTTGACAAACTGAAAATAGTATCTTTATGAAAAAAACCCAAAATATTCATAGATCTATTTTGTCACACTGTTTTTTAAGGAGAGGCTTTTGTTTTTGTTGTCAGAGTAAATATATTTCTCCTTGAGTCAAAAATGGTTGGGGATCCAAGTGTTTGATATTTGTTGTACTTGATGAAAACATTGTGTCATGAGAAATTTATTATTGCCTTTGCCCTTTATTTCATTCAGAGGAAGGGAAAACATTCTGAAGGGATTTGGAAGCTAGGACAATGAAGTGGTTCTGCAATCTGCAAGGTAATTCTACATCAAAACAGGTCTAAGTAGAACAATTTTCTAAATATCAAAAAAATTTCCAATGAATGAATGACCAAGAAAAAGCATGGAATCCCTTGAAAGATGGAGAATGTGCCTTTGCAGTCATTTTGCAATGAAATTACTGCATTCTGCTTTGCAAAGCCTTGTTCCTGCCCCTGTCTCTGCTCCTGGCCATGTGTCCCCTTTTGTCCCAGCTGAAAAGCAATCTATGCTTTTCATATTTCTTTTTAATGGAGTTTGATAGATTTGCTTAAATCTCCTGCAAGAAATAATTTCCTGATGTGAGCATCTGAGATGAGCACATTTCCTAGGGAGAAGCGTTTCTGAAGTTCCCCTGCATCTGGATGAAGAAAGGGCAGGCTTGTCCTGCTGGGAAAGGAGAGGTTTGGCAGCAGAGAAGGGATTTGAAGCTGCTGCAGCCCTTCTTGGAAAGCTCAGATATCTCATAGATACATCAGGTGTGTGTATGTATATGTGTTTGTATACATAAATCACAGAATATCATAAGTTGAAAGGGACTCACAAGGATCATCAAGTCCAATTCCTGGCTCTGCACAGCACAACCCAAAAATCAGACTCTGTGCTTGAGCATTCCTTCTGATGGCCCTGGTGAAGCTTCTGCCTTGGGAATGATTGAGCAGCAATGACAGCAGGATCTGTAGCAGTCAGAAATAAGTGGAAGGGAAGGGCATTATTTCTTCCTAAAATGGACATACTCCATCTGCCTCTTCTTAGTTTTTATTTACTGTGGAATAAAAATCCCAAAACTTGCATCTGAATGCTTTTGCTTAATTCTTTGCAATTTTATTTATTTATTTATTTATTTTTTAATGCCAGCAGTCAGGTTCTGCAGTTTATTACAGTTGTGAAAGCCTGAGATAACTCTAGATTTTCCTGTGCAACTGCTTTGTCAGAATTGGGATCTTGACATCTGACATGAACTGTCTGCTACATCAGATATCCTCCATATTTCACAGTGAATCACACTGTAGTTAAACATGTAAAATACATTTTGGTAATAACCAAAGAGCTAAAGGAAGGGTATATACAGGAAAAAAAAATCTTCTTCATGGCCTGCTGGTACTCACTCAGAATTATATATCCCTTATAGACAAAAAATGACATTTTATAAATTGAGAACAGGAAAAAAATCTGCTGATTGATGGAAAAGGAATTTGGGTTAATGTGAGTCAGATTGAAGGAGAGTGGACAGTGTGGGAAAAGCCTTGAGTGTATTCCAGCTAGGACACCCAGGATCTGTGAAGAAAACAGTGAGTGATGCTTTGCCTTACCTCCATGGGCAGTCTGCAGGCAGCCTGATGGGAGGATCTCACTAAAGTCTAGTTTGACTTCAGGAAGGAAAACCTGGCTTTTTTGTGTTTGTAATTCTCATTAAGATGATGGCTGCATAACATGTGACCTGGCTTTCAAGAGAATATGTGAATTCTTTCCTATCTGTCAAGGTCTCTGTGAAATCTAAGCACGGAGCCTATCTAGTAATTCTGCTTCTGACATGCTTTGTGGCTTTGGGAACTTCACTTGGCTTTATCTTCCTCATAAAGAAGCTTATTCATCTGTAAAATGAGGATAATAATATTTCCCTACCTAAAGAGTGTTGGAAGGCTTATTTTACTAATGTTTGTGAAGTGTTTTGAGATCCTTATATTGAAAGCTCTATAAAAATGCAAAGTATCACTTAATCCCCTGGGCCTGCTATTATTTAAATATGTTGGTTATTGTTTTGCACTATTTATCTTTTTCCTTTATGTTATTTTTAATGCAATACTATTATTGCTGTTTTGCTACAATATAAATGTGACACAGGAATTAATCTTCCTCTACTGAGTATAATTTATACATAACGATACAAGGCTGGCACACAGGATTTACCTGGTAACTGAATGGTGACATAATTGCAATCAATAGAAAAGTAATAGCATCTGATAATGCAGTATTAACAAATCTTATCACTGTATATCTTGTGTCCAGATTACTTGTACAAGTTCTGGTGGCAAGCTTACAGCCTTTAATGTAATGGCAAGTTATTAGGGAATATACAAATGTTCTGCACATATAAATGTGATTTGCTAAAAGCCTCAACCAACGCAGAATAAAAGTTCTTCCTTTTAAACTCTAATTGGAAGTTAACCTTTAGCTCACAAATCCCAGTAAAGGAAATGGCTTTTCTAATCGTATTTGCTCTTTATGGTTTTACAACATTATGTTGTTATTTCTGAATTTTTTTTTATATAGTTGACATTAAGAATTATCAACATGACACATGAGATGAGTGATAATTTAAACATTAAGGAATTGTCTTAAAAGGCAGACCAATAGCTTGCTTAGTCCAATATCCTTTAACAATAGCCATTAATAGATCAGTTCAGAGGTTTATAGCACTGGTATTTTCTGTAATTTTTAACATTAAAAAGGATCACTGTGACCATAATGTAGCTGTATGAAGAGCTATTGCAAAGCTCTGGTAACAGCAATATCTCTGAAAATGCCTAATCTTTACTAGATGCTGTGAAAAAGTAATGATTCACTCCTGTATTCTGTAATTGTAGTTTACAATTTTAATTTAATAACCCTGTATTAGAGGCAGAGGGGAAAACCTGTTAAATAGAGCTGCCTTTTCCATTATCTTAAATATTTCTCTATGGCTCTTCTCACACTTCAGAGTTGATGACTTACTGCCCTTTATTCTTTCAACTTGTTCCAGCATTTTCTGTTGACACAACAAACTCTTATAGTTCCTCATGATTACTATCTGAAAAGAGTAGGGATGTTATGTGCAGGCCTCCTTTGGAGTGAAAGGAGTCCAGTGCCAAGAATTCAGTTAGGTTCTTTCTTTTATATAAATAATATATATATATATTATTTGTCTTTTATATGTAATTTAATCCTAATTGCTCCTCCATGGTTTATCCCCAAAAACCATATGCTTTTAAATTCACCCTTCTGATTTGCTCTCTTAAGTCCTCTTGCTTTTTAAAATGATCTTGTAATTTTTGCACTATAACCTGATTGTTCAGGTGTCTCTCCAGGGAATGCATTTCCATTCTCTGTTATTTCTTGGGTTCAGAAATCTTCTATCAATAGCAGATTTCTCTCTCTTCTCATGTCTTTGTTTTAGGATTACAGGGGTTTTTTTTGTGTTCAGTCCAGCTCTCCAGTTCATTATGTTGATGGGTTCCCTCTGTACTTCCGTATTGGAGTTCCAAAATAATTTACAAGAAAATAAAGACTTAAATCAGAAAACCAGTCAAACTTCTATTTAAACCCCATCAACTTAATGCATGTCAGTGATTTGCCAAATTAGTCCTAAGTGCAAGCAATAAGTGAGTCCTAAATGGGAACAATAACATTTCTGAGCAGTTTCTCAGAGATGGAGGAATTGACTTGTGTGGGGTATTGCCTAATGGCCTTTCCTTCTATTCTCCCTGGGTCCTCTTATTTTATGTTTCTTTATACTGAGTCTTAGGCACTGGTTGTGATTAACACACCTTTGAAGCAGCTATCCAGTGACAGATCAGATATTAGGCTCTAAGATGCTGATTTGATGTCAAGGCTGACATTCAGTAGATTATCAGCAAACATCTAACACAGGAAAAGAATAACATGTGCATGCAAAAATTCTTTAAAAAATATTTTTAAAAATAATACAAATCCCAGCAATAAAGTTATCTCAAATTCTTATTTGCAATTCACTTATATTTAGACATTTACACATGGTTTCTCTAATAATTATATAAATAATTATTAGCTTGATGATCATAACCACACTGACAGATGTGGAGCAGTAAAGCTTGGTATGGACATTTTCAAGATCTGAAGGCTGTGCATTGTTAACCAGGACAAGATCCCAGCCTCTTTGTGAAGGGAGCCAGGATAATTCTAATTTGGTGCCAGTCTGTGCTTTGGTTTCTGTTCCTGACAGGTTTCTCAAGAAATTTTTTGCCTTTTTGCTGCTTTTGTTTCTTGTTTTCCCCTCTTCATCATTCACTCTGTAATTCTGTAGGAGCTGTTCCTATAGCTGTTCCTATAACTCTCCATAGTGGAGTTTAACTTGCTGCAAGCAAGGCTGGCATTTAGTCAAGAATTTTAAGCCAGCTATATGTAACATAGGCATTGTTTACCCTCATGAGAAGAATTTGTTTTGAGGGTTTTTCTTTATGATTACTGAGTGGAATTATGCCAGCTTACAAAAAGTTAAGATTTGACCATTACTATTCCTTGCATTGCCTGTTATCTGTCATAAGTGTGAGGGCAAGGAGGCAGCAGAGCTGTCTGATCATGAAGATTCTCAGTGATGCTGTTATGCAATATAGATGGACCCATTAATTATTAAGGTCATCATAATATAATTGTACACAGAACAGCCAATGTACCTGCAGCCATTACCAGGATTTATATTTATTCCTCTTGTCTTTTAACAAACCTAAGAACTGAAAACAGCTAATAACACTGAAAGCACAGACCCAGTAAATGACATCAGACATTTAATGGCATCATTTGCACGAATAATGGCAAAAAAGCCAGATTTGTTTAATGGGGGTAAAATTTGAAACGTCAGTAATGTGTTACTAGGAATGTCATCTATCCATAAGATTCTGAATAAAGTAACCTCACAGGTCATCTCCCTCTCCAGGACCCTGCTATATTTTCCTTCTAAGGACCTATGGTCACATTCTTGATTGTTAATGGATGGATCTCTATAAATCAAACAAATAAAACTGGTTTAAAGGACAGGAAATATGGTATGTCATTTAAAGTGAAGGATTTCTGGGACTTTAACCTGATAGGTGACCCCCACATTTATTTTGCCACTGACTGTTTGATTTAGTCAGATAATTTAATTTCTCTGTAGTTTCCACACCCATAGCATAGGAGGCACACTATCACATCAGAATTTCCCTTACTAAATGAGCTGATAAAATTCTCATGTCACCAGGAGCTGCAAGACGAGAGAAGCTTGGAAGGAAAATCACAAGAAGATGATGACAAGAGTTTGCTGGAGGTTTCACTGCTCTAAGTTTGTACAGTGTAAATATGAATAGGAATCCCAGAGTAACCAGAAATTTCAGTGACAGCAACACCTGCCAGCCTGACCCTCTCCCAGCCAATGCAGTTCCACCACTCCTGGGATGTCAGAGTCCCTGTGCCACAGCCATGACTGCTGGAAAGCCACCTGGGTGGGGATTGTTCATCACCACTGGGGTACTCCTCTCACAGAAGAATACCCTTGGAATTTATTCATGAGTGCTAAATGTTCTTTGAGGTGCTTAGATACTGTTTTTGCAAGGAAAGCTAAGGAATATTTCCATCCTTGGGCAGAAGTTCGCAGTAATCTATTCTCCACCATTTTTTAATGCATCCCCTCCAAAAAGCCCATTCTTTTTAAATTAAAATCAGTAGTACCAAAAGGTTTTTCTTGATTTTTGAGGTGAAATTGAGCCTGAAGATTTAAACATCAAGTGTTGTTTATGGGCATTTACACTTAGGGAGACAAAATTTGAGATGATGGCTGTGGCTTGACATCAGAATCAACGACAGTACAATATTCAATATATATGGATTTGTTTTTCATCAGCTGTGTCAAATAAAATATTGTGAAAAGAAAATCAAAGATCACCATCACATGACAAATATGGTGGTAATAGACCTTGAAAAAGGTCAAATGAAGGATACTTTTTAATCAGTTTTATTACAGATCTACCTCTTCTATAGAAAATTACTGTGTAGAAAGAATAATTGTATTGCCCAGCACCAAGGAACTGCTTCTGTACTAAATCTCTTCTTTATAGCTAATCATATTTTTTCACAACATGGCTCTTCCATGACACTACATCCTTTTTCTGAGATAAACTCAAGCAAAAAGAAACAGAATTAAGGAAGTTAATGGAGTGCTTACACATGCATAACCCTTCTCTCTTACATGGTGTTCACAGGCCAGATCCAGAGGCACCATCAAGAGTTTCCACACAGCCACAGAGATTTTGAAGAGCCAGAATTCAGAATCCACTAGAAACAGCAGATTTGGTAGAGATTTCACATCAAGTAACTACTGACTTCAGCTGCAACAGTGGGAGCCTGCTTTCCAAAGAGATATCATAAGTAGGAGATGGTGCAATTGGAAAAGCAGCTTGCAGCAGAGTAGAATACAAATCAGACCCCTCATTCCTCCCCTTCCACCAGCACTGATCCTGCTGCTGTGGCAGACTGGCATGTCTCTATATTGAATTAACTTTTTGTGGTGAATTCAGCCATGGCTGCTGCTCTGCTTAGGGAAGATTCTTGAAGCCTTATTGAAGGTCAACACTGCAAAGGCATGAAAAGATCTTTTGACCGCCTCTCACTTGCTGGCCCACTCCTGGAGAAAAATATTCTTTCCATAGAGATGCTAATAGGGAGTATAGGAAGGATCTAGGAAGGAACCAGGCAGAAGGCACTGTCTGTATAAGTGCAAGCACAGAGGGCAAAAGTAGTTTAAAAGCAGAGTGCTGTGCTGCATAAGAAGACATTGATTTGTAAGAAAAACTTACTGAAAGATTCACCAGGCCTGAAAAATGAGGTTTTCCTGATATCACAGTAAGGGTAAGGTAAGACATGAGGAACTTCTGTATTAAAAAATCTAAGTTTTATTTGTTTTAAGAATGCAGGCATCCTCAAAGCTATTTAGAAATGTCTTTGTTAAGACTCCTTTCCATTCTTTTTGGTCACCTTGTGACCAAGAACCCTCAGTTTTAGAGGAATGCTTGGGAGTGTGGGAAGTGTCCAGCTACAAATCAAGGGGTTTTTAATATGTCTGTGGGATTACGCTCTGTGTTTCAAAAAGGGAAGAGGAATGTTCCTCAGCAAGGCAGACTGTCTGGCTGCATGAGGAGGGTAAGCAGAAGTGTTACATCTGTAAAAGGAAGTCTACAAATGGGGATGTGGCCCTTATTCTGCAGTTTTGAAAGGAATGGAAACATGATTTAGAGACAGACATTGCTTTGATATGAAGAATATTTGTTGGTGACATACCTCATTGTTTTGCATCGACTGACCCCATATTCATGATTGGTTCCAAGAAAGCAATTTTCTTATCTGACCCTTTGGGATATTTGAATAAATTATAGAGAAAAAGAGGTTACGGCTAGCTGTAACAGCAAAGTGAGAATGTACTGAATTACTCAGAAGAGATAAAACTGAGTTACTTTTGTTGTAAATTTAATTCTTACAGCAGCACTCCCACTAGCCTAATCATAGTTCAGCATATTGGGAATTCTTTCTCTTAATCACTCATTCTTTCTCTGACTTTGGCTTTTGGATAACATTTTTGTTATGTGCATACAGTGTATAATAGTGTGTGACCATAAATCCCACACTGAAGTTATACACAAGCTCCTAAATCACTCATTGCATGGAAAAGGTTTTCATTTCAGCCATTTATCCAGGCTTGACAATATATCCTATTTTTGCCTTTGTAGCATAGGGTGTAACTTACACATGCACTTGGATAGAAAGCAAAAAACTTCACTTTCAGGGAAATCTTTCTGTCACAGGTCATCAGTCTCACGTGCAGGAAGGCTACAGTTAGAGTCTGTCTGCCTTGTTTGCTGCATCTACTGCTTCTCATAAAGTTCTTTGCAGCAGAAGAACATTGAATCGCTCAGAGTGATGCCTGATGCATTGGGACATCTGGATCACAATACTGCTGAGTACAGGATGGTATTATCCATGTTTTCCATGTATTTAAGTACCTTTGGAACACCCTTCAGCATAGTATCCCTATGTTCATTGCCCTTTCTGTGGGTGCAGCACACCCTGGGCAGGTCTGTGTCAGAATGCACTCCTGTAGCTATACCTGGGCAGGAGAGTGCAGGGTGGGCTGAATGCCTTAGCTCCAGGCTGGTTTGGGAATCCCTGCACTTCACAGTCAGCACTGTCATGGATCTTCTGTGTTCCATCCTCTCTTTGTACAGGTGGTGCACCACAGGGATTCAAATATCCCTATTTTCTCTTTCTCTGGGTCATCCCATTTCCCTGTTATCTTTATTAATTGAGCTCTGGCGTCACATTTATTTTGAAAATGGTGAACTGAAGGCCAGAGAGGCGAAATGAATTGCCCAAGGGCACATAGGAATTCTGTGGCAAAGTCATGGAGACATTAAAGCACATTAATTATTGAAGTAACCTGTTATTTAAATGGGGGTTGTGCACAGAAGCATGTGGAGTGCAGAGCAGTGGAAACTTGAGCCAGTTAATCTATCAGCACAAAGCAGTGCATTATGTTCTCACCAGCTCATTTTCCAGTTTGACTTCAGTTTGTTGGCTCTGTGTGGTGGCCAAGCTGATACACCTTGGTCCAGAAGGACTCGTGAGCTGGGCCCAGAGCCATGTGGAAGCTGTGGCTGCAGCCTTGCTGCCTGATGAGCAGCTGCTCTTGTGCCCTCTAACCAGGCTTGGATACAACTCCTGTTTCAGTGTGCCATGGACAGAGGAGCTTGGCTCTCTCTGTGTCTGCCTTTGGGAAGATGTGCTTTGTGTCCTCTCCTCCTTGGCTGTGAATTTTGGATTTATATGATGGGAGAGGTACACAAGGCTCTGTCTACCTCACCCATTCAGTGTCTGTGTGGCTGCTTTCTCTTGTGACTGTCTCCTTTCAAGTACACTAATGCAGAAGGGCAGGCACATCACTTTCTGTATTCCTGAATCTGACTGAGAACTATTCATGGCCTTATTTATAATTGACAACCTACTGTAATTAAAATTATATACCAATACTATATTTTCCAAGCAACATTAATGGAAGTAAAGGTAATAAGAATATTAGCTGTCTTAATGCAGAAATGATGGGATTATCCTCATGTACTGTTACTTGGAAAACCAAAGTTATACACAGTTTCCCTGGCTGCATATATATATATATATATATATATATATATATATATATATATATATATGTATGTATATGTGTGTGTGTGTGTATGTGTGTATATATACCCACATATACGTATAGTATATAGATACATATATACGTATATACATACATGTGTATGTATATATATAATATATCTTGTGGTCTGGCATTTCTTTGGCAGGTGCCCACAATTTAATTCCCAATAGCCTAAGAGCAGTGTCTAGGAAAGAAAAGCATCAATTTTGTCATAGCAGTCCTTGCAAAGTCACCTGGGTTAGCCACAACTTCAGGGACTCCTGAGAGCAAATGCCTTCCCATCCAGCTCAGAGCCACACAACCCCTCAGAGCTGCTGTCACAGCTCCTCAGAGGCCAGGGAATCCAGTGTGGCAGAGCCTCTGTGTCACAGCTCCAGCCTTTGGGATGGCTCTTCCCTGCTGCTGGTCCTCACTGAGGGTTCTTGTGCAGGACCAGGGAGGAGCAGAGATGGGTCAGCAGCAGAAGGACCTTCAGCCAACCCTTGCTGGTGGAGAATAGCAAATCCTTGTCTCCTCAGGGAAAGCTGAGCTTCACAAGCAGATGAGGAGCCTTCGGATCAGCACTCACATTTGCTTTTGTTCTCACGACCTGCTACATACAACAGGTGCTTGCTAATCATGCAAATTAATACAAATGCTGTGAAACAAAGGTTCTTTTGCTGAACCTCTACCAAACATGCATTTCCATAAAAGAAGTTGTATTCTTAGTTTCTGTTGCAGTCCCACCGTTTGTTGTATCTGCATGTCATTATAAAAATAGGCAAATACAGCATTTTGCTTTCTTAGCTCTCCCTTACTGAAATCTCACACTCATGTTTATCTCCTCAGACAGTCTTGCTTTGTGACTGCCTGTTGTTTGAGTTGAAGAAAAACCTGACTGCCTCTCAGAGCACCATTATTTAATCTTTCTCAGAAAGCTTCTGCAGTCCCTTAATTTGAGGATTATACCTAAAGGCTCTATTAAAATTATCACTGAATGGAATCAAAAGGAGTTGTGTCTGACACAGCTCCAAAATTAAAAAAAAAACTAAAATAAATCCTAAACATTGTTTTCCCAAAAATAACCAACAGCAGAGCACAAAAGCTACTTTTATCTTGCTTGTGTGTGGTATGATGGATAGTTCTATAAAGAGTTATATGCTGGGAAAACAGAAGGAGTTATTTATTGTGTAGAAGAAGAGGCGTGGAAAAAAATGAAGGGAATCAGAGTATGCAATGGAATCAGCATACAGGTAAGGATTAAGGTTCCTCAGTTTTACATAGGATTATAAATCCTGAAAGGTGACTTAACTTATATTCAGAGCCAGTTTTATAATCAGCAGAAATATTGAAGCTATTAAATGGAGATGATTGGTAAGGCACCACACAGATCTAGACAGGGGGTTAATTTCCTTCTGAAGCGTGACAGAATTGTGCCATTATTCCTAGTTTACATCACTTTTAAAGAGAGACAGTTTATGATATTCAGGTCACTGGATTGGTTTTGAATTCATCTCCAGCTTGTAGATTATTGTGAAGGGACAGGTTAAAAGAGATATTTGGTTAAATATCATCCTCACTAGCCCGTGTAAAATGCAAATCCTGCACTTCTCCTGCAACCAGCAGTCAGACTATCCTTTCCTACTTCTTGTCAGTTAGCAATAAAACACCAGATGGTGTCCTTCCAGAAATAAATTCATTATAGTTTCATTTTGGGTTTTCTTAAAGAATTTAGAGACAGAACTTCAGCTAATGCAAATCAACACAGTGCCGCTGAAGTCAAAGCTGTGACATTTTATACCATCTGAGTATTACAAGCTAATATTTTTAACTTTTTGGAAGGAATACCATATCCTTTCTCCTCACATTTAGCAAGTTTCATTGCACAGTTTGTGCTGGCCACCTTAGCCGGGATTCATGGCTGGTGTTCCTCATTATGCAGCAATTCACAGGCCATGTCGTTTTGTGTATTGGATTAGACTAAGTCACTGTTAAAACTCCTGTAACCATTATCATTTAATGTCCTTGTTTATCACCATCTGAGACGCTAGGATACCCATTAGCTTCCTCTGGTGACACACACGACTATTCACAAAAGAATATTTTAAGTGCCCCTGGCATCTGAATAACCTTGTGATGCTTATGGTTCTGTGTGTGTTTAGTTTTCCCTAATTTCAAATATCAAATGAGGACAGAAGACTTCAATTGTATCCTTAACCTAGGCAGACAAATAATTCTAATAATAAAGCATCTTAAAAGAAGCCTTGAGCATTCCTCAGATAAATCAATTAAGACTCCTTTCAGAATTGTTATTATGCTCTAGCAATTAGTCATTGTTTAGTCAAGCTGTGCATACTTATCTCTTTTTTATATCACTCCTTCCAGCCTCACAATAACTTTTGTTCTTTTTCTCCCAGCTCCCTTCGGCTTATCTGTGTCCTCCTGGCAGCACTGTGCCCAGAAGTGAGCGTGAATTTTCGTGCAGATGGAAAGCTGCAGAGTTACAAACACCTACAGAGCCACAAAACCACAAAACGGGGAGTCTCTGCCCCCCCATTCCAAAAGTGAATATTAAAATATCTAGACACACATTACTGGCTGTCAGTACCAGCTGCACAACGTGCAGGTAATAAAAGCCCAAGGGGAAAAAGGTGATCATTTAATCTGCCTTTACCATTTATCATGTGTCCTCACAAGAACACTTTCATCTAGTTTCTCATACCACAGATAAAATTGTTCCACCAACTGCTGCTCCCCCATATGCCTTGCCTTCCAGTCTTGGGGAGCATCAATGTGAAAGAGGCTTTTTAGAACTTTTATTTAGCATTGCCAAAATTAACTAACTTGTGTTCTGCAAACAGATGGGGGGTGACCTGGGATTTGGAATTCAGCTGCTTCTCGGGCAAAAAATTCTTTAAAAAATCTCCCAAGAGGAGATGTAGGAAGGAAACAGGTGCTTGCAAGAAAACAGTTGCACTTATTTATCAAAGCCACTAGAAGAAGATCATCAATTTTATTCCTCCCACTTAGTGATAGAACTAAAAAAAAAGGAGGGTGATATTGGGTGCCACAGTGACATCTGAGATGACACATTTGTGAGGCTTCACCCAGGGTTTTTAGGAATCAAACCCACCTAGCCCAGTGTGTTATCCTGTACTTAGTCAGCTTGTCTCTTTGCACCTTAGCAAAATGTGTTCTGCCCTGCTGACACGAGCCACTCGTGGCAGCTCCATTTCTGTCCCCATGCATGACCACCCACCCTGGTGAGGCTCATGCTCCTGAGCAGTCTCCAGCAGATCTCAGAGCTCTCAGAGCCTCAGGCTGTGGTGGAGGTGGAAGTGATGCTGCAGGGGCAGAGCCTTGGGTTAATATTGTGTGAGCTCCACACCACGTGCTGGGCGACTCTGACAAAATACAGATTTCCACCTTGTTTCAGTTCTCTCACCACCATTAACCTAATGCAACCCTGGGTACTACTTATTTTCTTTTTTTCAAACTTTGCTTTACGGTACAAAATTGTATCCCTGTCTGGGTCTTGTGGCATCTTAATTCTGCAGGTCTTTTTTCATCTGAGCACCCCAAACATTGAGCTAAACAACAGCAACAGTGCCTCTGTCTTAAAAAATCTGAGTTAAGCACAGATTTATAGAGCTTTTGGTCACCTGATGAAGGACAGTCCTTCTTCTTCCCAAGTCAGGCTTGCCACATTCATTCACCCAATGTTCATTTATTCTAAAATTCTGTTCTTCCATTTACGAAGAGGGTTTATTGCACCAAACATCAAGTTGAAGAGCTGTCAGAAGTTAATACAGAAGTAACAGTAAAACACCATCCTTAGAAATGTCACATCATGATTTTTGTGTGAGAAAACACAGTGTGCTAAAAAACCTGCATCTTTTCCTGCAGTGGTTGTTAAATCTTCCTGTATATCTATATCTCAACCTCTGCTGAGTAAGGCCTTTATTATTTCTTTTTTTTTTTTAAGGGGAAATACACTGAGTGTTTTGTATTGTTCTGATTTTAACTTTGTTTTTCTGAGAAGGCCTAATTCCAGGGAGAATGTTACAGTCTGTATGGGCTCCATTGTGCTTCTCATGCACAGAGGCACATTGCAGATCAAAAGCAAGTGAAAATGCTGGGTTTGTTTTAGGTTTCATTTTACAGTCAGGATGGTGAATACATCTGTTTGTGTCACTAACCTAGAATATATCATTTTATGGTTCTCAGAGGTTATTTATAATTGAATAATAGGATATTTCATGATTCTTTGGAATGGTATTTACAGAAGGCAATACTAAGCTCAGTAGTTCACTTGCAATACAAAATGTGAAGAAAATACCCTATAATTCATTTTAAAGTACCTTCTAGAAATCATATAACAATGCCATATTGTTGGAAAAGAAAGTATAAAATTTTAAATTATTTGTATTGTGTTTTTTAATCAAGTTTATAAACATACAGACTGGCACACAGTAACAAAGACTAGGCAGGTTACAATGAGCACTACACTGATTTTTTGGCTTTAGATTTGATCTTGAGTCAGTGCTGGTTTCATATGCCAGAGTGCTCCCCGATGCCCATTACAGACAGGTTTGGGAGGAAGGGAAGGGAAGGGAAGGGAAGGGAAGGGAAGGGAAGGGAAGGGAAGGGAAGGGAAGGGAAGGGAAGGGAAGGGAAGGGAAGGGAAGGGAAGGGAAGGGAAGGGAAGGGAAGGGAAGGGAAGGGAAGGGAAGGGAAGGGAAGGGAAGGGAAGGGAAGGGAAGGGAAGGGAAGGGAAGGGAAGGGAAGGGAAGGGAAGGGAAGGGAAGGGAAGGGAAGGGAAGGGAAGGGAGAGTACTTTCTCCTGCAACATTTCCAGCAGGAAGGGAAGTGCAGAGCCTCCTGTAAGCTGGTACAATCCACAGTGGGATGGCAGAACCATCAAGGATTACCCCAGAGCCTCCCCATTGCCTGGGGAGGAGAACCCCCACAATTCCCAAGCCCCTGGCCAAACCCATGGCAGCTCAGCTGGTGCAAGCAGCCACAGCCCCATCCCTGCACTGGGGAGAGGAGACTGTGCTGACTGCACACCTCACCAGAAACCTCATTCTAGGGCTGGAACCAGAGAGGAGAGCGATAAATCTGCCCAGCCTCCTCTAACTGGCCAAGGTTTAAAGGGGTGCTACAGTTTAGGATTTAAGGGTATTTGTAAATTCATCAACAGGCTTAAATTTCAGTCTCTGCTCTTTCCCACACACGCTGAGAAATGGCTTCAGAGCTAGAAAAAGCAGTCAGCACTTTCTTTCACAAGCCACTGCACAAAATAAATATACAGCAGAAAATGGGTGTAGATGTCTCTCTTACTTGTCTTAACAGGACCAAATGCCAAGAGAGAAACTTTTATATTCCATTCTGGCAACAAAACACAATCCTGTTCCTAAACAATATAAATAGCCAGAACTGCAACTGATGGCTTTTTTTCCCCCCCTTTTTGACTTCCTTGTATGTTATTTGCTTTGCCTTGTCCTTTGTTTATCTGGACAATAAATATTCTGCAGCAGGAACAATATATTGTTGTATATTTGTAAAATGCACAGCAAAAAAAAGTCCTTATCTTGACTAAATCCTCAGAAGTGTCAGATTGAATTTAATAAATAATGATAGCAAATTAATTCAATTTAGAGGAATTTTTTTTTTTACTCCATTTGATCCATTCAAACAGAAGTTATTGACAATGTTTGGTTTTAGAATCAGTGTTTTAGAGGAAACAGGATGAGTGAGCTCACAGAGAAAGTCAAAAAGGAAATAAAGAATGAAATAAAAGAACAGAAAAGAAGAAAGAATGTCCTGTGAGTCATTTCACATAGGAGAGAAAATACTGGATATATGCAGTCTTGACTTCAGAAAAAGACCGACGTGACCTTTTTAGTCAAGAACTACTATTACAATTATTTAATTTGAAAATCGTGTGCAAATAATCCACCCTGATTTCTGAGAGATTCTCCACCTTGCACACACTCCTTAGCAAGCATGTGATGGTGGTCACAGCTGGACAAAACAGCAATTTATGGGTTACAAAGACACAATTCTATCTGAAACAAGGGCAAATGAGGGGTGTCCAGAGCCTCTCAGAAGGTGCAGAAAGAATAGCCTGGCTGTTGTGCTCTACAGGGAAAATTTTTATTGTCAGATTTTACCACTGCAGCTTTTAAATAATAATAATAATAATAATAATAATAATAATAACAATAACAATAATAATAATAATAATAATAATAATAATAATAATATCATTATATGATCTGGTGAGAAGTCTGCTTTGTACACCCCACAATGTTTCTAGCAGGAGGATGGCAGGTTGGATTTCTCAGGCAGTAAAGGCGGGTGCTCTGTGCTCGTGGTGCAGCTTGATTCCCAGTTCTTGGGAAGGGATCCGTGAAAGGTAAATAAGACATTTTAGTGCCAGGAAGTATTTGCAATGACCTGGCAAGCTGCAGGCAGCAAGGGAAGTGTTCCACAGGGTGAGCCCACGCAGCAGTGGCACTCTGCCTGCCATCCATTACCTTACCTGACGTGGGGCATGCTCCTGTCACCTCACCTGAAATGAGCACTTTGGGGAGACACTCCCCAGGTCCCAGACCTCACTGCTTGACAGCTGGCAGCTTTAATGGCCTGTGAGATGCATTTACTTAGGAAAAAGGTATTCTCTTCCTGCACATTAGCTGGCACATAAATCAGCCAAACCTCAAATAGTTGGGAAAATATAATTAATACAGCTAACCAGCCAAAGTCAAACCTGAATACCATTTTCATTTTAACCTTCTAAGGAGTGTGGAGCCTATAAAAAATTAGGTAGAACATTTCTTAACAGTCTGGAAAGTCTAGTTTCCATTTTTCTGAGAAACACTTTCAAGTTTTGCTTTTCTCTTCTGAAAAGCAAACAAGAAATAAAAGGAAGTAGGGGGTTTATTCCCCTTCTTCTTCTCAAAAAGAAACTCTCTGTTGTTTCTGATTTAACTGGCAAATTTTAAAAGAAAAAATATTTTACTGAGGTCAACAAAATATTCACTTTCTTCAGCACAGAAAAATATTTTCCTAGAGAAAATACCATCTTGCACAGAGTTTAAAGATGATGTTGTTTCTTATTGCCTGTGCTGTTGATTCATAGGACATGAAGGACTATTCTTGGTGAAATGTAGGATATGTGAGCAGATCAACCATGCTGCAGCAGAGTGTGTATTTATTCAAAACACCTCTGATTATTTTATTTGCAGTTTTTCTGTGCTTTGCTTACTGCCCAGATGCAGCAGGGAGGTCTGGGGTTGCCCTGATCCATTTCCTGCCACGAACCTGAGCACAGCACAGGGGAGTGACACCATTGCAGTCACTGCTGTGCTGTTCCATGCCAGGAAAAGCCAGGTCTGTGCCCAGCAGATGGGGCAGAGCCACAGACAGGCTCTGGGGACAGCGGCCAGTGCAGACAGCAGGGTGGGAGCAGCTGCACCCATGCCCAGGGTGTGAGATTGACCAATGCTCCAGGACACCTCAAACACACCTGAGAGCAGGCTGAGCTGCCCCTTGAAAGCCTTAGCTGTGCAGCAAATAATATCAGGGGCCCCAAGGTGATTAATTGTGTTCTGCATTCAGAGGCAAGTGCATTTCCAGCTCTCCTGCACACAACTGTACCCACATCCCCTTGAATCCAAGCTCTCTAAATCTGAAAATTGAAGGCTGAGAAAATGAATCAGGAGGAGGGAGTAATTAGAGTTGGGATGTCACACTAAATCACAGGCCCTGGTTAGTCAAGCAGCTTGCTTCTGACAGCACCAGTTGGATGCAATGAATAGTGGACAGTGGCAGAGTTTAATATTTTAGCACCTGCTTTATTTTGCATGCAGGAAACCAGCTACTTATTCACATTTAAATAAATCTGCAGTCACAGGCAGCTTTTTCAGGGGGAGAGCTGCCTGCTGCCTGTTAGCTCACACATGGTCACTTTAAACCTCTGCAGACCCAAAGGGTAAGGTACAAGCAGCACTGACAGAGGAAGGAAAAATGGCATAAACCTTTTGTGCTTTGCAAAACTACTGATGCTTCTATATTTGAG
Organism: Zonotrichia albicollis; assembly: GCF_047830755.1. Taxonomy (NCBI): domain Eukaryota; kingdom Metazoa; phylum Chordata; class Aves; order Passeriformes; family Passerellidae; genus Zonotrichia; species Zonotrichia albicollis. The sequence continues at coordinate 12,160,817 of NC_133819.1, read as the reverse complement.
CTGGCTTTGAGGATTTTCTGAGGTGAGGGCACTGTTATAGCAAGACTACTTTGTAGAGTAAAAATGAGGACATGGAGGAAAAGATGTAATTTAGTCTGAGTAAGGACTAGTCTGGTGGTTAGAACTGTCACCTGAATCAGTGACAGGTTTAATGTTTCTTAGTTTCTGGGGCTCATAACAGAGGACTTTATGGTGCACTCTCTGTGCATGTACATGTGCAGTCACACAGAATTGAATATGTAAGTATTTGATGTGTATGGGCATGCAGCAGCTTCATAGAGCAACATTGAACAAAACAAGAACAGTGCAGGTTATTAATCAAAAAGAAAAAGCAACACAGTGAGAATATTTTGTTGCTACTCATATGAAAAAACAAAATAACCATTTACTTGTAAAAGATCTCATGAATTTTCCTGCGTGCCCCTTATTGATCTCAGACCTCATTGCCCATCCCTGCAAACCTGGGTGCAGCCCCACTGATGGATGGTTACTGTGCAGGGATTCCCTGGTCAGGGGCTCCCTGTGTCCTGTGCTGCTGGGCTGGGTGCCAGCATGCACAGTGTCTGTGTGCCAGGCAAGAGCAAAATTACACAAAGATTTTACCAAGGGGTACAAAACACTCTTAGGGAGAGACCCCAGCGCCCCCAGGGGAGGAACCACTCAAGCACAAGGTCTGGAAGGATCCCCTGGAGCTCAAGAAGTTGCTCTGCACCATAAATGCCACTTATAACAATGATGGGTTTCTGTTCTTACTGCTGGATAACTATTTGGTTTTCACAAATTAAAGAAAATTTTAGAAACGAAAAAAATTAAGATTTTTCAATTACAACTGGATTTTAGCTACTCTTCAGATTTCTAGCAAGCAATCAACAGGATTCTAGGTTTTATGATTATTCCACTGTTTCCTTCATTAGACCTGTGAAATAGGATGTTGAGTGAGCCTTGATTTCATCTAGGAATGTGTAAATAACTGACTTCTTTGGCAATGAAATTGAGCTTTAAATTATTAAATATTTTTTGTTATCAATATGACTAAAAATCCAATAAGTGTTGAATGTTAGCATTATCAACGTTAGATATTGTCTAACTAAATACGGTATGATCAATATTATTGGCTATATTGTAGAGATTGATCCAACTGACTGAATAGTTTCTGGCTTCTATTAAAAAAAATAATGAAAGTAGAGGAAAATGTCAAGATTAAAATTAAAAGGTATAATTGAAATACAATCTAAAAATCTCTGTTATCCTAGAAGGGCAGATTTTGGTCTCAGATGAGATGTTGCCATGAATTCAAGGTACTGGACCCACAGGAGGGGGCTGGAGGACATTTCTGACTGGGCTGTGTAAACAAACTCCATCCAAAATGGGCTGAACTCAGCTCCCAAGGGCTTTGATGGGAGACACATCCATGGGGACAGAGACAGGGCACACTGCAGGGACACAGGGTTCCCTACCCTGACATGAGCCCTGCCCTGAGCCCTGCCAACCAAATCCTCTCCCTCCACCACTCCTGCAGGCTCTGCAAGCAGGAGCAAGGGCACAGCATCAAGCTGCCCCCAATCCTCCCTCCACAAATGTTTCAAGAGTTTTTCCTTCCTGATGCTGGGTACAGTGAGCCCCTTGAATTTCACCAGTGCAGAAGCCAGCAGTGACTGCAAGGGATATGATGATGTTAAAAATGTAGGTTATATATAGTGAGACTGCTCAGGAGGCCTAAATATAGTCCTTTTTAAATATTTTTGGTTTCTTTCCATTATCCCTGGCATTCCAAAGTAGAAGAATATCAGTGATGCACTGCGATACTAAAATAATAATGAAATTGTGAATTCATCTTCTTTGTCTTCATAATCCAGTGCAGAATGTCCTCACAATGTACTTAGAAGTTAATTTAGGTCCCAGGTGCACTTGGCTGCTGGTGCAGGTGAGTTTTATTTATGTGAGTGTGGTGATAAAGGGCCCTGACCATCAGCCAGAATTACTGTGATCTACTGAAGAATTTCTGTCAATGTTATCTAATTTTCAAAATTTTTTTTTTCTGTTGTTTTGTTTATAATTTTTTTCTTTTGTGTGTGTGTAGTTTTTGTTCTTTTTAATTTTTTTTGGGGTTTTTTTGGTTTTGCTTTGTCGGGGGTTTTTTTGTGTTTTTTTTTTTTTTTGCGGCAAAACAAATATAGCTCCAATAACTATAAACCACATTTTTAGACACCCTAAAAATAACCTGAAGACCTCTTAAGCCAGGAGTTCAGACAACTTACACAAAAATGTGCCTAACATCCTCTAGAAAAATCATAAAGAGAAGCAAAGGGAGGAAGAAAAAAACCAAAAAAAAAAACAGAAAAAGACTGGGGTTTCCCGGGAAACAGAATTTCAGTTTCATGAGAAATTTTGGCATAATGAATATGCATCCTGAAATTCTAATGGAAAATGTTAACAGTACACAACCAGGGATATTAAAATAGATACTGATAATCAAGAATTAAAGAATTAAAAGTGCTACATGATTATTAATCAAGTTATTTATCTTAATAGTAATAATAATAATATATGACCTATAATATATGACAAAACAGCATTTTCCAGTATTCCTATTTTAAAATAATATTGCTTCCAATAGTAGTGCTAAAAAAGGTACTTTAGTGTTCTCATTTTGTAAGAATAATCTGTCAAAACCCACTGTCTTACACAATGCCTTATTTCAAAACCATTCTGGGTTTTTGATAGAAACCTAAAATTTCACAGGATATCATGTTTTTCCATTCACACTCCTCTTTTTGCAGGTGAAGGACAGATGTGTACACCTCTGAAGCAATTAAACCTTTTTTCTGGGGTTTGGATTGTGCAGGCTGATTCCTGCAGGGCTGCCAGAGCCACATGGGCTCTGCAAGGGGAGGATGAGTGCAGAGATATTTTGCAGCATCAATCACTCTGAACCACAAAGGCTGCAGCACCACACTTCAGTGCCACCAAAGCGCTTCCTGGCACCGGGCTGGCTTTTACAGTGACACCTCCAGCTTGTGCTTAGAAGGCAGAGAAGTGCCTGTTACTACATGTCTAGGAACCAAGTGAGAGCTGTTTCTGCCCTTGATGCCAGCTGAAGACAAGCATGTTCATTCAGCAACAGCAGATTTGTAACCAGTACTTTTATGCCGTTCTTCTGTCCAACACCTGCAGAGCTCATTTTCCTTTTCCTTAATTTACTCACTCTTTCTAGTCTTGCTCACCCTGACACAAACACCTCACCAAAAGTGGTTATTTTTAATCTTTCTGGTTAACCAAGCCTTGGTGAGGCTTTGAGCCTCGCAGTGGTGGCCCTTTGACTTTCCACTTTGAGTGTGGTGCCAGCACAGCACGTTCATCCCCCGGGCACGGAGCACAACACTTCGCAAACACTGGCACAAACCCATCACCAAAAGTGGTTATTTTGCTTAACCAAGCCTTGGTGAGGCTGACCCTAGCAGTGGTGGCTGGTTGACCTTCCACCTTGGATGTGATACTGGCACGTTCATCCCCTGGGCACTGAGCACAACACTTCACAAACACTGACACAAAACCTTCACCAAAAGTGGTTATTTTTAACCTTTCTGCTTAACCAAGCCTTGGTGAGGCTGTGAGCCAAGCAGTGGTAGCTCTTTGACCTTCCACCTCGGGTGTGGTGCTGGCACAGCACGTTCATCCCACGGGCGCGGAGCTCCAGCGTCCTTCCCTGTCTTTTGTCACCTTACAGGCAGTTGTGTTAATATGCAGCCCATTACTACCTTACTGATGAGGCAGACTGCTGAGGATCAATATGTCTCTGCATTTGTCAGCCCTGTATACCCCAGAGTTAACTCCTCAGCTCTGCTGCCAGCGCTCGTGTCCCGCTGTGCAATCGTGGGGAATTGTCAATGCCGTGCGCGGCGTGCCCGTGCTCCGGGCTTGGCGGGGCTGCTCTGCAGAACGAGTAAGAAAGATCCAAGTGTCGCCTTTGTTTGGCTCCCACTGCTTGAGTAATAGTAGGTGCAGCCAAAGCAGCAGAGGACAGCTTGCTTAGGGGGTCACTGCAGCTCAACAGCTCGCCATTGATGTTGTCAGGCAGACTTGGGAAAGATGCCCAAATGCTATCAACTAGAGGACATTGCATTTTAATGAAAGACAAAAAAAAAAAAATTCAAGATTAAAAAAAGAAGAAAGGTAAACTCCCTAGTCAAACATAATAAACAAAAGAAGAGATCTAATGGCACTTTTTTCCCCCTTGCTGCTCTCTTTTTCATGCCTTTGTCTTGATGCAGTAACTTCAGGGAAAACAGCACTGGGAACAAATAACACCATCTACCACAAAAATTCTTAATTATAGAACAAATCTTTAAGAGACTTGTACATGAAATCCATATAATGAGTTTAATAGGCAGGCAAATATCTTGAGCAATTCAGATATGAAGCCTGTCCAAGCTGAACATATATATGTTTAGCTGATTTTTTTTTTAAAGAATAAAACATGAATTTACCTCTGCATTACCTTGTGATTTTTTTCTGCCCTGTTTGTCTGAAGATAACCTTGTGCAGATATTTTGGGGAAATATGGCAGATATCTCATGCAGCCCCAGGGGTACAAATACGCTCTGGCGTATCACACTGAATCAGGGCTCCAGATCAGGTGTCTCAGGTGTTTTGTTAAGCAGTAAGGTTGCAAGATCACATGCATTATGCAATCTCATTATTTTAAATGTCTGAACACCAGTCTGGGTCATGCCACACAGAAGTGGCAGTCATTGGTGACAGCAATACATGTTTCAGATCTCCACATGTGTTTGTAGCAAAGCCTCAGGGCTCAGGGAAACACTCTTTGGAATTTTCTCTGCTGACAAAGGGCTACTTTCTTTTCCCACTTTACCAGCAAGAAATGTTCTGTGAAATGTAGGAGGCAGAGTAACATTGTTGACAAAAATTAAATAAGAGTGCGATAAACCAAAACAGTTTCTCGGCGCTCATGTGCAGAGCCCTGAGGATGAGATGTCAAAGGGAACCTCTCATATTTGTTTTGCAAGAGGTGATAAATTTTAAGTGCATCTTGACCAGGCATCCTCACAACTCTGCCCAGCTTGTACTCATGTCACCCAGCGTGGAGCCTGCTGAACAGATCAACCTGTGCCTTTTTGAACTGAAACAGGGAGGGTGCTCTGGCATCAGGGGTGGCCCAGATACCCATCCAGCACCACATCCCACCTCTACCTGTGAACCTTTGGGAAAGTATAAGATGTAACCTGTGTAAAGGCTTCTCAGGTCTGTGTGCGTGGGTTTTGGTACATTCATGTTGTAAAGAGATAATGGAGACAGGCTGTGAGGTGGGAATTGCCAGCAGGTCTCCAGCAGTGACTACAGACAGTGGTGGGCTGGTTCCGCTTGGGGTAAGGCAACAGCCCCAGTGCAGGGCAGAACTTCGGGCAGGCACAGAGCAATTGCATTCTCACAGCCCTGCCCAGGAGCTGACAAGCCCCAGCCACGAAAGGTGCAGCTCCCCCTCATGGAGCCCAGCAGCCTGGGAAGCCCTGGATTGCCTGCCCAGGGTGCTTCACTTGAGTAGTTTGCCTTGGAACTCACCCTCCTCTCTTCTGAGCTGCCCCCAGAAGAGTTATGCTGGGATTTGATGGTTCCCTTAACAGTGACAGTTTATTTAATACAAGCTTCTCACAAACATTTCATTTATTTCAATGAAAATCATAGATGTTATTTCTCTCAAAAGTAATGGGAATTGAAAAAATTTGGTCCCTTTCAAAATTCATTACGACCAAAGTACTTAACACCTACTAAAGGTCATTTGTTGCCTTCATATTTGGTTTCTTCTCCAATTTAACAATGTTGTGCATGGGTATGTAAACAGACTGGTTTTTTTCCTCCTACCCTGCCCACCCCCAAAATGAGATTATGCCTATTGGTATCAGACAGCAAAACAGAGCTACCCAGATTTTCACTGCTCTGATTCACTGTCTCCACAATAAATGAAGTTTTCCCATTGTTTGCAGAAATTCTTGCTATAATGGCTTCAGTTTCCTTGTTAATTATTATTTTATTAATGATCTTTCAGACAGTTTTTCAAAGAGACTGTAAATCTCTTAGTAAAAGTAATGGGCAGCTACTCACAGGAATAATCCCATTACAATCAGCTGTACCACTGTTTGTCATTTGGAGTGAAGTGCTGCAGCTCTGACCCTTACTGATTTACCACTCTTCATAATTAGTTGCAGTGATTAAAATGCATTTTAGATTACACTGCAGTTTCTCTCACTTATAAGTTTTTTTTTTTTCTTTTTATTACTGAGGACAAACTCAAGTTCTGAAGGTGAAAATTTGTCCTCCAGTGTAAAACAACAGCAGCAAAGAATAATTCCACAGATAAGGCTTACAAAAGAAATCAGAAGCAGAGATGCTTGGGCAAGGGGCAAGAAGTGTTGCTGGGGTGGAGGGGCTGTTTTAGCTGACAGAGACAGCTCATGGAGGAATTGAGCAGAGTAGCTTAATGAAACTGAAAACACTGCACAAAACACTGACAGCAGCCTATGGAAATAATGAATCAATCTGTTGCATCTGTATCTAATTAAGAATCATTATAATACAGTCTTTTTCTCTAGTGATCAGGATTAGCGGATACCCCACAGGAAAGAGCTAATAAATAGAGTTTAAAAAAAGAGCTAATAAATACAGTTAAATTCAAGTGCCAGGACATTATGCAGCTTTATCTGGACTGTGATTCTCAAGCACTTTTCTTCAATAACCCCAAGTCCAAGTAGTCTTTCTTTGCTGTGAGAGACACAGCTAGGATTTCTTTGTAAGGGTTTTCAAGGCAATGCAGAAAAAAGAAAATTAAAAATAAGACAAGCAAAAAAAAAAAAAAAAACAAAAAAACCCCAGAATGCTTGGATGCTGTGAAAAATTTCTGGCAAGGGCCAGACATTCTACTATCTCTTTGCTACAATTAGAAATGTAGTTTCCATAATTTTTTCCCCCCTTCCACTTCTCTTCTGCCTTTTTTTCTTCTTCCTCCTCCAAAACCCCCCATCAAGTTGCTAAGAGCTTTATTTACTTTAAGCCTCTTTGGAGATGTGTTATTCTACCCAAGTGTCTGAACAGCCCCTCGGGAGTCAGCATTACTAACTGGTTTCCTACAGCCAGATGACATATACCTTAAGAGTGGAGAGCATTCCTGTATTTTTTTCCTCCTCTCTGCAGAATACATTTCATTTAGTCTTGTTTATTAGGTTTCTGTTTTGTTTTTAGTTCAGAGGGGGATGGAGAAAAACTTCTTGGTTGAGGAAAAGGTGTTATCCCTTTTTTCCTCTTGCCTGTTAGGATGCTTTTCCAACTGTGATAGTTTAAATCCCAGGGGGAGCAATCTAGCATATTTTCTGTGATAAATAAAGGGAGGCTACAGAGTGGAATCTTAAAGCTGTCCCTCACATCTTAGTGGAACTTGAGGTAGAAATTTCGGTGCCCCTGTGAGGCCAGTTCTCTCCCCTGCGCTGGGGGCGGCACTGGATGGAGGCTGGTGCAAGGAGGGGGTGTTGGGAATTGTGCCATGAAAACACTAAACTGAGCATCATTTGTTGTAGGAGCTCATGGGATGCTCTGCTGTGCCACCACCATGTGCAGTAAAGAGCATTGTTCCTCTAATGTTCCTCTCTCCTGGAACTGCAAGTGGATGCTCAGCCCAATTAGTGCAGCAGCTCAAAACAATAAACCCTCCAGAATCTCTGGTGGGGGAAGCATGCTTTTATTTATTTGGTAAATAATTTATTAATCACACTGATGTATCCTCCTTGACAGCAACAGAGCCAGATAAGTGATGGTTCAAAATCAATTTGTCATGGTCCAATGTGCACTCAGTGACCTACTTGGTCTGTTATATAGGTCAAACTTGTACACGATGCTTGGATAGCAGAGGCACTTCTTAAAAAAACAACAACAGCAACAACAAAACTCATGGCACAATCCAGACTGTGGGACGCTGTGCTGGCTCAGGCTCAGACAGCCGCACTGTAAGAAAACTCAGTTTACAGAAAGGGTTGAGGACAAGAGGCTCATTAAGAGCAGTTTTGGGGTCTCATTCTCTCAAAAATGTCCTGTGCTGGGGGGCAGCATCAGTATCAGGGGTAGATCCATACTTTCTGACCTAATTCTGTGACCTTGTTGTTGTCACACTGCCCTCTGACATTGATAACACCCCTAGCATGCCCCTAGTATTTCTCTGTTTGCCCTGCTTCAGTCTCTACTTGTGCTGCTCGCTCCTACTCAGAGCAGCTTTTTTCTTCTGATGAAAAAGGAAATTTTCTCCCTTTTCCTCTCTGTAAGGCCTGCTGTGGAGCCCATACGAGTGTCACAGTTTGAAGCCTTGTGTTTCTGAGTGGCCCAGCCAGGTTAAGGAACTACAAAATTTAAAACTGCAGAGAGACAGAAATTGAAAGCTGTGACAGAACTTCTCAGTAGCTGTTTTGCTGGTGGTCCCTTTGTGGCTTGGCAGAACTCTTGGTTGCAATTTGTTGATGGAATTTTTAGTACTACTGTTGCATTTCATTGAGGGCTGTCCACCAGTGAGTCCTGGACAGTGAAGAGTTGTGAGGTGACATGTTGAATGCAGAGTACTCACACTCCCAAAAATGTCAGGAAGTCTTGAAATGGTCTACATGCCATGTGTCATCCATTTGTCATTAGAAAGACATTTTCCCCAAAATCCTATTAGTAACCTAGAGTGACCTAGGCCCTTTCTATCTGAGGATTTTCACCAAAGCTGTTCTCTGTGGCTGGAGGTAGTTGGGCAACTGACTGGACTCGTGAGCCTTCCTTGTCTCTTACCATGCACATAGTAGGTGGTGGGATTGTTTTTTTTTTGTTTTGTTTTTGTTTTGTTTTCTTTGTTTGTTTGTTTGTTTGTTTTTTGGTTTTTGTTTGTTTGGGGTTTTTGTTGTTGTATGTTTGTTTTAGGTTTTTTAAAATGTTTTTGGGTTTTTTTGTGGATTTTTATCTTCTTACATAATGACTTAATTTTTTAATGTATTTTTAAGAAGTCCATGGTGTAGTGGTGTTGAGTGGAGATTTTCCTAATGCAGGAAATTGAACATACATTCCATTGACTATGAGGGGGTTGAATGTCCTGAATAACCCCCATAGGCCACTGCTGTCCTACATTTTACTGGATTCCTTCTGATTTTCTTGAAAGCATGAGAGCGAAAGAGACTTTCTTTTCAATGACAGGTGCACATCTTTTTAAGGAATTTTCTCCTCACTCCTGCTTGGCACTGCCCCACTGCAGGGTCACAACCTTCAGTGCCCAGCACCAGGTTTCAGAACTCCTTCATGGCTGGAGCAAGAGAGTGGGGTGGGGGACAGCTGCACATGGGAGGAATGGATGCAAGTGCAAGGATCCACCCTGAAGTAAGAGCTTAGCAGAAATAAGGTGTAAAACTCTGGATTTGTTTGGGGTTTTTTGTTTTTTTTTTCACTTTGAACCTGGATTTTTTTCAGCTGTTACTAGAGGGAACTATTGCTCTCTAATATAAAGGTGGTGAATACAGTCTAGTCTTTCAGTTCTTTGTTTTAGTGCTAAAGGTGGTGAATACAGTCTAGTGTTTCAGTTCTTCTATGTTTTAGTACTATCATCCCATTCCTGGCACTGGTTTTACATTTGTCCAAAAATCTGTTTCCTACTTGACTGGCACACTGAAAGGCAGCCAGGCTACCAGTGAGGGTACCACCACCACAGACAGAAACTGAAGGGGTTGGAAACAAAACCACCAATGAAGGTTTTCAACTTTTGAAAAAAACCAGTGTGTACCTGTAAGGATGTCTATAGTCCTAAAACAGGACAGATTTCTTCACACTTTTCTTTCCATTTTATCAGAGGCACAGTAAGTTCTAGAAACTGAGAAGGACCTTTGGGGTCATGGCATGAAGGGTCATGGCACAAGGCCTTCTTGTTTGGCCTTGGGAATTCAATAAAACTCCACTCATGCCACCGAGAGTCTCTGCAAGCTGTGTCTCCTCCTGTGCACTCCCTGAAGGGCATCCACAGCCCTGGGTTTTGTAAAAATCACGCAAAATGCCCTGGAGACAGGATACAAATCTTTTCTAAAACCAGCATCTAAGTAAACAGACAAACTCCAGCAGGCTATTTTTCAGCACTTTAGAATTGTTTGTATTTTGTCAGCCTTTAGTAATTTAATTGAAGAGTGACGCAAGACACAGGCCCAGCAGGACTAAAAAATATATTTGGCAGGATATTTTAATGAGATGAATCTCAATGTTTTCCATGAGGTGTCAGCAGCTCCTTAAACCAGTGCAGGGTTTGCAACAAATGGCTTCTTTTGCTGAGAATTCAAAAGATATTCTTTAAAGTCTGTGAACTGCCAGTGAGCTTCAATAGAACAAGTGTTCTCAAGGTGTATTTATGTTACCTATATAGCACTCCAAAGGATTTCTGCCAGCACATCCCATTACAATGAGTAATGTTTCCTTTAAAAGTGAATGAAGAAGACTTAGATCTTGGTTAATTAAATAATCTTCTCCTTTTTTAAATTATTTACAATAGTTGACTGACACCAGCCCTCTAGTTTCCTACCCTGAACCTCAGGACATTATTGTGTTTACCTTGACAAAAGCTGAAGGGTCAAAACATTTGTGTTATCTATCTGTCAGGAAATGAAATGGCAGAGAATATGTAATTAAGCACAGATTAATACTTCCAGAAGATTCATTAGGAAAAAAAAAAAACCCAAACAACTAAAACCAAACCAAACCAAAAAATAGAAGCTGTTTCCTATGTGGTGGGATGGACTGGAAGCCAGTTCTCAGCACAGCATTGATCATGGTGAGGCAGTACCAGGTGAGCTCTCATCTCCTCATTTTTATTTATTGCCCATGGAGGCTGGCAGTTCTCCATGTGGAACTCTGCTTATGGCAGATTTATCTGTGGTGTGTAAGCAGCACACTGGCATCATGAATGTCCATCTATCAAAAATGCTGAAGCATCGCCTGTGATGGAAGAAGGATGTTTTTGCGGAATGCAGAGCAAGGAAGGAGAATGTTAACACTTTGAAAAGAGCAAGCAGCCAGTATTATAGCCTCAAAATCAATTTACGTCAGGCAGGGAAGTGTGACAGGAGGAACAAAGTGCAGAGCAGGGCCAGCTTCTAAGAGTCCACCTAAGTACAAGTCTCCTTGGTGTCTGAACTCCAAAGACAAGAATAAATGCCTCTGTGTCAGTCTGAAGGAATTAGCAATTCTCTTTATCCAGAGCTTGGGTTTTTTTTTTTTTTTTTTTTTTTTTTTTTTTTTTTTTTTTTTATAATTTGCTTTTTGCTGTAACATCTCTTTCTCCTGGCTTTGAATTGGAAAGTCTTAAGGTGACCTATAGTGACTTGGAAAGTATTAAGGTACAATAGTGACTTCATTGGATTTTCATTTATTGTTTACTATTATAAGTCTAATACTTCAAGTTCGATCTCTGGAATCTATCTTGGTATCATCGTAGAAAAAATCCCCATAAAGTAGGGAAATTCTTTCCTAAATACGTAAATAAATGCACAAATCAGGTTAACTCCTCTTTACGCAACTGGAGGTGCCTTTACTGTTTTTTTGGGGTTTTTTTGTTTTTTTTTTTTTTTTTTTTTTCCCTAAAGAAGAATTTTATAGCTGTCAATTTACACCCTCAATTGTATCAATAATGTCAATTATTTATTTCCGGTTCATGCTAGACTTTGTCCTCAGGCATCTGTGTCTTAAATCACCCAGCTCTGCAGATGTGCAAAAATACAGGACAAGAAGCAATTCTAAGTACCTGCAAGATCAGTAACAGAAAACTGCAAGGGATCAGAGAGAATATGCATGGAAATGAATACTCTCCAAAGCAATTACTGAAGGCTGCCTTTTGCAAATGGCAGCCAAAATGCACCTTTATATTGATATACAGAGGTCAAGATCACTGTCCACCTCTCTTGACTTCAACTGGAGCTGAAGGTGTTCAACATTTTGGAAAATGAAATTAATGTGTCACAAGCTGTACATTCAGTTACTGACTCTTGCTGCAAGTGTGACTTTATCTTCTGTTCCTTCACTTACCCTACTTTATAGAAGGATGAATGCTATTCACCTATCATGCAAATGTTCTGAGGCCTAATTAGCTAATGTGTGTAAATTGCTTTTGAGATGAACAGTGTTAAGTATTATTATTGTTATATTAAAATATGGCCAGCAGCCAATCTTTCCATGTTGATGCAGGGTAATGACAAAGCTGATCAAGTTCAGGATTTTATTGCTACTGATCTGAAACAACAAATAATTTTTACATTTTTCCAGGAACAAGTACAAGCAGACAATATCAATTTAGTCTGAATGTTAGTGAAGAGAGACAGCTGATATTTATTTTAAGGAAGTTTTGCTATCCCAAAATATTACCTCAACTTAAACATTCTGTGTTGTTTTTCTTTTAAGAAAAAGGGGTAAATTCACAATAAGATATTAGGTATTCCTTATTCCTTAGTTGAATTTGCTACTGTTTTCTTCTGTCTGTGTGGGAATCTATGTGCAATTTACCATACAGAGCAGAAAGTTGCTTCTGTGTGCTGTTTTGTAAGGTGAAATTTCATTCTCTGAAATGTTAAAGAAAACTGAAGGAAAAAATTGACTTCTCAAGGAATAAGTCAATGAATAGAGAACAGAAGAGAAGGTGGTGTAAACTATGAGACACTGGTGTAGCCTTACTTTCCCATTCCTAAATCCTGGTTCCCAGAAAATATAGAAAAGTGTTTTCTGAAATGAACAGCCATGACGTGCTCCAGGACAATCACACAAATCTGTACTATGGATGTATTTACAGAACACTTTTTCAGGAGTAGTCCTATATCTTGATCAGTCAACAGACCACAGTCCAAACCCAGATATGCTCAATGCTCCATTATAAGCAAGCAGGGAAAAATATGATGTGATTTCTTCCCATTTATCCAGCTTATCTTGTAAGTGGTAGCTACAGAATCTGTTATATGATTTATTCCACCACACAGGAACCTGGTCACTTGCTAAAAGTTTATACTTTCTGGTGGATTTCATGCATCTGTGAATCTTATGCCTTGACTTAGTTTAGAATTTACTCTTTGTGGACAAGATTTTTTCGTTTACCTTACAAAAAAATCTCAGGCAGAAGTATGATAATAAAGAGAACAGATGAGATTTTTTTTTAAAGTTATACGGAATTAGACTGGGAGAAAAAGCCCTTGGGAAATCCAGAATGGGATGAGTTATAATCTGAAAACACATCAAGTAACATTTCTGGTCTTGTACCATGTACACTTGGTCCCAAACATCTGATTTATGCCATATTTATGCCCAAAAATCATATTTATGCCTGCATGTGGAAAAGACCTTTAGAACTCTGTAAATGATCAATAAGAACAAAGGCCTCTTCTTTTTTTGCAATTAAATTATCCACTTTCAGATTCTAGACTACAGATAGCAGATTAATTTATCTTCAACGGCAAAACACAAAGTTCAAGCTATTAGAAAATCTCATATCAGAACTTTAACTCAAGTATTTGGTATTTCATTTTATTTTTCTTTCTCTTCTCTCTCCCTTCTTTTCCCATATTTTCTGGTATTTTTTTAGCCACAAAATGTATCAGAATTATAAGGATTACTTAGAGCTTCTGATGCTCACTGTCTAAAATTAAACTATCCTTGGCAAACCTTTCAGACGTTGTGTTTTTTGCTTGCCTGACAGGAAACTGCCAAATTAATCTTGGTTTCTTTAGCCCCTGGGTCACTTCATGAGGTAATTTAAAGTGAAAATAATACATTGATCATCTAATAGAAATTGTTCTGATATTGTGAAAAATGACAACATCAATAGCATATTTCTAGCAAAATACAATACTGAAATGGTTTTAACCTTCAGCATCCTATGGAGTCATAAAACTCTTAAGGTTGACTGGACAACCACTCCTGTAAACACTTCAGTTTTCATCAAGTCTTGCATTGCATGAGTGGACTTCATCTCCTGGACAGAAGGTTTAACTGCATTAGAAGGCTGTGGACCACCCCTGGACTCTGACCTTACAATGTGTAGAGTTTGGTGAGCATCCCACCTCTTTTTCCACAGAAGCTAAAGAGGAAATAAATGTATTTGATTATGTATATGTATATGTATATGTATATGTATATGTATATGTATATGTATATGTATTCACACAGACATGCATGAACAACATTCATTGGCATTCATGGACCCTGAAATTTAATGAAAACCAGAAAAAAAAGCTAACCAGGATAGTTAATTGCACTTTTGTTACACATTCTTTTGATCAGTTATTTTTGAAGTTAGTACTATGGTACCTGTATGCAAAATATTGCTTTATTTGGGCAATGACTGTTAAAATCTTAGCCCAGTGTTTTGGTTGCATTACACTTAATCTTCAGTACAATTCAAATCTTTGAACTCTATAATATCATCCTTTGGTGACAGATGTGTTGTTCTGGAACTTAAACAAATAGCCAGATTATCATTTTTTCTCACTGGTTAGACCTGTGAGAATAGTTTACAATACAGCTGGCAAATTCAGTATATTTCTTCTACATTTTGGCAAAGGTAGGCTGCTGCCCACCAAAGTTTGGTGCCTGAACTTGGACAAAGTCTCACAAAACTCTTAAATACCCAACTCCCAGTTGCAATAGCAATATAACAGAATACAGTCCTAAATCCATGGGACAGAAGTGCTTCCTCAGGTCTGCAGGAGGCAGTCCAGCTTTCTTGCTTTAAATCCCTTCTCACACCATTGACCAAAATAGCAGCAATCTTTCTCTACTCTGAAGAGAAACTGCAAGATATGCTAATTATTAACATTTTTCTTTTTGGTACTTGATTTTTCACAGTGTCTTAGTGGTTTTGAACACTTACCTGAGACCTAGGGAGGCACAGAGAATAGGCACTGAGGGGAGTTAAATCTACACAACCTTCAAAAGGCCACCAGAGCTGAGCTGTGGGGTGTCCTTAGGGAGAATGTTCCCATCCATCTGATCAAAGCTGGGCCTTTGGTGGATGAGGAAGAACACATCCAGAATGAATACAGGCAAAGACAATCCTGATTCTCACTCATGGTTTTGGTTGCAAAAGCTTGCTCGGCTTTGGTTCCTCTCTCCAGGACTGCTTTTGTTTCTTCTAAGACACAATATAATGTAAAATTCATAGAATTCCAGCAAAACCATTGTTCCAGTTGAGTGTCTCAACACTTAAGTTAAAATCATATTTCCTTTTCTCCTCTCTGCTGGAGCAAAGACTTGTGCCCATCTGTTCACCCAACAGAATACCTTCAGGTATAAAGATGAAGAGCAGTCCTTATCAGGATATCTCATGGATTGTGGTTAGGATATTTTCCAAACAGCATGGGTTCAGTTCCATTAAGGCTAGATAATGAAATGTATCTTTATCTAGGTGATAATTCTGTGAGTGTTCTGGCCATGGGATTATTAAACAAAAGGTAAATATCACCATTATTACTATGATGATATTAAATGAAGTTAACCACAGTTGCAATGACAACTAAGTTTTTGCATTTCTTGGAATTTTTTTTGAGGAATTGAGTGTGTCTCAACTTAGCCTTCTCGTAGGTGTGGTCTTATTGAGCGATAAATATAGCTTTCTCTAGAATATATGCAGTTGAAAAAAAATAAGTTCTCAGAGGATGCTTCTGGCACCTAATGAAATTTGATATCTTAAAGAGTTAGACACTTCCAGCCTGGTAAACTAAATAACTCTCTGGAATTCCAGATTCACTACAGAGACAGATCCTTTCTTAAAATTTTATTTAAAGTGAATTTATTACTTTTTTGCACACTAGAGTTGTACAAAGTACCATAGGAGTTTGGTGAACATAGTGTTGTCTTTTCAGGCCCAAATATTTCCAGTATGTTCACAGCTTCACCACCTGATTCAAAGAAAAAAAAAAAATCGCAATTAGGCTATCTAGGGATGTAAGAGAAAAAAGATGGAATTGGAAAAATGTTTACACTTTAAAAAGGGCAAAAATTAACCAAATTACAAAACTCCCACAAACATCTCAATATGCAGTATTATAAATTAGTAAAACTACAGATATTAAATTTTGCCTTTGGCTAAGCTAGGCTTTAACATAAAGCAATAGATCTAAAGAGAAATGTAGACAATTATTCATAAACTGTAGGAGACCACTGTCTCAGCATGTTCCTTTTATTCTAATTAATCACTTTCTAAAGAGGCTACATAATTCCTGAGTTGTGTCACTGAGATTGTCCTTAAAATAAGTGAAATATTCTTAATAGATCAGGAAGATCTTTTTCTAAACCATAATGATGAAATCATTTGCTTGAATAGGTTTAGCCACATGGTGCCCGTTTCCATTATAATCTGAATAAACTCACCATTCAAATTAAGAACATTCCTGTGGTGATCCCAAGACAAATCAGAATGAAACTCACCTCTGGGAATTTACCTAAGGAAAATAACATTGATGTATCTTTTATAACACCAGCCATATCCTTCATTGTAATGTATCATTTTTTAAAAAGTATTTTATTGATGTTTTAAAGATCAGAAAGTTGTGTTGTTTAAATGTTAAAAAATTTATAGTTATCTCCAAATTTTCCTTGCTACATTATGAAACAGAAATATGTGATCTGAAATTTGAAGGCTATTATGATGCATCACTGTCCTTGTTTTTACAGAAGACTTATCAAAGAAATCATAGATTATCAGCCTGCAGTAGCATTATTCATGGATTTGCAAGGAAATTGACCATCCTGTATCTGCATGTGTTTGCTCAGATTTCAAGCTGACCAGGATAAAGAATAGCTGGGAGCATGAGAGATTACCATTTTCTCAAGGTTATACAGAGCAGGTAGTTCTCCTATTGTTTTGAAATTAATGAAATGGCTCAATGGAGATAACACTTTCAAAAATGGAGTATTTTGGATATATGATTAATAACAGTCATAGAAAAACTGAGCTGAAAGGGAATGGTTATTTAAAAAAATAGAAATAGTTAATGATAAGAAGAGAAAAAAAAAGATATTTGGTAAGGAAAATATGAAACACTGAATTTTCTTGTACATTATTGCCTTTTTCAAGGCTAAAATATTTTGATAAATTAGCCAACAAACTCAAATGCTCTGAAATCTTCCTAAGGTGTACCTTGTGGTACACACCAAGGGGATACTCCTGCATGCCCTTTTTGGGGATATCTCTCTCCTTTGCCATTTCTTTGGGCCAAAGCTGGAGACAGGAGAGAGGTTTGCAGAGCAGGGCAGAGCAGGAGATGTCAGAGTGCAGCACACAATGTTTCACTCCATTGCAGTGAAAAGAAGAAATCAGAGTTTTTGTACAGTGTCTCTTGGGAAGGTGTAACTCTCTGGTTGTTCTGCTTTCCTCACACAGTTGTTAGAAAAAAAAAAAAAAAAGAAAAGAAAGAAAGAAAAAGAGAAAACTGGTTATTCCTGTATGCATTTTGTTGGTATGTTGTAAAATCACAGAACAGGAGAGGGAAGGATCTCTAGAAGTTACCCGGTCGAACATCCTGCTCAAAGTAAACAGCAGAAAATGCCTTGAGTTTGACTTTATAGTTTGAATTTCAGGAAAACAGTTTTACTGTTTCTCTAAAATGTCAAAAATCCCAAACATGCTTTAAAATGAGGACTATTTATCTGTCATAAGTAGCACTAAGAAACCAGAAGTTCCATTAAGAATGTGTATGAGCATATATCTCTATAAGACTTCCTTGAAAATTCCCTTTTCCTTTGAAACTAAACAAAAACTTTCTTCTTTATAGGTCAGATGCCTGACTCCTATTTAGTAACCAGATGAATAGTATTGAACACTAGAAATTGAACATATTTAGAGAACATTGAATAATTAATAACCTTTGTTTCTAAATAATATTAACAAATAATAACCTTTATTTCTAAACTACTAATGTGTCATTTTAAATCTCACTCCTATTGTCTTTCAATCTTATTTTAATTTTAATCTCAATCTCTTAAACATACCAGTTTTTTCTTTCTGTATTTGACAATATTCTATCTGACAGAGTAATGAAAATTGTAAATTTGTAAGCAAGTTCATATTATCAGTGATTTTGAGGTGTTTTGGTACACAGATATTTGTCCGAGGTTGTGTCCATGAATGAGATTCTTTCTGTCGTAGTTCAACCCCAGAAGCAGCCAAGCCTTACACAGCCACTGGCTCACTCCCCCACCAGTGGGATAAGGGAGAGAATTGGAAGGGTGAAAGCTGGAAAACTCATGGTGTGAGATAAACACTGTTTAGTAGGGAAAGAATAAGTCTGACACACAAGGAAGGCAAAACAAGGAATTAATTCAGTGCTTCCTATGTGCAGGGAGGTGTTCAGCCATTCCCAGGAGAGCAGGCCCCATCTCACATAACAGTGACTGGGGAAGACAAACCCCATCACTCCAGATCTCCCCCCTCTCCTCCTTCATCCCCCCACTTTGTCACACATGTCTGTATGTCTGGAATGTCCCTTTGGTGGGTTGGGGTCACCTGTCCTGGCTCTGTGTCCTCCCACCCTCCCAGGCCCCTCAGCCTCCTGGCCACTGTGGGGAATGAAAAGCAGAGAAGGCCTTGGCTCAGTGTGAGCCCTGCTCAGCAATAACAAAAACATCTCTGTGTTACCAACCCATGTTCAGCACAAATCTAAAACACAGACCCACACCAGCCACTGCGAAGAAAATTAACTTTATCCCAGCCAAAACCAGCACACTTTCCTAACTATTGTTTCGGGAGAGCAGTTAGGTGGAGCTTCCACAGAAATCAGACATAACTATTATTTCTACTTTCTAGATTTATTATTTTTTAGGGCTCCTGCTGTTTCTGTTTCAGTTTTGTGATATACACTGGCATTAACAAGTCTTCTGCTGAGCAAATGAGAGGAAGTATTTGCCCAGATGTTTTCTGCAGCTGCAGCTTTGCTGACTGATAAGGGAGGGACTGTTCCCTGAGATGCTTCTCATTGTTCTTACAATAAACTCCTCAAACCTGCCACTTGTTCCTGCTGCTCCTCCTAATCCTTTTCAGCAAACACAAGCCATATTTACTTAAGCAGCTTAAACAGCTCTTTAAAAACATGGTTCAATTCAAAAGACCTGGGCCAGTTAAACAGGTCAGAGAATTACTCACATGAGTAGCTCCTCTGCCTGTTCTGCTGGAGAGTTCCTGCTGAGGAGTGGGACTGAACAGCGAGAGGATGCTGAAGGCTTCAGACAAGACAGTGAAAGAAATATTTGGGCAAGGAGAATAGACTGGTAGCTACAAACATTTGAGAGTACCACAAAATGTCCTTTGCAGGTTCAGTGGGAGAACTCACTGTCAGCTCTGGACAACTATAGATGTGCTTCTAGTCTTGTCCTTATTTATCATTAGAAAAGGAGATTTTTTTAATCAAAGGTTTGTTTTCACAGTGATACGCTCTGGATTAATTACATTCATGTTCTTTGGCTTAGTTTTTCACTTATTACTTCAGGTTCCTCTTGGGTTTTATATCTTTATCCATTTACAGTATTTAAAGGGAGAGATGTTCTATGATGTGTTACAATATTTATCTTCCTTTGTGCAGACAGCAGTAATTCATGACTGGCACAGCCAGAAGTGACTTATTAGGGCTTTCTTCACTGGAGAAGAAAAAGGTCATAAAGTAGCTCAGTAGGTCTTGTGCTTTATGATTATAGCTATATTGTATCATACACTTCTGCTGCCCCACTCCCACCCTTGCAGTTTACTGAGAGCATCTTTAGTCTGCCTGGACCTTTTGAACAAATATCTGGTGCCATAAACCTGCTGCAGCTAGATTAGTACCCTGTTTGTTTTCAAAAACCACATTATAATATTCTTTAAGATACGTAACTAGACAGCGATCTTCAGAGTCTCTGGTGCCTTCTTTATTCCAAAACCCACAAATGCAACACATCCATATTGCTTATTTTGCTGCTTTCCCTGAGCACTGTGAGAAATGAGAAATTGCTGGCCCGAACAATAAGCTGTGGGACACCTGCAGACATCTGAGGAGTGCAGGTGGGACACAGCTGAGTTATTGGCTGTGAGTGTATCATCCCTGAGTGTGATTATTGCCCGTGAACCTCGTGCTCATGGAATCCTGTCCCAGAGGCATTAGACACACAGACTCATACACACATTGTCAGGAATAATTAACTGGGGATGCCAGGGAACCTCCTTCACTGTCAAGGTTTGAGAACAGGTGACGCCAAAAGGCTCCCAGAGCGGTCCCCAGCTTGCAGCATAAGAAAAGTTCCCAACATTTTGGCTGTGATGGAGCCCATGGCCACTCCAGGCTCAGTGTGTGTCCCAGGCCACCACCAGGATACAGGAGCTCACACAATTGTCCCCAAAGCATTTCTGGGAAGAGGCTGCAGAGCTGTTCTCCAGCCAAGGTTCACACCATTTGTACGCTATCAGATAAGGAAATGTCATTCAGGAATGCTGAAAGAGTAGATTGTTTTGAACTGTTAGTTCAGTGATGGAAAATCTTTTGTTGGCTGGAGAACTCTTTAGAATATTTGTATGAAAATACAATACTGTATTAAATTCCTGTCTTATAAAACCTGTTTCACTGCCTTCATTAGATAAAGGGATGACTTAAACAAAAGATTCATAACAATCTGCCCTTCAAGCACCTTTTCTAGTAGATTATTCTCTACAAAGTCATTTCTCAGGTCTTGCAGGGCTAGCAAGCACACCAAATAATATTCCAGTTACTCATCATAATTCAGTAAAAGATATTAAAGGACAAAGACAAGCCATTCACACATGGGTGTGATTATGAGAAAGGAGACAAATGGTATTTTTTGTTTGTACTCTCAAGGCATCTTGGGACTGTACAAATACTGACCAAATAGTTCTTGTCAAAAGAGTTCATATTGTAAGAAAAAGTCTTAATCTGGGAAGTAAAAGCTAGCACTGTTATAATTGCCAGTCCCCTGGGATCAGCAGGACAAATTGGGACTGAAATTGAATACACCCCTACAAAGTCCTTTCCAAAGCATTGCAGAGATTCATTTGTGAACAAGGGATGTCCAATTAGGCATGTTGCGCTCCTTCATTTTGGTTTATATGTAGTTGTGAAGCCTGGCAGGACTCAGCAGCAGAACTGAGTCATGCACAGATGGAACCAGATACACTTTTTAAAATGTGCTCATTCAAAAATGCACTTCCAGACTCCTTTATTTTTTCCTGTCTTCTCTGGTTGTCTCTTTGATAATCTGTGCCTCTGAGCCATTTGAATGATGACTTTAAGAGATGATCAGAAAAAATTCTGAACCTGGTGTGTGCCCACTTTTCTTTCACTGGTTTTAGAAATCTGACATCCTCTTAAAATCAGAAGAATTCCTAGTCAATATCCACTAAAACACACATTTATACTGTCTTTTGTCTTACAGTAGTTACCACATGGGTGGCTTCTATGCATATTTTGGATTCTTACTGATCCCACTGCCACCATG
This sequence comes from Zonotrichia albicollis, assembly GCF_047830755.1. Lineage (NCBI taxonomy): Eukaryota > Metazoa > Chordata > Aves > Passeriformes > Passerellidae > Zonotrichia > Zonotrichia albicollis. Next base: position 12,139,298 of record NC_133819.1, on the reverse strand, counting down.
GGTTTCACAGCCTTTGTTGCAAGATACATCACCTTTATAGGTTGATCCCACTGGAATGCATGGAAAAACTCCCTCGGATTTCATGTGCTTTTGAACAGTCCCTAAATCAGTTTGTGTTTTTTTACAACAAAATGACTTACATATTTTTCTTCTACAGAAGATTATACTTGTTGCATTGTGCAGCAATCATTTAGACATATTACATGCAAAGACAATTTCTTTGGAAGGTTTGCAATCTTCAGTCCTATCTCTCCCTCCTGGGTATTTTTGGTTTGGGTTGCAGACAGCAAAATCAAAGCACTGTGATCTATAACTACATGGAGATAAGCTTCAGAAATGTAAACATAAAAGTGACTGCTACATGCACTGACTACTTCAAGTGCCTTATCTGCTCACAAGCATTTCTACTCCATCTCAATTAATTTGTGACTGTCAGATGCAATATTTTTACTGTGCACTGCCCGTCTTGAGTCCTAGCACTGCTTCTATTCTTAGAGGGTTGGAATTCACTACAATTACTCCTTCCACTCTTTAGTTTCATTTTCAACATGCTGCACAACTGGCCTAGAAACCTCCCACCTTTTTCTAAAAGTTACTTAAACCACCAGCATTTGAAGTTCCAGTGCCAGATTATAAATTTAGTGCCTAGCAGCAAAGCAGTGGCACAGGAAGGGATTTATGCTGAATTACCACCTGAGATTGGAACCTTACTCACCCTGGTGAGCAAAGCTCTGCCAAAGAGCCAGAAGCAGCTCTGCCAGACAAGGAGCTGAGAGGTCATGCACAGGTTGGCTCTAGAGCCGTGGTCTCCTGGGGTAGCACACAATTTGCTTTCAGTCCCTCCATCAGTTGACAGCTTTCCCAAGAACTCATCATTTGCGTTTGCAGAATGTCAGTCACAGAGAAAAACTGAAATGTTTGACTACTAGACTGAGACTACTTAAAATACTATGGGGGTGATGGCGGGGGGAGTGTAAAATTTAGATTCAAAATTTGGAACAAGATTGAAGTTCTTTTCAATGAACAAGCTCAGGAAACTCTTCCATGTAATGTCATTTTAATGCTTTTCAGAAGGCAGGAATCACACTTTTTTTTCAGGTCAGAATAAAGCTTATGAATTTATTTCTCTTTGCTAAGATGGCCCCTGGAACTTAAATTTCTCTTTGTGTAGAAGTAAACTGTAGCTGAACAAGAGGTTGCTTCCAGAAATAAACTTTAGAATTTTGCCATTTCCACCTTAGCTTCCCATTACTGACTGTTCCAAACAAGGGGTTTTAATTGAGATTCACTCTCTCTTTTCACATCAGCCCCACAGCTGTGTTAGTGCAATTGGGATCAAGAAGGAGTGGCCAGGGATGAGAGCCCCTCATAAACCCATTGCACTCTCTCAGATCATCTATCCCATCTCTAGGAGGTCTTGCAGGAGATCTCATCCAGATGCTCACAACACTTTTCCAGTTGGTCCTGCTGTGCAAGGCCAATGAAATTACTCTCTTTCTGCTCTGCCACAGGAAATTATTCTGTTGTGCTGTGGACTCCTTCAGTCTCAAGGTATTTCCACACCTCCAGTCCTCCCTTTCAAGACCCAGTAATCTTCACTGATATTTAGATCTGCAGCCCCTTTGTCAGGACAACATCTAATTGTGTTGGGACATATTTATCTCTTTTCAGTTTTTCTTTAGTTATTCTCTTTATTTTGATTCTGCCCCATATCTGCAAAATTTTAGCTGAGATAAACATCATGTTTATGGGGTTCATGTAAGATTCATAAACCTATGATATAGAAAATATGGAGGGTCTAGGGCACATAAGGAAGCTCTTTTGTCAGAACACTGCTTTGGTTTGGCTAGATATGATTAAATGGTCCAGATCCAAAGGAACACCTCAGATGCCAAAGGTTTTTGGGGATATCCCACTGAAATTCTCAAATACAACTAGACTGACACAAACTCAAAACCTAGACTTCCTCCAGGGAACCAGCAGCTCAAAATTTCATTTCCTGAAAACTGCCTAAATTTTGGGCATGGCCTATACTGTGACAACAATATTTATTTGCAAAATCATAACATTTAGTCATGTATTAATTGGTTACCTGAGATCTATCATTGCATAGAGAGGTGCTTTTTTATATGCAATGGTGAACATTAATCAGAAAATGTGTTTAAGAAAAAAAAACCACCAAGAAAACTATTAAAAAAAAAATCTTAACTATCCTGTGAGTTATAGGAAGCTCAATTAAGCTCCACAAGAAGAAAACAAGTCACAGCATGAAGGAACATGAAGCTATTGAAACTCTTACCTTTTGCCAGCAGAAAAGCTTCAGAAAATGTGAACTGAAGTACTATGGCCTCAAGGTAACAGAGAGTACACAAGGCTCCTCAGATTTGCAAATTATTTTGCTGCCGCTGATGAAGTTCTCAGAATATAATTATTCAAAACTTGAATGTGAAAAGTAAGGACATGTAAACTCAATATGAATATTCAAAGGATTCAACTGATGTTTAGTACAAATATAGAAAGGAGAGAAGCAGCATGAGAAGTTGTTAAATCAGGCTACATGTCTGTCTGCCTGCCAGAAAAATGTGTGTAATCCCAAACAAAGAGAGATCAGGTCAGATCCTCAGCTGATGGAAATTGGCTTGCTTTTACCTAATGTAGCACAAATCAGCTGAATACCTGATTCTTTCCTACCAGTTTTCTCTTGAAAAATATATGTTCATATCTATTTCAATAGCCCGTACCTTGTAAAAAAATAAAAACCCCTGCAACCTTCCTCATGCCCATTCAAAAAATTACATCCTGTCAGAGATGCTCGAGATCATTGAGAGCTTTCCAAGAACTGTGCACTGCATGACTTTGAATATAATTAAGAAAAAAAACAAAATAGTTGTGAGGGATGTAGAATGGGGATAAATTTCCACCTTGCTTTCAAGTCCAGCATAAGGAGTGTGTATGTCCAAAATCAAGGGGGTCTTTCAGACATTATTAAATGTTTCTCTGCACCATGTATTAACCAAATATTTTATCACAGATAAATGCCAAAAAGTGAAAAGTATGAGTCTCTTAAAGAATTTTTTTCCAAATCACTTTTTAAAATTCAGACTATTTCTGTTTTAAGAAAAAATATCATTATCTCTATTTGAAGACCTTAATGAAAAATTAGTTTCATAAGAGGTTTCCAAATGATATTGCACCGTTTGTCAATTTTGTGATGTCTTTACTAAGCAGACATTGATCTTTCTGAGGTGTTTTCCTCTGTACATCATTGAATGAAAGTTGGACATTCAGAGAAAATAGCATCAGCTCCTGTAAAAGAAATCTTTGATATCCTCCACAGAGATACTTTCTCTTTTTTTTCAATTTAGGCACATGCTAACAGGAAATAAATTGACTTTGCAGTAATAAAATTGGAAACTGTGAAAAAGGAAAGATAATTCTATTATATACCATAAAGTGTACAAGCCAATAAAACTGCACATTTCCCAAGAACCTGGGAACTTAGGCAATATAGAAATGAACAGAAATTTTTCAAATAATTGTTAATCAAAGCCAGTTCATGGTGTAGACATCTAGTTAGATTAATATCTGTGTGAATGATTAGTTTAATTTTTTCTGTTTCTACTAGTGGATCAATATTAAGGTCAAGCAGTTTTGCTTCTGAAGGATTTAAATTTACCTTCCTTTAAACAGAAATAGAAAATAAGATATTGTTTTCAAAGCATAAGAAGATAAAGTGATAGAAATATGTCTTCTGTCCCAGGATGTATAAAACAGGTATCAACTAGAGCAAATACAGTAAGTAAGCATATCATGTGCTTACTAGGGATAATTAAAAAATTGCATATGAAACACTTTCCAATCAGAAGACAGTTCTGTTAAAACAGAAAGAACTTGCAGTGCAAGCAGTTTGCAAAGATATAATTTGAAAATGTTGTGGTTGGGGCTTACTGGAGAGCGGCATTTGGTGTGGAAACCAAAACCCAACACGTTCTGTGGGGCTGCAGTTCCTTCTGCATCCCCTGCCCTGGCTGCCTGCTAGCCAGGAAATAAATGTGAGTCTCCTATCTGCCTTTTTCAGTTTTCACACACTCCTGGGGAGTGCACAGAGCTGGAGCTTCTGTGTGTGACACTGCTCCCAGTTTGGGACACAGCAAACCAAGTCAAGTCCCAAGCCACGGGTGTTCCTGCACACAGCCCAGCACTGCCAAGTCCTCCACACCCAGAAGGAAATCCTTTCTTTTATATGTTTGCTCCTTTTTAACATGGTGCATTTCTTTTGGACAAAAATGCCAGCCTCAGGTAGAAGCTCTGATTTGGGCTGTCGCTGGTGACCAGCTTAGGATAAACCAAGGAGAAAAAACAAAGGAGTGCTTGAGGGAAGGAGCAGAGTCAGAGCCAGGACTGCAGCCCAGGCAGCAGAGAGGGAGGGATTCTGTGCTGAGAGGGGAGACAGCAGCAAACCCCAGCAGGGATGGCAGGAGCCCTTCTGAGAGGGGACTCATCAGAATATTCCATCAGAATATCCCTCCACTCATAAATCCCACCAGTCACTGAAATCCAGACTGCAAGGGAAGCCGGAGGCTGCAAAGGAGATTTAAATATTAAGTCCTCCTCCCTGATGTAGTGATTTTGAGCTTTCTCTGAAAAATCAGTGTTCTTATTTCTATTATAATAGTATATAAGTTTGTAGTGGTTTTGTTGAGTTTTACATGGAGCTTTTATTTTTCCTATCAAAACATCTCACAGGGTTATGTCAACTCAGTACACGGAAAAAGAAATTGTAGAGGTCTGCCTCTAATACCTGGCCAATTCAGAGTATCACCGTTTAATTTCTGTTAGTTTTAAAGCTAATCCTAACTAAAAATGGAGCAAAAATATTTTCAATCAAAAGATTCTATGATTTTCATTTCTCTGTGAAGTTTAGGACTTAATTTTTTTTTTCATTTGAATATATTTAAAGATATTATAATTTTTTACAAGATAGAAATTTTTTTCTCATTTTCTTAAGAAAAACAGGCTTTAAGTGTGTTTTCTATCTATTTTCCTTCATTCCTTAATGTGATGTCAAATTTTAAGCAATATGGCAGCCTATGATACCCATGAAGTGTAATAGAACTTCATTACTGAATTTCATGTTGGAGGGAAAAAGTACAGTACAACTCTTGTTCTAGTGGATACAGCAGGGCTCAGACAAAAGAGAAATTTGCATCTAGATGGGGAAAAAGAGTTTTGGATCAATAACAAGAGAGATAAAGATGGCAAGCCCTGTATTTAGGAAAACTAGGAATCCAGATTTCATTCACTCTATTGTTCATAGAAATTTTTTTGTTGCATCAACAGCTGGAAAGAAGGTCTGAATTATTGTTAAAGTTGAATGTAACTGAGTAATTCTTTCGCAAGATGTACACACAGGAACTTGGCAGAGTATTAGATGGTTCAGGGTGTCTAACTGAATAAAGCCTTGTCTAAACTAGCACACCTTCTTCCAGGTTGATATGCAAGTATAGACAAGTTTAATTGTGAAGAAAAAGACAAAAGATGGACATGAGTAACCAGGATATGACACATGATAGACAACTATAAATAATAATACCTGTCAAAGGCCAAAACAGCTGCAGGGCTGGAGTTATGTCAGATGACCCAAGTTTACAATGCTGAGGAGCACCAGTTCCTCCTTGAGAAGCCTCAGCTGTGGTGTGGGCTCCCTGCAAGGCACCATTTGTCCTTCTCCTGCCCACGGCAGCAGCCCAGAGTGTCCCGTGTGGCAGCAGTTGGCGGGGGTTTCTGCTGACTCTGGAATTTCACCATTTTCACCACTTTCCTCAGAAGCCAGTCATTGTCCTCACAGGAATCTGCCTGTTTGCTTCTCAAAATGCCAATCCACCATCACTAGCCTGGGCCTGTGGCAGGATATTACTATTGGATTCCCAACAGGCTTAAAGTTTTCTAGACAGAGCTGTTAAAGTTTCCAATAAGCTTTGTGGCATAAACCATCGTGAATTCCACACTGCCACAGGAGTCTGGACAGTTAATTTGTCCCTTTTGACAGCTTATCTGAATGTGTTTATAGAGACCCTCAACTTATGAGTACATTTCTCAAAGCATTTTCAGAATAATTTGTATAGAATCTTCTTGTTGAATGCTTTTTTAAAGAAAAGGAATTGCAGGTAAAACATAAGTATAAAAAAAAATCCCTTGATGTTTGCTTTTGATTTACTTCACAGTGGGAAAATCTCTAGAGCCCCCCTTTCCTCTGCTGCTTTTAAGCAGTGAAATAGGTGATGTTTGTGCTAATTAAGGCAATGATCACTCTATCCATTTTCCAGTAAAGCCTAGACCACAGTCAGACTATTATTTCTTTGAAGCAATGCAAGGTTCTTGGAAATCATGTTCTAAGTTGCTACCAGGGAAGTAGGCATACTCTACAAGCAGATTATTGTTAACACCAGTACATAAATAAGATTTTATTAGCCACTTAATACTAATAACATTTGTTGTTCAGTTTATTGAACACTCAGTAGCTCTACAAAAAAGGCCAAAGCCAAGGTGTTTATGGGTATGCTTCAATTACATTTGTGGGAGAAAAGGCTTTTATATCCTGTCTGATTTTGTGAGTTAAATACCCCTGTGAAAAAGGAAAAAAAAAATACCTGAAAACTATTTCAATTAAAGTACACTATTTTTCATGTTTAAGAATATTTATTTTGAAAGCATGAACATACCCATGTAAAGGAATGGTTTCCAGACAGAGCCTATTTTGTAATGCCCCCAGAAGCGGGATGTAAGGTCTATAGCAGGGAAGGTGTTGTTTTTTCCTGTTATGGCTTAGCTGGACTGAATTCTAAAAAGAAAAAGACTTGTTTGTCTTCTCTGCAGCTTTTGAGTGCTACAGTTAGGGTACAGGAACAGCAGTTGCATTGTCTGCATATTTTGACTTTGGAAATAAAGCAACTCTAGAAGAAAGGAATGAGAAGAAACTTGCATTTCTCTGACTTTTGAGACTTTGGTTTACAGTCCCTAATTTTTCATTCCATTCCAGTAGGAAAAAAAATTAATTCCAGCCTAAAGCTATGGATCAAAATTAAACTGAAAAAGTATGAGTTACTAATGAAATAACAACCTTTGGGCTTTATGTACTTTGTTGATATTTTCTGTTTATCCAAGGAATAAAAGCTTCTTTTAAAAATGAAAGTAAAATCTTTCATTTATTGCCCTAAAATTTAAAAGAAAATTTTAAAGAAAATTGGGCATTCTGCAATAAAGAACATCAAGAGCTGACGTATATATGGTTAACTTCCTGGTCATTTAGCCTTTGGCATAAAATTTCCCTCTTTTGGTCTTTGGCCAAAGATGGCTTTCTGTTTTAAAGAAAGACACCATTTTTAGCCATTTGTTGCTGTATTATAAAGATAAAAATATTCTTGAGATTCTTTTCATGTGTTAAAATTTTATTAAAAAGTGGTATTCTTAGGCATGAATAAACGGAGATGAATTTTTCATGGACTCCCACCATCAGTAGACATTGGCAGCTGAGACCCCAAAAGTTTCCAGCAGTGTCTCTCTGTTTATCCATGAAACACCTTCAGCTTCTGAATAATGATCTCTGCCTGGATGGACAAGTGCATCCAAAAATATGAAGGGGAGGATGCACAGAGTGAATCCAGGCACCAGACTGCACCAAGAATGGCTCTGTTGGCAGCTAGCTCCTTTGGGAGTGGCAGGTCTGGTCTGCGTTGGCACAGTCATGACTTTGAAGATATTTTCATGCCTTGGTGACATGTCCCACAGTTTGATGTATGTATTAAATAAAAGCCAAAAGGCAACCTGAAAATGTCAAGATTTGGAGAATGCAAGAAAACCAGATCATGATCCATCCTTGAAGACTGTTCCAGCTCTCCACTTTGAGGTCACCACTTAACCTGTTCTGGCAATAACAAGACCCCCCCCTTTTTTTACCCCTACTTATTGCTTATTGACTCCTTGAGTCAGAAACTTGCTGAGATGCCATTGGAGCCCTTGAATAAGAAACTAGAGGAGAACGCAAGTTTGCCCAGGTGGACAGAACTGGACCTGGAGATCAGTGATGCTGGAGGAAGGAGGTGCACCAGAAAGGTGCTGCCACTCTTTAAGAACATCATCCTGCCACTGGGGAAGAGGCCAAGCTGTCATGCCCACAGCCAGCCCAACAACACTGTGACCTGGATTGCTCCTATGTATCTGCCAAAAATATTAACAAAGTGATATCCAAAATCATGTCACCAAGGGATGTGGGTGGGTCTTCCAAACGGAATATAGGAAATCCCCTGTTGTGGGGGATGTCTGGTAGTACTAATAATAACATGGAAATGCTGTGCTTGTAAAAGTCAATGTCTCAGTAAGAGAACTATCTAAAGAGGTGAAGTAACTGCAGCTGGCACAGCAGCCATGTGGTACATGCAGACTAGATTTTATGTGATTTCCAAATGTGTTTTTTCTTCAGCACATGTTATTTCCCACAGCTTCAGTGAAGGATGCTCCAAGAGAACTACACTAAAGCAATAGAAAAACTTTCAGAGGCACAAACAGCATCATTGGCAGCTTCATCTCTTTTCTTTGTAATTATCCCAAGCTTCTTTTTGACCTTGCTTCCCTTAAGAGGAAGATAAATATGTTTGTCTGCTTGGATATGAGTCTGTGTACAAATGGTTTTTAAAAATTCAGATAGACCATTCCCTTGCACATGGATTTCTCCCTGTGGAGAGGATGAGCACATGACAAATACTAGTTCCGTTGCTTATTGCTCTTCTGGAAAGCACCCAGAGTTTCCTCCAATTAGTATAAGAGGAGCAATATAAAACAGAAAGGAGGGCTCTGCCACTTAGGGGACAGAATCTCCTATCTTTATGTTTAAATCCAAAGTGTAATCCCATTTGTAACATTTCCTTAAGACCAGGACTCCCTGAACGAGATGCAGATTCCATGGGGAGGTGTGTGATATCCATACCCAGGCCAGGGGGGACAGAGGGGCACACTCAGCAGTTCAGTGCTGCTGCACAGGGTGATGGATTGCCTCCCCCTCAGCCACCCCTGCCTCTCTCTCTGCTGCAGGATCTCTCCCTGCAGGCACCCAGCACTGCTGTCTGTCTGACCCAGAGCAATGGGCTCCCACTGCTGCACTGATTGACAGCTGGAGATGCAAAAAAATGGAAAGTGCTGTTTGCAGGGTTAGCAAGCTGAATTATCTTGGCAGATGATCAGAAAACCTGCAGAGCTGGTACAGGACTGGAAAGAAACCTGGGAGAAAGAGGATGGCAAATATGGAAGAGAAGCTGGAGTATTAAGGCAATTTCACTTTCCTGCTTTTGAAAGCCTGGAGCTGCCATTGACCCTCTCACACCATCCATCCTGGGTGGACAAATGCTGCCCAGGTCAGTGCAGCTGGAGAACTCACAGAGCCAGATCCTGAAGCTGCTTTGTCCCTCAGCAATGAGGCAGGGACACGGCTGGTCCCCACACAGGGCACATCAAATCCCCCTTAATGGGATTCACCCAAGAAGGGTGAGTTAAATTGTGCTTGTGAACTTGCAGCTGAAACCTTTCTTTGCTCACAGGCCCCAAGGCATGGTGCACTCCTGAGAGAGATCCTGACACAGCGACAGCTATGGACAGCAGACAGGATGGTGAGGAGCAGTATTGTCCTGGGAAAATAGGCTGAGATACGTGCTGTTAACATTACTGTAAATTTCTGCCATGGCAATGCATATCTTGTTCAAATGTGTGGAATTTCTCTTTAGAACAGCAAATAGTTTTGTCTCCAACTCATAACCAGACTAATGGGAAAATAAAAACATCTCTGCAGGCATGTGTTGGGGCAATAATGTTTGCAGGTGCCAAAATGGCATAGAAAATAAATTCACAAAATAATTGCCACCTGGGATTAAATCACAGCAGTATTGACAATTATCACATGAAAGTATGTTTTAATTTTTATTAATATATGTTATATAAATAACAATATTTAAACTTTGTTAAGGGAATATTGTCCTCTGAGAAATTATCTCCTTTTGGTTGTTATTGGTAGTGATTTGTTTTAATTTTTGCAAGATAGAGAAATATGTATGCAGCAGAATGTGAGTGACTTACATTGAAAATGCTTAGAGCTTCAGATGCCTGTACCCTGCTTACACATCCACCTCAGGCAAATCACTGTTTCTTTAACTTTTCAGACAATCTTTCAGTGTTCCAAGCCTGATCATGTTAGGACCTTTGCGAGTTTAATTTCCATTGAGATCAGCCACTTTACAGGAAGAGGTGGGAGATTTGTGTCATTTCAAGGACAAGAATGGGTCAGGTTGGAAGGGGCCACAGTGGACATCTGGTCCAACCTCCCTGCTTAAGCAAGGCCATCCAGAGGACATAGCACAGGATTGAATTCAGAGGCTTCTTGACTATCTCCAGTGAGGGACACTCCATACCCTCTCTGGGCAACCTGCTCCAGTGCACAGTCATTTGCACAGTGAAATTCTCCCTCATGTTCAAGTGGAGCTTCCTTTGCATCACTTTCTGTCCATTGCTTCGTGTCCTAGTGCTTGGCACCACTGAGAAGAGCCTGGATCCATCTTCTTGGCACCCACCCTTCAGATATTTGTACAAACTAAGGAGGTCCCATGCCAGTTGCCTTTTTGAGGCTGAAGAAGCCCAGACCAAGCCTTTCCTCACAAGAGACATTCTCCAGACTTTAACTTAGTAGCTCTCTTCTGGACCAGCTCTACTGGCGTGTAACCAGATCTTCATCCCCTTTCAGAACGAAGATCTCGGTTTATCAAGTGTGAAAACATTTACCAAAAAATAGGAAGAAAAGTAGCCTGAAAACAATCTCTCACCTCCCTTGCTGGCAGGGCTGCTTGGTTTAGATTTGAAGAGTGCAAAGTCCCACGGTGGTGTGGCAGCAGAACCATGCTTCTGGAAAGGAGATGTCAGCCTGAGCCATGCAGCCGCTCTGGGGTCACCCCTGGGCACAGCTGTTTGGGATGCACAGTGCAAGCAAACCCAGACCTACAGACTGAGATAAATGCAAAAGCACAAGGGAAGACTAACAGGGAATTCGAAATTCCAGCAGCATCCTCTACCATGAGAGGAGGTTATTCCAATTTTCAATCAACCAGATGTATCTCCTGTCCTGCTCAGAGAGAAAGAACAAATGTGAGAGAGGCAGAGAGCAAACAAGAGCATGCATAGGGAGCTCTGAGTGCTCAGACTGGAGGGGCTCATCATCTGGTCTTTCTATAAGCTCAGTACCTGTGTTGAGCATTCAACATAATCAGTAAAAGGAGATTTCTGACAAATGTCAGCGTGGATCCTCTCTCACAACTGTTTCAGCCTTCTAAAATGGAGTCCTAGGCATATCTTTTGAAAATTTAATAACATGCTCATTAATATGAACATTAATATGAACATTAGCTCATCCTCAATAGCTACAATTGTTTCCCACTTTCCATATTTCAGAAAGTGCAAACTGGAAATTTTCAGATCATGGTGGTGATTCTGTTAAAAGGGAACATCACCCCTACCAGAGCAGTAACCTGTAAAAAAGAACTATTTCCTGTAGTGATATTGAGAATTAACTTCTTTTTTCCTGGTCCATTGTACTTTAGTGTTTTCCATAGGACAGCCTTGGATGTGCCCTTCCTCTCACTATATAAAATATCAAGATGGGATCCATGAAAACAGTCATCAAATTTCTTTAAGCCTTAAGTAAAATGCAATAAATGAACACTTCAGATCTCTGAAAGGCTGCACATGTCCTGGAACAAACAAAATGGGCCCTTGTCTTACTTTTATGGTCTACAAAACCTTACTCATCAATGGAATTCTGGGGTGACATTCCAGTTAGTAGCCAGTCAGGAAGCTGAACTAAGAATTTATTTCATCTGTCTCCCAGACTTAAATTTAAACAGAACACTGAGTTTTAAATTTAAACAGAACATCTGAGCTATCTGAATATGGGGTCTTCTGAATAGTGAATTCAAGTCCAAATCTTGTACAGCTCTGAAATATAAATTCAACTCCAAGATTTGAAAAGGTCAATTTTCTTATGTAGTTATGAAGAGTCCTGGAAGGGACGATAATTTCACTTTCTTTAAATGGTATTATTTTAATTTCTGTTATGGGAAAACAAAAAGTTCTTTCCATCTTGTGGTGGAGGTTTTAAACAGATGACATATCATGCAGATCTAATTTAGATGGGGGAAGCCCAAGGGGTAGAAGAACTGAACAGTGCAGAATGAATCCCAAATAAATAATAGATTAGAAAATACAATGGAACTGCAAACTCAGTCTACTGATCTCAGCACAAAACTGCTGTTTGCAACACAAGGATACTTTCATCACTTTTATGTTTCTTAATATATCTTTCTCCATTTCAGTGCTTTGAACAGTCTGTAATCCTTTTGTACATTAAATAACTATAAATTCTCCTCCTATTGAGCCACGTTTCTTGCTCCTGTGGACAACACCTACTGTACTAATGATCAAATAAACATTATTGGTCATTGAGGTTTTGAATCATTTTTATAGTTGTTTAATTCTTATTCACACACTGCAATGAATTAATAACATGCTGGCCAAAAAACACTCAACTCAGCTGGTTTGTAAGACCCAGTTTATTCTTTCAGAAAAGTTCAAAACATTCCTTCAGGTCTTTATGCATTTTTATCATGGTACGACATTCATTTTAAACTATCAAGTTAACTTTAATTTTATTTTCATGACTCAATTTACTTTTCAGCTGACATTTCCATTTCTCAGGCTAAGACAGCTAACAAAAAGTAAGTTAAAAATGAAACACTTTTGATTATGGTTGATTAAAAAATTGTCATGAAATACAGCTGAATTCTTCCCCAACTTTTATAAAACAATAGATTTTTCCAGGCCTTTTATCACTTCCATATAATAGAGTTGTATTCTGAATATTATAACGTCATTCTTTCAAAAAATTTCTTATGCTATCTTATTAAAAGATGCTTTCAAGGCTACCTTTTTTGCAGGAGTCCAAGGCTTTGAATGGCAATGGTAAAACACCAGTTATTTGGTACATATATACACACCCTTACCTTTACTAGTACTAAGTTAAATTACTGTGCCATGTTATGCTTAGCAGAAAGCACAAACTCTTTATAAAACTTGTAATATGAAACGACAAACCATAACTTTTGGCATGACAGGTATTATAGATGTGAAGAACAATCAGCACAATATTAGGTAAATTTCAATGTCAAACAGACCCCAATCAACTATTTTGTATTTTTCTTGAGATATAGAGGACTCTATTATTTTCTTTTTAAAAAGTAACATAAAAATAGTACAATTCACACTAAAGAAAAACCCCAAAAATATATCCTGGTTTATCAATAGTATAAATAAATATTTAGATAAACAAAGAAGACTTTGTGAATTGAGGGCTACTAGGGTTTGATTTCCATTTCTTCTTGCATTAATGGTTTATCTAATCTTTCTTCATTTCCTGCTACCCCTGTTCTGGTAAATAGAGGAGAATTTCCCTTACCTAAAAAACTTTCTTATGTGTTTTGAACACTAGGGTCTATGAGCTTAGGAATGGTGAAGTTATTAAGAAGGGAGTGGAAGATCTTGGTTTACCCTTCCTCACTCTCCCTGCTGATCACTTAAAGGTATGTCCCCAGGGGCTGAGGTTTTCCATGGATTTGTTATTTCACAGTCTGCCTGACAGGCTTCTCAAAAGCCTGGCACATGGGGGGAAAGATGTAATTGCATTGTATTGTTTTTTATTTATTTCATTGGACAGAAGTGGAGATGATAATAACTTTAACCTTCCACACTCACACCAATCCTATGCATATGTAGAAGTAAAAGATACTCCAAAGTCATGAAATGAGAAACTAGAGTTGTACAGGCAAGGTTTAAGTACAGCTCTCAGTACCAACACATTGTGGTATAATTCTTAATAATAGGGCCGTGTGCTATTTTTTACTCCCATAGGCAGTGTGGGATATCTATTAAAAGTAAAAAGTTTGTCCTATAGTGTATATCAGAAGCACTCTGTAACATCAGAAATTCTACCTATAGTTCCACCAGAAACAGAAACATACTTTTTTCAGAGTGGGAGCCCCAGAAAAACAAAACAAAACAAACCCCAAACATGCAAACAAACAAACAAAAAAAAACCCCAAATGTCTTTCTGAATTAATTCAGCTGATAACAAACCAGAAGATTCCATCTCTCAATTTTCTAATTAATTAAAAAGCACAACTATGAATACATCCAAAATGAAAAATTCTTGTGGTGTGAAAGGTTTAATCAATTAATATATAGAACCCACAGCTGGGGCCATTAATTACCCTGTTAGTCTCTTCCCTTCCAAAGGGCTGGCTCCCCAGCTGACATGAATCAGTTGTGATTTAGTATATCTTTTCCAGGTTGAGGAAGTGAATTGAAGTGTCTTTGGTAGTTTACTGTCCCTATTTGTGTTATGTTTGTACTTTGTGGTGAAAAGATAGGGTTTCTAAAACATTTTTTTATACAAAGCATGGATATAATTCCCTTGTAATTTATGCCAAATAGACAAAAATGGAAGAGAAAGTAAAAAAGGTATTTCTAATTATATCTTCTATTTTTATCCTATTGTCAAGAACTTTTCATCTTCTTCCAGATGAGCAAAATGGGGCATCTGCTATTTCATTTAATGTGGCAGGTCCCATATTCTTTGTTGTTTGGTTTTACCGAGTGATTGTGGTCTCTGTCTCTCTCTGAAGTGCTGTCTCTCACATCAGCACATATTCATAATGGTGATCCTTCTGGTACCCTGGTGTTCTGCTTCCTGTTTTTAATTATTGCCTTCCAGTTTTGTTTTTTATCTGCCTAACTACACAACCCCATTGTGCAAGTCTTGTAAGGGGATTTTGCTGTCCTTCTGACAAGAGTGTCATGTTAGGCATAGCTGTAGGGGTGATACCTGGAAGATCTGGATCATGTGAAGATGTTTAGGATTGACCTCAGCTGTGGACAGCACTGATGAAACCTATAATTTACAATAGTGGGTCAGATACTAATTAATTTTGATTTAGAATAGACTCGCTTCCTTAGTATCTTTCTTCCTGGATTTTTTTTGCAACCCCCAGAGAATTACCACAGACTGGAGCTGCTGTGGCTCCACTCTCACTGTTATCTATGACCCAGCAAATCTGAAGCCATTTGGAGAGATCTAAATGAGCTCAGCC
Source organism: Zonotrichia albicollis (assembly GCF_047830755.1). Lineage (NCBI taxonomy): Eukaryota > Metazoa > Chordata > Aves > Passeriformes > Passerellidae > Zonotrichia > Zonotrichia albicollis. Next base: position 12,124,065 of record NC_133819.1, on the reverse strand, counting down.
ATTATGGAGGCTATAGCCCAGCACACCCTGAAATTCCTTCCAGGGGGAGATCCAGAACTCTGTGCACAGAAAAGGAAGAAATCTCCAGTTGTCAATGGTTGTTGGAAAACAGCAATGGGCATCCAGGGAGTGTGAGCTTCCAGAAGTATCCTGAAGCCAGGCTCAAGTCAGACTCCCTTCTTCCTGATCTCTTGGGTCTCTCAAATGACCCAGCCCCTCAAAAGGGATGATATTAATTTAATCCCTTAAATTAGGGACTCAACTAAGGGCACTGCATTTTTTTGGGAAAATATTCTTGCCATTTTTGCAACTTAGGCAACACTTCTGCCAGTGAACTATTGAAAGAAATGCTATCTAAGCCCTGACATGACACTGATATCCCCCTATCTGTCCCCTATAAAGACAGCCAGCTGCAGCTATCAGATAAGAACTTGGTCCAAGTAGAAAATGTGTTCTGAAATATATTCTCTCTTCAGGACTTCAGGCAGGCTGGCTCACTGTGTTCGCAGCTGTGAGCCCGTGGAAGAGTTTGACATCCCTGTATGTGCTGTATAATAAATGCCTGGCATCTAAGGCAGTCATTTTTTTGCTCATACAACTCGAGTTTTACAGCACACAATCACTTTCCTTGCATCTAAATTACCTACAGTCTAATTCTAATAAATTCTTTGTTTAGAAGGATTATATATGTGGAATAAAAAACCTAGATGAGTGGCATGCAGAGGCTAAGACCTCCTACAACCAATACAATAGAACTCAGTGGATGTCTCAGGTTCAGAGTGTTTTCCTTGAAGAATTCATGTCTTTGGGAGCAAATGCATGTCCTGAATAAAGAAACTCTCATTGTAGCTTGTAATCTTTGGTGATTCATGCATACCACATTTATGAACATAAGACAGGAACTTACAAAAATTGGCAAGGCATGAGTCTCATGGACATGTTCAGTAGACACTGAAGGAATATAAACCACCCACCCATGGAAAAGCAAATATGACTGAAAGTATTATCTCAGTATAAAACCATCTGCAGGGCTGTATCCAGGTGTTTTAATGAAAACTTACAGAAATGTTAACATCAGTGTTGAACAGATAGTGCATAAAAGGTGTTGGACAATACTAGGTCTCAAAAAAGCCATTACACCTAACCCAGAGGAAAAATATTTCAGTAGCTAAACAAGATAAGAGTAATAGTAAATATTCACTATTAATAGATTAGATTATATTATATTAATGCCTGTTAAATTCAACACTTGAATTTAAGTTTGGCCATACTTTTTATTTGAAATGTATGTATGAAAATATCTGTTTTTTCCAAAGCCCCTTCTGCTGATTTCTACAGTGGGACTTATTAAATTTCTGAGGTTTCCACTCCATTGAGAGATTTTTTTGGTTTCCCACTAAACTATTAAATATATTAGCAAAGCCCAGTCTTATACCTGCTATGTGAAATACATGGAATAGAGTGAAATTCCTAGAATGATAAGTTCCAGGTGGCAGTTCTAATGATTTAATAATATATTTTCTTACAAATTTAACTTCAGCATGAACTCATCCAACATACATGTGGGGAGTTATTTGTGGAACCCCTCCCAGGAGCACAAGGCACCATGCTGTCATCTGCACATTTGCTTCTGTAGCACATGGAAATGTGGAGATATGCAATTAACCCTCTCTCTGTTGCTGTTAAGGAGAAACCATAGAAACAAAGCTGAATGTGTAGGCAGTCCATTACATTTCTGGAGCTGGGAAAAATGATGCTGGATCTGAAACAGCTTACTTCCAAGAATACCAGAGAAAATCAAAACAGTGCACTGACTTGACTTTCTGCTGTCATGTTTGAGTGCTGAACATGCTGTTTACAGGCATAAAACTAAGTTTCATGAGTTTAATTGTAGCATCACAGTTAAATATATGTCTAAAAAAGTTTTTGAGAGCATTTATATGTTAAGCCTTTCCTCCAAGTCTCTTTGTTTGGGGACACATGATACATTTCTCTTGGTGTGTCCTGAAGTTCTGCATTACTCTGAGTTCCCCTTGATTTATAGGACTCCATGCAAAACTTTAAATCTTTTCCAAGGTAAGCCTGATGGTTGGAATTTCTGAGAAATCTTGACTAATCTAAAAGTGCAAGTCCTCTTCACCTTCAATAAAACTTGAGTGCTTTTAAAACACTCAGTTGTTTCAAGGTGAAAATAGTTGCCTGATGGGATTTACTAAAGTGCTGTGGTTAGACTGAGACTGTTCTTTGCTTATCTACTCTATTGATATTGTTTTCTTTATTACTTCCTGCTTAAAACATATAATAAATTTTCTCCCATATAGTTTTGCCGGGTTATTTTTGGTAGATTGTTTTTCTGATGTTAAAGTGGGATTCACTGGAGTTTCCCCAAGTGGCCCCTTTCTGTGGAGTCCAATCCTTTGCATTTATTACTCATTATGTGTGCAAAAGGTAACTTCTATAGTTTTGCTGCTTTTCCACCCTTGCCCCATGACAGCAGTGAGACCCAGACTCACAAAGGAAATTAGTCAGTGCCACGCTGACTGCCTGAGCAAACACTGGGGAAAGTGCATTTGCAGTGATGATGAGAGCCCCCAGTGACTAAGTGGGATATCTGTGAGTCACTGTGACGGGGCAAAACTCCACCTTGGGTGCAAAATCAGAGCCTGCTTTGTGCTGCAGCTGCTAAACACTGGGTATAAAGTTGCAGTCTCACTTTTACTAGTGTGAATCCGAAGTAGGCTCACTGACTTCAGTCTGGGTTTATGCTATTGTGGGCTCATCCTACTCCTATTTGGAAAGTTTCCACTGATTTAATGAGAGTTGGACCAGACCTGGATTAATTTTTGTCCAACAATCTGCTTACCTTATGTCGCACTTCCTTTTCAAGTGTATAAACTTCATTACTCAACATTCATTGAAATGAAATTAAACATGAAGTGACTCACTTATGCAGACTACCATAGCATGAAGTTAGGAATTTTCTTATGCCAAAGTATTAATTTTAGATTATTTCTAGGATAAGTTTATAGAAATTTATAATAAGCATCTAAACATTGAAATCAAACTGACTACCTCCATGTCAAAGTTCCCATTAAAAGTATGCAGGACTTCAATGATAACATTTTAGCCGAAAGGTCACAATTCACAAGCATTTTCAATTATAAAATCTTAACTCTAAGTGATATTAAACATTTTCCTATAACCAAAAGGGACATATGAGCATTGGTCTGGATAGAGCCTTGCAGGTCTGTGAGTCCACCTCCCTGAAATGGTAAGTAACTTCAGTCAATATCAACTTTAGAAGCTTCCTCTTCTGCACAGCACAGCACAAACATCATAGACCAAATATTCACCATCAGCATTATCCTTGAGTTAAGAGACTGAATTTCCAACTGCAGAAGGTGATGAGGCAGGATTAAGAATTTTACAGGTACCTATTTTACTAAAGAAATCTCCCTGGTGATGCTAAGAAAGAAGTGCTATCCCTGCTACTAAGAAGGCCAAAAGAGAAAAGAAGAGTCTCCACCTGTATGACATAAGGGAAATATTCTTTCCTTCCACTCAAAGGGGTGATTGCTTTCATCCTAAAATCTGAGAGGATCTAGTGTCAATAATAGCACCAGACATCAACCTACAGCCTGTTTCCAGCTGTAGATAAACACAAGTATTTCAGAGGACAAAAAGAAGTTAAAAAAACAGAAACCACATTATTCAATCTGTGGGACTGTCTTTGAAATAATTACAACCTTAGAGGACAAAATTAGACGTGGTCTATCTGAGGGAGCTGATGGGAATGAGAATATTCCAGGCTGGAGAAGGCACAATGTCCTTTTTCCTTATTTTGGAGCAACATCTATGTTCAGTGATTTGGAGCATTCTCTCCATTGTCTACCCTGGCCATTCACAAAACAAAACACCATGCCCTATAGTACTTTCTCTTCACCATCTCAATATCTCAGCAAGTTAAAATATCTAAAGTATTTGTTCCTGAAATGCTCCTAGGAGTGCTACATACCTCAAAAATAAACTGATAAGCAGAGAGGATGAAGAGAGAGTTACTCTCCAGAAGTTTTAGGCATGTCTTTGATTGTTTATTGAAAGGAAATTGAGGCTTTTGATGATTCAGAGCACTTGACTAAACAGCAGTTGTCTAATGTGGCATTCATGATTGCTGTTTGGAGGAGCTTGCCTCTCTCATTTACTCATTTACAGTGACAAGGCTCTCAAGACCCTAGTCTGGCCTTTGGGGCCAGGTCAGTTCTTTCTGTACTTAACCCCAAAGCAGGCTAATCAAAATATCAGCCCCATAAAAAACCAAATCAATAAATATATGTATTCTAAATTTCACAGAATCTGTTTCATGACCCCATTGCAAGTGGGTTCTTTCACTACCAAATGGCAGGAATAAGAGTCAGGGATCATGAGTGCATCAAACCAGGGTTCTTTTAGACAGGGAGGAGGTTTGTGAGAGCACACTGCACTGAGACACCAGCCTGGGTCTCAGAACCAAGGTGTGTCTTTTATGGTGGCACATCCACTTCCTACATGCTGCAGTCAGAGCCATTGCTTGCTTCTGGAGAGAGTTAGTATCTCTAGGCAATCTCCAAAATCCTACAAAATTAAAATTACAGCAGGCCTGTTCTATTACCTGCAATATTAACTGAGATAACACTTCTGTCCTTTTATTCCAGCAGTTCCAAGGAGAGTATTGCTTTAGGAAAGTATTATACTAGCCAAGTAAGGGAGGTCCAAATCCAATGTCAGTAGGTGGATACAGCAGACATCACTCTGGAATAGAACAAGAACTGGACAGATTTTTAATGATACAGGATAAAATCCAACTTTTAAAACTAAAAGCTATTGTTTTCTTTTTTTTTTTTTCCTCACTTCCACTAAGAGTGAAATCAGCAGCCTTGCTCTAGATTGATTCCAATTTGGAAAACTGATTTTGTTTTCTTTTACTATACATATCACAAATTACTTAAGCATCATAGAATCCCTGCTATTATAGGATGATGCTGCTGATGAGAAGGTCTAATTCAAGAATTCATAGCAAAAATGAAATAATTTATTTTGCATTTGTTCTAAAGATCATTGATATAGTAATAACATGTGTTTGCTTAAGTAAAAACCAGTGTTAAAGTTTGAGATAGCATATCCTCTCCAAACAAAAAGGAGATATTATTATTCAAGGCCATCCTTACCTGGTCTTAATAACATCTTATGGCAAAATTAATTTACTTTCAAAATTCCAGTTGCCATAACAACTTGGTGCAGCAATTCACATGATTTAAAAAGATTCTGAAAGAACTATTTAATGAAGAAAAAGACAACGTGAATGGAGAGGGATTTTTTTTCCACAATTAGTGTATTTAAACATGCATATCTGTTTGATAAATCTTTTTTCCTGTAAAAGCAAAAATGCTCTTATATTCAGAGCTGCTCTACTCCCTCTAGTATGTAATCCTTGGAGCCTTCACACTTGGCAGCAATAGTGACTCAGTTTGAGATAGCTGCAGACTGTGCATCAGCTCAATGAGCAGTTGTCTTTGACTTTGGACCCATCACCCTTCCCCTAAAAGGATGAATATCTACAGGGGTTTTGTAGCACCATAAATACTGTTGTGTTGAGAATTTATGCCAAGGAGGACTCACACAGCTATGTAATGCAAAAAAAACCATCCTGTTTTAATGATCATAGCCATCATCCACTTATCTCCTATTCATTATTGATATATTTGCAGATAGGCAGATGAACACCTAGATCAGACCAGGGCAGCAGCCTGGAATGGGTGACCAGGGGAAGCCAGATGTGGCCTCCCCTCCTGCCCTGTCCAGCCTGGAGATGTGTGACAGCACCACAGTCCCTCTGTGTCTCTGTGTGCAAGCAGCAGGCTCTCACCTTCCTCTTTGCCCACAGGGATTTCTCCTGTGGTCTCCAGTCTGTATTGGACCTCTCCACTCTAATCCAAGGATTCAAATTCTCTTGGAGCAGAAACATGCTCTTTTATTATCTGCCACAGAAGAAAAATTATTTAAACACCTCAAAAATTAATAATAAAAGTAAAAAAAGCCACAGGTACTCCAAGAACATACGAAAACCCCAGTCACAACAAAGAACCCATCAGGCCCTGATGATAAGCACAGGAGTATCAGGACAGATGAACTATCTCACTCAGAATTTTGTGTCTCTGCTGATGATTTTAAGAAAATCTCCCAGTCTGATCCTTTCTCTTAACAGAAGCATGAGCCCTCTCATTAGGCTGCCTACCAGTGGGGTCATTTGCTGGTCTCTTGCTGTCACTTAGATACCTGTCCTCTCTAGGTTAGACCAAGAGATTGCTCAAGTTATGTCTGTTTTATATCCCTGAGGTCATTAGCAGTCAGAATTATTCTGACCTTTTGCCACCACATCAAAGAGTGGATCAGAGGTGAACAGAAAGATATAACATTTTGGCATCTGTCTAATTTCCAGAGGAGAAAGACAATCTCATCTCAGATCTCATTCTTGCTCATTACTGCTTCACATTAAATACAGCTGACAGAAAAAGTTGGAGGAAAAAATTGATAATGACAAATTAAATTTCTTTTTTATATTTGTGAATTATCTCTGAACATGCTACAATTAGTTTTTAACTATTTATTCTTTGAAAATAATTTGCCAATAATTCACTTTTGGCTACTGAAGGCTCAAAACCAGTTATGGTTATTTCTTATTCAGAATCTGAAGTGTGTGGTTGGCATTGGTTGAATTGATAATTTATGTGATACTGTTTTAACATGAATAAATGAAGAAGGTTTGGGATGCAAATGTTTATGTCTATTAGAGACAAATTTTCTGATTGCTCATATTCTCTATAATTAATTTAAAAGAGAAAATTCTCGCAAATCTGATGTCTATGAAATATGAATGGGAATCTACTGGTATCTCATAAAAAGCAATTTTAGTGTACATTATTTCAATATTCTGCTAAATTGTCTTAGGCAAATAATTTCAGCAATGATCTAGATATAAGCATATTTACCATCAAAACTGGTATAATTTCATAACAGTTTCCTAAATAATAACATAAAGAAAAGCATTATAGAAATAATAAACAGCTCAAATAAAGGAAGAGATTCACATCAGGCTTATCAGTTTTTGTGTTCTGTTATGCCTGTAAAAATTCTTTATAGTTATTATAGCTCTTTTTCTTGCCACATTATTCTAACTAAAAGTTAATTTAATCAGTCAAATAATATTATCCAAATGTCATTCATCCTGTTATGATTTATGTTGCTTTTTAATTTCAAAAAGCTTTCTTAGTAATCCGGTTTTCTGAGAATTTATCGTGTTTTTATCTCTGGCCTGTAACCCATCCAAATAATTACTCTAATTTTGTTCTTATTGGCACACATCCCATTCTGACTTTGCATTTTTTCTTTTGTGTAGTCCTATTCTAACTTTTATTAATCTTCTGCTGGTCTCATGTGCTTTTCTGCTGTAACAGCTGGGAACTGAAGTAATTCTTGATGCTTTGAAATTTGTCACTGATAATGTGCCAACAAGGACAAAGATTTTTCAGCTGTCTTTATTGTTAGGTTTTGGGTTTTCGTTAGGTTTTGTGGTTTTGGTTTTTCTTTTTTTTTTCCCCAGTAAAGATGTTTTCATTTTGCATCTTTATTTACTGGTTAGTACAATGTGTGTACTATAACTGCCTCATATTTCATGAATATGTAACAGAAGTCATCACAATAAGCATTAGTAAACAAGATGAAGATTAAGCACTCAGTTAATGTATTTTGCTTTAGACCATATTCTGATATTTTTACCTTTGTTGAGTAAATAGTCAATGAAAATTTGTGTGACCTCTTAATAATGTGGGAGGCAGCATCCAGGTGCAAAGAACCTGCTTCAAGGTGCAGCCCCCAGATGAAAGATTTAAATAACCACTGTAAGCAAATTGAGGGGTTTGGAGGCCATGAAGGGAATGTAGATGTTGCAGGTGGTCTTGAATAAGCAAAGGTGGATGAAGTGTTGTCTTTTGAATTTGTTCTTGCTCAGTGCTGAAGTCAATGGGGCAATATCTTTGTATTATTTTATTTTAATTACTTGACACTTTTTGTTCACTTTGTGAAAATTTAGCTAATTTTAAGGCTTGTTAGTTAAAGCAATATTGATAATCTGCAGATGGAGATCAGACTAAAATCCCATTATGGGACATAACAAAGATTTGTGCTTATGAGGATTTTGATGGGTTTTTTGTATGTGTTCTGTGGGTTTTTTTCCCTCCTTCAGCAAAATTTGGCAAGGTTTTTTTCATGCCTGGTGCTCCTGCTGGGTAGCATTGCTGAGTTTCCTTATTTATTCTATGTAGAGCTGGGTGCAGAGGATAGTAGGTGTAGGAATTCCTCTTTGCAGCTTTGGATCCTGTGGGCTTTTATTGCTTTAATGCAAGTTGTGGGGCTGAAACCTATTATGATGTTGAAAGAATATCTGACTTTTTTTCAGGAGTCATGAGGGCTTTCTACTTGTTCTGAGAATTTTGGAGATGCTTAAATACCTCAAATAAATATTGCAGCTGCAAGGAAATGTTTTATAATCATGAATGGTACATTCTTTAAAATAAACATATATAGCTAGGCTTTTTCTCACCAATTGTACTTAGTGTATAAAAAAATCAGTGTTATTTTCAGAGCACAATTATTTATTGTCTCTAAGCTCAGCAGTGAAATGTATTTCTGTATTAAGTTATTTTCCCTTGTTCATCCACTTAGCAGTATGGTGGCCCAAGTGTGGCTACCTGATCAGGCTCAAGGAAAATCAACTAAGTCATTATTTGCTTGTTCTGGAGTTGGGAGAGTTCAAGCCACTGTAAATATGTATGACTGTAATGTTATTGCAGTAAGCTCAAGCTCACAGAACTGACAAAGGTCTTCTGATTTGCAGCTTTGTGTTCTCCAGCCATGTCTGGTCAGGCTGTATTAGCTCACTTTATAGAGGAAACTTGCTCTCTATCAGTGGCTTGCAAAATTTCTTGTACCCAAGGTGTGTTTGTATTATGTAAAGAGTGCCAAGGTTTCGGGGGTTCAAAAGGTGGTGATATGGATGCAGAAGGTTATGGTGTTTAACTTCTTTGAGGGAGTAACAGCTGTTTGCTGGGCAAGTTGTTGTTTATTTTGGGGTTTTTAAATATATGTATTCATAAATACTTCCATCAATGAAAACATTTTATCTGACTCCCTCTCCCAGCTCTCAGGAGGGGAAGAGCCCAGAGGAAAGTGATACATTTCCCATAGGATGCTCTGGCTCTTGCTGCAATGGGCTCGCCTCTGTCTCTCTGGGCTGCAGGCAAGTCAGAAAAACTGTCTGCTCCTTAGAGTCCAGTGAGAGACAGTGGAGTCATGGTGGGAAAAGGGGCAGCAGGATTAACACCACTGCATGGCTGGTAGTAGAGATTCTGCAGTGCCCAGAGGTTAATGTGCAACTCTGAGGAAGGGATGAAGAAAAAGTTTGGATTTCTTGGGGAGTGAGCTGCAGCCTGGGCACCAGGGTAGCAGACCTTGCACAGTTCTGTCATTTCTGCAAGAATTGTTTAACAGCAGGAAGGAAGCCCCCATTTTTTTGAGAACTGGTTGTAGGTGTGTGCTGTGCAGGCAAATTGCCGACTATGAGGCACAGTACACGTACTTGGTGTGCACCTCTTCGGCTGCAGCCTTGTTGCTGCAGGTGCTGCTCATGGAAATTACAGAGACTGATGGTTCATCTTCTGCGGGGTTTTAGTGGAAATCCTCTGTTGATTCATTAATCATAAACACAGACAAAACAGTGATGAGGAATGTCAATAAACTGACTCAAAAGAGAACGTCCAACTTCCCCTAATTTTCTTTGTCTTCTCCTTGGTGGGAGAGGGTAGAAATAATCCAATTGTATATTGCTATATGGAACTGGCAGTTTTCCTGTTTCCACAGTCTTGTGGCCTAACTGGTGACCTTAAAGAAGAATGTAAGAAACAGGATTACAAGCAATGAAAAAAATCTTTAACAATAGCTGTCTGTTCCTTAGATAGTAGACAGATGTGGGCCAACAGCCTTTCTTTCACTTCCTGGAAAATCCTACCTTGTGGTGGGGCTGGGGGAAGGGCTGATGTTGCTGGGATTTGTTAAGAAAAAATTTCGACACAGATTAACAGGAAAAGTTGGCAAGTGTGAAGCTCATCCTCTTGATTTCCCAATCTGACAATCTCTGATGTCATGCCAGAGGAAACAGATTTCGGTAACGTCAATTATGTGTAATGTTCCAATTGTGGCTTTTGAATATTTATGATGCTTGGCTCACTAAAAAGGACTTTATTGCATTTAAAGATAGTCCTTTGGATGTGAAAACCTGAGATCTCTTTAAAAAAATGACTGAGCGAGGAATTTAAGCTCTGAATTATAGTATAGTTTGCATGACAACCTTCTCCTGACTGAATGTCAGGACTGATCATAGAATCACATATACAGCCCTCAGGAAGTGCTGAGAAGCAAAATAGAGCCATGGAATCCTTCAGGCCAGTTGTCAGTGTCTGTCTAGTTTGAGATTTTTGAATCAGACTACATATGCAGCTTGATTCCATAGAGGTTCTATTGCTTGAGAAGTTCAGGTTTTGGTAAGAAAATTAATTCTTGGTCTTACATATAGACTGGATTTTCAAATATTTCTCCTGCTGACCCTTCTTTCCATGCTATTGTACTTTGTGCCAATGGCACAGTTGGGTTTATCAAAATGTGGCTCATCACAGTTGGGAAAATTAGGTGCCACAACAGAATATTTTTTAAGGCCCTTGGCAACACTGTGGCTCCATGTAGAAAACCCTTGTTTTGGGAACCAGAAGTTTAAAGTCACTTAACCCTGCCAGTGTAGCTGCTCATCACCTGAGCTCTACAGGCTGATTAATACAGATAATTTCTTCAATAGAAAGGTCTTTGGATGCATGTGCTCATAATCAGTGCTGGTGCAAACAAAACCAAAGAATTTCCCCTAAGCCTTGGCCTCCATATCCAGAGCAGGACTGACAGAAACAAAGATGAACTTCCAGTGGGGACTGTGTTTGTGCTCTCAGGAATAAATGCAACCTCTGAAATGAGGCTACTGGTGTCAAATTACAGCATCAAACATAGAGAACACCAAAAAAAAACACCCTAGTAATATGTGTTCCTAAATCTGGATGATCGTCTGAGAAGGAGATTTTTCTTTGTTATGAGCTAACTTCAGTGTTATGGAAGAACTGTGCTCACAGTCATACTGGAATTGCTGTTAAGTAACAAGGTTACACTGTACAGCTATATTGGAGAGAGAATTCTCAGCTCACTGCTCATTCTCTTTTTTTTTTTTTCTGTGACTTTGTTTCTACCCTCTGCCCACAAATTTTCAGCAATATACGATTTAAAGATCACATGGTGCTCAATGGATGTGTAAGGAAAAATATAGGAGGTAAAGAAATAAATTAATGGAACAGACTTTTAAAGTAATGTACTCCAAGTTTATTAAGGTTGAATTCTCTTGAGGAAAATGGCTCAAATCAGATTATCAAGATCTTCTGTAATGCATAGATATGGCATGATGAAAAAAGAACTGTAAGCTAGTCCAAACCCTTTTAGCCTATTAATTTAAAGACAAATAGGCTTTCTCAGGGACTCCTCAAACACATACTCTTTTCCCCCAACTCCTTTAGCAGCTACAAAAAACTTGTCCTGGCTAAAAATAATGCTTCACATCTTCCTGGTTTGCCAATTGCCTTTATGAACAGTTCCATCGTCACCTTGAACTTTACCTTGGTCAAAGTAACCACCATTGGAAGAACAACCTGAAGAGCTGTGTGTGCAGTGATGGAAAGATACTCCTTCCCCCACCTGTGTGTGCTTCTGAAACCAGCCCAGCCAGGAAAATTGCAACCTTTGCTGTCTCTTTGCATTCATATTCATTATCTGCCTGTTAACTCATGTGCTATTTTTCCTTTGAACTAATTTTGCGTATCAAATGTCTTATTGAAACCCAGTGAGATTAGATCTATTCTGCTTTTTCCCCCCTCTATGAAATGAGGTGTTTTATCTCAGGTTTGTGGCTATGGAATACTTGGCATCCTGCTTTGCTTTCCTTTTGCAGTGGCAAACTCTTGCTGCTTGCTTCATCTCTGATGAATCTGGCTGAAGAACCAGCTGACTCAGTTTGCTAAATTCCCAGCTTAATTTTTTCCTCCATATTCTAGAATAGAAGTTAAGTGCCAGGTAAGTGAGTTGGAATGCTTTGTTAATTGATCAGAGGAGTGACAGTGCTAGGCAGGGTGTGGCACTGCTCACAGGGGTGAAAATTATTCCTTATATTGCTGTCTACTAGAAAGCAACCAGGTTAGTTTTTGGTAAACCAAAGAACTGTTGTGGTTTATTCTGCCTCCAGTTTGCCCCAGTGTCCAATTGCTTTTGAAAATGTTTCTACTCTGCAGTATTTTTTTTTCACCTTGTTTTAGACCTGTCTAAGTAATTTCTCCCCGAGTTTTTTAGATATTTGTACCCCATTTACTGTTCTCCAGGTACATGTTTACTGTTTGATGCACTAGATGTGTTTCAACTAATATAGTACTTTACCAGTAGCATGTAATATTTCTCTTTTAGAATCCAGGATAGAAATTATCCTTCTTTCAATTGGAGTACATTATCCTCTGAATTTTGCTTTCACCTTAAAAATCATAGTTCTGACTTTAAAAATCATAATTCTGACTTTAGCTGGATAACCTACTCTTGTTTATATTCTTCAAAGCATCGTTCTAATCACAAACATGAAAAACCATGAGAACTGTCAGGAGACATTGAAAAATGAAACTGTATGGCAGCATAATGTACAAGGTAGAATTGCTTTCAGAACGACACTTTTTAATCTGAACAAGAACGAAGTTTTCTAGAAAAAGTAAGTGAAGAATGTGGTAATAACAACCAAGGGAGTAAATGCAGTTTCACGTAAATGCTTGCTTTTCGAACAGACTCAGCAGGTTTGCACGTTTGCATAGCCAAGGCACAGGTTCACACAGCCACATCCCTGAAGGAATTCTCTGGTAATGGGAAAAGCCATCAATGCAGTGGCTTTAACCCTTCACCTGAGAAGTACTCTGAACCTCCAGCCAATTTCCAAAAGGTCGTGCAGAACTGCTGGAAATGCTCCACCAACTAAGATGAAATTGAAGTAAATGCCAGAGGTATTTAGAAAATATTTTATTTTCAAAATCTTCAATTCTTTGCATGTGCCTCGTGGCTAAGACAAAATGGAAATTTAGATGAACAAGAATACCCTGAAGCTATAAGTCAGCATTTAAACTTTATCTCAAAATGCAGAATACATAAAATCTAAGAGAGTTTGCTGTATTTGGCGATACATTGCCCACTTCTACTAGGATCTGTTTGTGTAGATCTCACTTAAAATTTTTTTGTTTTTTTGAGAAAAGCAAAAATGAAAAATAATCTTGGCAAGAAATCAAATAGATGCAAGAGTCTAGCAAGTTTTTTGTACCTTTTATCTGGAGTTTGCCTTCATTTCATGAATGAAAACTGGAAACTTATTTTAGTAAGAGAAAAGTTAAGAAAGTCCAAAGCCCTAGATTTTGAAGAGAAGTGGAGCTTCTTTTATTTTTTTTTTTATAAAGCTTGAGAGACTCTTTCTCTAGAAAAAACTTAAGAGAGTCTTGTCTTGATATCTCAGGTAATTTATACTGACTTTACATTTTGGGGAGCAAAAGGTGTTTCCATCTTTCCTTACAGGTAAAAATATAAAATTTTTTAAAAAGGAGTAAATTTAAAATTTAAAGGCTTAGGGTAGGCTATCTTCCTTTTTCAACATGAAGTGATCACATAGAAGATTCTCTCATCCTTATGACAAAAGGTAGGATCATACCTCTACTATTTTATCTTTTCTCCACTCTGGGCTCCTCCCATATGTACAAGGGTTTTTTTTTCAAAACTAAACAGTGATTTCATCTTAACAATTTCTTGTTTTAAGCAGGATGTGCCAAGTTGGAAGGTCTCTGGTAATGGGAATCTTTGGAAAGTGCCTTTATGTCAGTTTTCCAGACAATAAGCATTAATGAATTTTAAACTGTGCTTATTGTGATTAAGAAAAGTATTTTTAATTTATTTATATTCCAATGAAAGGCTCCACATGGAAGAAAATATGGAAACTATTGAATGTTTTGGCAAGTAGTTTGTTTTTTACTCATCCATAGTCTGAATCATAGAATTACATTACTTGAAATTTCTTTAAGGGAAAGGTATTTTTTTCAGCCTCACAGAAATTTCTGGTTTTTAATCTTATCTTTGACCAATAACAATTGGTGAATTTTTTTTGTCTTTCAGAAAAAAAACCCAGAAAAAATAAACTCTTTAAAAAATAAATTGAAAAAGGGAAGAGTGTTTATGTATTTTTTTAAATACAACATTATAATAAAATTTAAAAAAAAAAGACAAGACCACTTTAATCTGAAACAGAATTGCTTTCAAATTTGCTTTATAATTGTAATGCTTTACAGCAGTGGATACTAAACTCCTTTCATCAGACCTTGCTTTGCTTAGACTAGTGATCCCCAATACCGGACTAAAGAAATGTATGGGACTCAAGAGCCTCTCGTAAGTAAATTTGGAGAACAGTTAATTCTTCTGTTCCCAGGAAGAGTGACATTTTCCCTCTGTTTTCTCCACAACACGTCTTAGAAAGGTTATACCTCAAGGAACTATAATATATCTTCTCTTGCTTTGTGTGGCATGAAAATTTTCCTCAGCCATGGAAAGCATAAAAATTTATTCCATTTTTGCCCATAACTCTCTGTATGCTCATCTTTGCTCTTGGTTTGTTCCTAGGCATTGTCCTCAATTAAGTAATTTAGACCAGAAACCTTAAGCTTCACCTGGTATTTAACCAAAATTTGAATTAATCCTAGTTTGCCTTTACAGGTTCATGGACAGACTTTATTCCATAGAGGACTGCACAGCCCAATTAATACTAATAAATTTAATAAAGCTTCTACACTTTCACCTAAGCACTGATAAACTAATAACATATTATGTAATGATTTTTTTTGTCGTTTCCTCTCACTATGTGTTGAGGAATTGAGGCATAGAAATTATCTGCTGTGCTAAGGAAATTTGGATTACAACTGAGCATGAATTGTTTAATTAAGTATATATATACTATTGAAAGCACAGGCCAAAAAAAATCTGATTTTTTTGTTCTTCCTTTTTATCTCACTCACCAAATGATATCAAGGCAAGCTTCCTTTTCACCATAACCTAATTTTTCCTGGTTTTACATATGCCTCTACTATACTGGTGCAGTTATAGGGTACTTCTGTTGACTCTGTGAGGGGAGGAAGTAACAAATGACAGCCATTTACTGAAAACAGTTTTTGGAGACTTTACCAGTCACTGGTAGTCAGTCTGTGAAATATCTTCAAAACTTTAATTTCTGTGATTGCTTTCCTTGTTGAACTATTCTTCCTGAATGAAATACTTGATTAAATTACCACATTTCTAATTTCTTAATTCAAGAACAGATTTCCCTTTACCATTGTGTTGCCAAGCAAAAGTACAGGTTGTTCAGAAGAGGAAGGAATAAGCCCTACCTATTGCCCCATATTGTTGCCACAGAGGGAGAAGACAATATTTTGTTTGTCCACTGTAGGAGCAATGATGTCAAAAGGAATGTTATCCTATGTTATCCTTCTTCACTTAAAAAAAAAAAAAAAACCAAAACAAACAAACAAACAAAAGAACAAATGGAAGATCATACAGGATCTTCAAAAGACACCATACCAAATATTTTTGATACAAAAATCTTTTTCTAGGCTCAGCTATGGGTCATCCTGATCTTTAGGAACCAGTATATGTTATTTGAGTCCCTTGCTGTGTGATTGCAGAGCTTGCATTTGCAGCAGAGGATCATCAATGTCTGAGACCAGCAGGGCCTCTGCTCTTTCCTTGCTGCTGTTGTTGGTTGCTTGGAAAGGCAAAGAGCTCGCATCAGGGTTACAGACAGAAACACTAGGACAGCAAAAGAAAAGCTGAACTAATGCACACTGAGAGGAATGAGCATTGGTTCTTCCTTACAAAAACTGAGAAATGGAAAAGGTGGCTTTCCTTATCATGGCCCAGATGAAGTCAAGACAAGAGCTTTCCTAATCTGAGGCACAGGAAAAGGAGAGGAGTGAGAGAGTGGGCAAGTCTAAGGGAAAACAGAATTAAGGGAAATCTGACTGTTTCCTGATGGCCCCAGGAAACCACCCATGTGAGATGCCATAGGAAATTCGGGTCAGGACAAGGCAAGGCTGCAGGAGAGACCATGGAAACAGAGCATCAAAACTGCAGCTTCCATAGAGCATTTTGTCACCAGAAATTGTAAGTGTCCAAAGTGGAGCATATAATGCATGTTTGTACAGTTCAATACACCAAAATGTTTTAATCTGCACTTAGACTATTTCCCTACCCTTGGAGTAGTAATATATTTTCATAGAAAATAATTATTTATTTTTAAATAATTTTGAAAGGAAACTCCTTGCAATTCAAATGCTACATGTATTTGAGCAGGAAATTCCTTTCTTTAAAACACTTTTTAATTTTTTTACTAATCCATCATAAAATGTCCCTGTCACCATGTGACTTTATTTTATGACTTAGATTGCAAGCCAGTCAACAATTGACAATTCTGCTTGTCCAGAGATGAAGACACAATGTAACATTTATCTGAGGTGGTCATCTTGGAAATCTAGTCAATATAAAACAGTGTCAGCAGTACCGTTGAGCAGGTTGCTGAAATGGGTTGGATACTCCAACCCTATTTCTCTCCTTCATATGAAAAGGTTTGCAGTTGATACACTCCTCTTAGGGGTGGAGGAAGACAATAATCTGTTGAAATGTCTTTTTTCCTTTTAATTAGGATTGCTTTATATTCCCAAAAGTTCAAGGTCTCCCCAACTTTGAGATACCAAAAGCAGTTCTCACCCCATATTAATATAATACCAAAATAAAAACACTCCTTGGTCTCTGAAATTACCCTGTATCTTCCTGGGTGTCAGTGATGTGATCTGATGCTACAACACCAGTTTAAAACCTGTCCCGTGTCTTTCAGATCAAAATGTTCTCTCCATCCCAGGGCATGGGTGACCTGTTTGCAGTCTGTGCTGAAAGTGTTCATGTGTAGTGCTGCAGAGTTGGAAGTCAAGCTCTACTTTTCCTGGTGAGCCTCACACACTTTGGTCCTGCCTGCCCTGTGGATCCTGGCTGGGTTTGCTACTCCTCTGCCCTGAGATAAAATGCTTCCAAACAGCCTCTTCAATAAGTGCTAGCTTAGGTTTGTACTGCAATGCAATTTTGTTTTTCATACTGTTTATACGTGTCCATGTGTTTATCTTAGTGCTTTACTGAAAGAAAATAGATGGGCTGAAAGCATTCATAACCATAGCATCTGCTATTCATACATATATGTATGTGCATACACACACAAAAATAATAGTGCAGTATTACTCTGGTACAGTACAGATTCACTTTTTTCTTTTTTAAAGTCATCCACAAACAGAAATGTACCAGGTTCTGTTGTGAAATGATTTTAGGTTTACAGCATTCATGTAATGCTATGAATAAAGGAAGAAATAATTGAGAACTACTGAACATTTTGTGCCTAATTCCCCTTTTTAAAACCTTTCTTACTGCACAAGTAACCACAGAGTATTTGCTGCTGCAGCTGTTTCTCATGCATGATGTAATTGTTTTATTAAGCATTATTTGTTTGCATAGATCAGATTCTGTTATGACTGTGAATGCTCATTAAATCATGCCCAGTGCCACTCGAGGCTGGGAGTTTCAAAAGTTCATGGCATTGGTATAACTCCTAAGCAGTGACTTAAATGGAAAAGGCTCCCATTGGTTCCCTTGCCATGTTTGTAAACAGTTTATAGCACTGTCTGTAGACAAAGATGGTTACATTAGCACTAAGAATAAGCCAAATTACCTAGTACAGTTAAAAAAAAAAATAGACATGATAGAGAAATATTTCTGACTACTTGCGATAAATTAATAATTTAAAATCTAGCAAAATATTAACTTTTAGGTACAATACATTTCTCTTGCAACACTTTTTTCTTCTTGACCAAATACAATTTGTCCACAACTTTGTGCAGTTTTAACATGGCTGGTGGTGTCTAGAGTCATGCTAATTAAAATACACTACTTTCAAACGACATTCAATTGCTCATTGCACAGAAATCCTGATACCATGCTGCCACACTGTCAGGATTTGACAGCCACAGTATTTATAGGCTCTAAAGAAGAAAATGGGCCCAGGACACAGCAAATAATGCTATCTGTGTCTCTGTATTAATGCTTCTGGGCTGCAAAATAGTCACATATGCTCCTTTCAAATGCATTAGCATGGCTAGGGCACTTGTTAGTCAGCATTAGGAAGGCTGTCATGTGAATCTAATTTTGTTCAGAATGTAGGAAAATACCAATTTGCCTGTCAAGAGAGAACTTTAAAAATTGGTCAGAGGAAATGGATGAGGAAACACTATAATGTACACAAAGTACATGTAAAAAGCCAGATCTTGACCTTTTACTCGTCTGGGTTTTTTCAGAGTGTAAGCAAAGGCTACCCAATGGTTTTCACAAGCATTTAGCAGAAGTACTTTCTCACACAGCTCATGATTTCCTTGTAGAAGCCACGGCTGCAGCCAATGGCATATTGTAAGCAGGATTGTGTAAGGCACCACGTGTTTTCATGAGCAACAAAAAACCTACGTGATTAAACGTATCTGGGGAAATATTTTCATATCATTCAGACAAATCAAATTGCGCTGATCACTTCTGTTGTGGATGGGTCATTCCATATTATTCTCTTAAGTTTTCTGCTTGCTTTCCAACAATAGCATACCTCCTTTTCATCTGACAGCAGTAGTGAAATGCAGTTAAAACTTGTCACATTCACTCTTCTACCCTCTCCTACGAATTCCTTTCCCCACTAACAAGTGAAAATACTTTCAGGAGCTGTTGTAGCTGTTGTTCCCAAGCTGTGAATGAAGTCTCTCAGATGAGGTATAAGTTTATTAATGGGGAAGGGCAGTGTGTCTCCCTGGTTATGTGATTATCCCTTACTGTTTGGGGTCACTTCTGGCTCCAAGCTGGAGTGAAGTTGCACTGAACAGGCTTGTCTTCAAAAATGGGAAGACTCATTCTCCAAAGTGTCTCTTACTGGCACCCACAGAAGTAGGTACAGGATGGGCTAGGATACGATGTTCAAGAACTTTGACAGTTCTGTGTCTCTCCTTGCTGTGTGTTAGCAAGACAGATCTAGAAATCTAGAGCTAGTGAAACAAAAAATTGATTTTAAGGATGTTTAAAACAAGTTCATTAAGAAGTTTTCCATCTTTTGAGATTTTTATTCTGATTTCTGCTCTACTTTCCTTTAACAGACAGATTTTTCTCCCTCTCTCTAGTGTTTTTTTATTCACAAACAGAAAAATTCTTCATGCTCGTCATCTAACCTAGAAAGGTTTGAGAACTGGGCTTGTGCAAACCTCATAAAGTGCAACAAGGCCAGGTGAAAGGTCCTGCACCTGGGCCAAGACAATTCTGAGTGCAAATACATGCTGGGAAGAGAATGGATTGAGATTGGACCTAGAGAGAGACTTGATGTTTGTGGATTAAAAGATCAATATGATGCAGCAGCGTGAGCCTGCAGCCCAGAAAGTCAAAGGTGTCCTGGGCTGCATCAAACACACCATGGGCAGCAGGGTGAGGGAGGTGATTCTGCCCCTCTGTCTTGCTCTTGTGGGGCCCCACCTGGAGTGCTGCGTCCAGCTTTGGAGCGCCAACAGAAGAAACATGAACCTGTTGGAAAAATCCAGAGGGTGGGTGACGAAGATGCTCCGAGGGCTTGAACACCTCTCACATGAGCACAAGCTGAGGAAACTGGGGCTGTTCAGCCTGGGGAAGAGAAGGCTCCAGGGAGATCTTCCAGTACTTAAAGAGGGCTTACAGGAGATCTGGAGGGGAACTTTTCACAAGGACGCGATGTAGTGATGGGACAAGGGGTAATGGCTTTAAGCTGCAAAAGGCATGTTTGAATTAGATACAAGGGAGGTATTCTTTATTGTGAGGGTAATGAGCACTGGAACAAGTTGCTCAGAGAAGTTATGGACTCCCCATGCCTGGAGGTGTTCAAGGCCAGGGGTTTTAAACAACGTGGTTTAGTGGAAAGATCCCTGCCCATCGCATGGTGGTTAGAACAAGATGATCTTTAAGGTCCCTTCCAACACAAACCATGCTATGATTCTATGATCTTTTAATTGACATAAGATATCCTATGTACTGACTGTGAACATCTTGGAAGTGTGCTGAAAAGATTCAATCTATTGCAGTACCTTTTCATTTCAGCAGTCCTGCTAAGGGTCTTTCATGATGTGGTGCAGTATGGGCTCAATGTTGAACTGCCAAAAGTTCATAAAACTATGAGTGTAAATAAAGATGCTTCATGACATTGGAAAACTTTAAAAAAAATGGCATTAAACTGATGCTGCTGCATTGAGTGGGATGGACAAGTGAATAAAATATTTGAAAAAAATATACCCTTTTACCTGTAGGCTTTTTGCTCTTTCTAAGTTCATGTTTTATGTCACAACAGTTTCTGTCAGTAGGTTCTCTAATCAAGGTGAGACTGATATGCCAGACCAAATACTTTTCAGGAGTTTCTCCACTTAATGAGATACCCAAGACCAGTCAGACAGCTGGATTCTTCACTGATGTCCTAGCTACCTTAAAATGGTGTGGAAACTAGAAAGCAGCCCTCTGGGAAATGCTGAGAAGCAAAATAGAGCTATGGAGCCCTTCAGGCTAATTTCTGCTGGGGCTTAGTACTCTGTACAAGAAAATTCTGTGTAAAAAAATGAATAAATACTCTTGAGGAAAAATAGCTCACTTAAACCAAGAGGCATAGCACTTCTGAAATAAGAGGATACTGATAAAGTGATGTTGCATTTCTAGTGGGTTCACATGAATAACCAGTCAATCAATCATGACTGGTTGTTTTCTCAATTTCTAATGTATCTGACTTGAGTTCTTTACCCACAGAGTACAATTTTCTATTTCTCTGTCTGATCCAATAACAGCTTGTGTGATAGATGCATATTCTGCTTGGATAAAATGAAGGGGGGGAGAATTGTAGGAAGATATTTGAAATAAATTTTTAATAAAAGGTAGGAACCAGAACTATTCTGGCTAATTTCATAGTGACAGATTTGTCAAAGAATTAAAGTCTAATAGTTTTAAAGGACACACTAGGATCCTTAAACTCTTGAGTCTGCATTGACCCACTTTATAGTCTTAGATTTGTCATTCATTTTTCTTTGGCTTCACCATCATTCAGCAAACTTACTCTGTAAATGCATGAATGTAAACCTGTTCTTTTGCTCCATTTGGATTTTGTAAGGGTTTTGTCTGGCTTAGTTTTTTCTTTGATGGGATGCATATTGGGATTACATATTCTTGGTAGAAAAAAGTGCATTTTTTTGGGGGAATATTATGACTGAACTATTTTTCCAGTGTACTGAAAACCAAAGTTTCTCAAACCTTTTTTATATTCTCTGCCTCCCCTGTCTCCCTGATTTTTGTGAAAATATTGTGGACATTTTTACTGTCTAAATATTTCTATGTGGTATGGCCTTCATTAACTCCTTCATAACTTGCTTTCTATTATGAATTTAGCCTCCATTTGTTCTCTTGGTTTCCATGATATCTCATCACTCTCCAGCTGTCTCTGCTCCTTTGATCTGCATACTATGACTGGGAATGTGACAACTACAGCTTAATGGAAATGTAACTCTCTAGAATGTGTCTCTCCTAATGGTCTGCCTGAATTTTGATCTCTTTCCAGACCAGAGAAGATCTTTTGTATGCTTTCAATGCATTTCTTTTTTCTCATGCAAAGGTCCAACAGTTCCATTTCCTGCTCCTGAAAACACTTTCCAATGTACCCTGCTGCTATTTCTTATTTATGGAATATCTTCAGTCACTCCTGTTTAACTTCCTTTCTTCTCCATTAAACTAATGTAGAAAACCCAGCGTGCTTTCTCTCAAGTCAGCAGAATGGCCAATCTCACATTTTTGAATATCCAGAGTCTGTCTGTAGCATCAAATCTTACCTTGGGATCTTGAAAACAGGAGATGATACCTACTCTATCTTCCTTTTTGATTCTCATGGAGTTTTGTCCAGCAAGCCTCTCTAGACAGTCCATAACCCAGGAACTCCCTATGCAAGAATATTGCACACACAAAATTGTCAATCACACTGGCAACTTCTGCTTGCTTTTTTGTTCTTTGCTGGTGCCTATCTAAAATAAGACCATTGAAATCAAATAAGTCATTTACTAATTTGAAATAAAAGAATGTGGCTTCAGAAAATTCAGACACTTTTGTAACAAGTGTATGATGTGACTTCACCCAACCAAAATAAACTGTTACACCCAGTGGTTTTATCCCCTCCACCTTTTTTTTTTTTTTTCCAGATGTGGATTATGTGTCTGTTATTTGGCTGCAATATCAGTCTCAGAAGCCTCAACTTTTTATCAATCAGGAAAATATGTGATATCTTTTTCTCTAGGATTGGGCAGTCACTTTTTTCCATGGTGTGAATATATTCTACAGTCCTTTTATTCTGGGCTGGTTAAAATCTGTCCTTTTCCAACAACACTCTGTTTTGTCTGTACTCCTACTCAGAGGTATTTCACTAGCTTATCTCCTTTTATTATTGTTTAAGGGGAGAAAGTGTTTCCAGTTCCCAGCTGATAAAATAAGAAGTGAATGACAGCAACCTAAAATTTTATGAAAAAAAATCTGTTTTTTAAATTTAAATGTAGCTGGCATCACTTATCTTCATATAGCTTCTGCCTATGTGGAAAAATCTCTCTTTTTATAACAGCTTGTCAGCTGAATAATAGAATGGGGGGAGCCAACTTGAAAGACATGGCTGATTGGTGCAATTGAAAGGGGCTTTACAATTAGAGTTCTGGCAGAACACAAAAAAGAAATTGTCTGGCCATGAAGAACGGAGCCTGCTTTAGAATTCCCTTTTCTCAGCCAGATAGCATGCATCACTGTTCATGCATTCTCTTGACATTGAATAGAGGACTTCAGAACTACCACCCCAAATTATCCCTTACTGTTTGGTTCTATTTGTGATATTTGTTTGGGGGAGGAAAAAAAAAATCTCTATTACTGACTGTAATGGCATGTGGCTAAATTCCATTCCATTTATGCACTTAATCTCTTAAACTTGTTTCCCCTCCTCTCCCCACCCCCCGATATTGCAACACACATTTTACTTTGATTAACTCTTTTTAGATTAAGGGGGGAAAAATAAGATTCTTCTTACTCTCATCTCCTCTCCCTTCCCTTCATTTTACTTCCTTTTCTTTTTCTCCTTCCTCTTCCTCCCCTCCCCCCAATGGTTGTGTATGTGAATTAAAAGAGGAAGGAAGCCCTTGCAGGTGTGTTTTGGATTACAGTGATAGAACAATAGGGCAACTTTCAATTAACTCCATACCTATTCACAGGGAATATTTGCTCCCTTGTCTCCAGCATTATTTAATATTTGAAACCGTCTCCATCTGCACAATGTACCTGGTGACTAGAACAGGTTTTCAATTCCATTTGAACTCTTCTATGCCACTCAATAATCTGCCAGGTTTTTTTTTATTTATTCTTAAATAATGATGCATATGAGTGTCTCTAGGCACAAAGGAATAATAGAATACATACAACAGTGAAGTATCTTTCACTGCTTTGAAGTCAGTAGTGGGAGAGGGAGGGTAGATGTTAGTAGTGGCATGCATTTGACTCCTTCCTACATGTAAAATCAACATGCTTAATATTTATTTTAAATTTCCATGAATCTTACAGATTTAAAAGCACCCCTGTCAAGGTAGCTTTCATAATTTGTACACTATATGTTTTAAATTGCTGTTATATATAACAGCCACAGAAAGCTTAACAGTGACATTTCTTTCTGACTGAAATACTTTCTGTTTGTAGTTACAGAGCTGCTCATTAGGGCTATTTTTATCCTTTCTTTCAAAGAAGTACAGGAGAATGTGAAGTTCACAAATCCAGGCAGTAGATGAAGAAGGGAAAGGGAAGAGTCAGCTTCAGTTCTATTCTTCTCTGTTTACCGTAACCAAACCTATTTTATTCAGAAAATTCATAATCTAATATTGGATTGGTTTGGTTTTACTTGGGTTTTTTATTTAAGGAGCAAAATCATGGATTATCCTGGCAAAAAAAATCAGTGATTTTGTTAAAGGAAATATCACTGATCTATGAGCAACATCTATATTTGGGGCAAAGGGAAAAAATATTTAAAGATTGGGGGGTGGGGGAGAAAGAAGGTGATGAAAAAGAAAAAATTTCACATGAGAGAAAGAGAATCCATTTTATTAAACAGCTCTCCTCATGAACTCTCATGACTTGCTGCAGCCCTTTAAGAGAGTGTGAGATGGCTGGAATTGTTGGCTACATTCCCTGATCCTAACATTTCCTATGCAGCAAAGATTGGAGAGAGGTTTACCAGTACTTGAATATTCAGATTATGCTATTGATCTTTTGTGGAAAGATTTGAGGACAAGTCTGCATTTTGAATTATGTCAACAATCAGACAGATTCATCTTTTACAGTTTTGAACTAGGAACAACATGATTTATCTGACAAGAGCCTCACAGAGAAGAATATCTTATTATGGATGTGACTTAGCCTTGCTCCAGTGTCATGTTGAAGGCTTTCCCAATAAACATGGCTATATATGAGTTAATAAATGAGAGGGAAAAGAAAAGTAATTTCAACTGGGAAGACAAAGGTGACACAAGTATTTGCTACACAGCTTATTTTCACTTGTGCTGTTGTCTCAGGT